>NC_090390.1:78324985-78660560 GCF_036365525.1 Heterodontus francisci
CTCTCTCGCTCTCTCTCGCTCTCTCTCGCTCTCTCTCGCTCTCTCTCGCTCTCTCTCGCTCTCTCTCGCTCTCTCTCGCTCTCTCTCGCTCTCTCTCGCTCTCTCTCGCTCTCTCTCGCTCTCTCTCGCTCTCTCTCGCTCTCTCTCTCTCCTGCTCTCTCTCTCTCCTGCTCTCTCTCTCTCCTGCTCTCTCTCTCTCCTGCTCTCTCTCTCTCCTGCTCTCTTTCTCTCCTGCTCTCTTTCTCTCCTGCTCTCTCTCTCTCCTGCTCTCTCTCTCTCCTGCTCTCTCTCTCTCTCCTGCTCTCTCTCTCTCTCTCCTGCTCTCTCTCTCTCTCTCCTGCTCTCTCTCTCTCTCTCCTGCTCTCTCTCTCTCTCTCCTGCTCTCTCTCTCTCTCTCTCCTGCTCTCTCTCTCCTGCTCTCTCTCTCTCTCTCTCTCTCCTGCTCTCTCTCTCTCTCTCCTGCTCTCTTTCTCTCTCTCTCTCTCCTGCTCTCTTTTTCTCTCTCTCTCTCTCTCTCCTGCTCTCTTTTTCTCTCTCTCTCTCTCTCTCTCTCTCTCTCTCTCTCTCTCTCTCTCTCTCTTTCTCTCCTGCTCTCTTTCTCTCCTGCTCTCTTTCTCTCCTGCTCTCTTTCTCTCCTGCTCTCTTTCTCTCCTGCTCTCTTTCTCTCCTGCTCTCTTTCTCTCCTGCTCTCTCTCTCTCCTGCTCTCTCTCTCTCCTGCTCTCTCTCTCTCTCTCCTGCTCTCTCTCTCTCTCTCCTGCTCTCTCTCTCTCTCCTGCTCTCTCTCTCTCTCCTGCTCTCTCTCGTCTCTCTCTCTCTCTCTCTCTCCTGCTCTCTTTCTCTCTCTCTCTCTCTCCTGCTCTCTTTCTCTCTCTCTTCCTCTCTTCCCCTACCCCCCTACTGTCTGTCTCTCCCTCTTTATTCCCCCCACCCCTCTTTATCTGTCTTCCCCCCCCGCCCACTCTCTCTTCCCCCCCCCTCCCACGCTCTCTCTTTCTTTACCCCCCCCACGCTCTCTGTCTCTCTTCTCCCCCCCCCTCACGCTATCTGTCTCTCTTCTCCCCCCCCCCCACGCTCTCTGTCTCTCTTTCCCCCCCCTCACGCTCTCTGTCTCTCTTCCCCCCCCTCACGCTCTCTGTCTCTCTTTCCCACCCCCACGCTCTCTGTCTCTCTTTCCCCCCCCCACGCTCTCTGTCTCTCTTTTCCCCCCGTCACGCTCTCTGTCTCTCTTTTTCCCCCCCCTCACGCTCTCTGTCTCTCTTTTTCCCCCCCCCTCACGCTCTGTCTCTCTTTTTCCCCCCCCCTCACGCTCTCTGTCTCTCTTTTTTCCCCCCCCTCACGCTCTCTGTCTCTCTTTTTTCCCCCCCCTCACGCTCTCTGTCTCTCTTTTTCCCCCCCCTCACGCTCTCTGTCTCTCTTTTTCCCCCCCCCCCTCACGCTCTCAGTCTTCCCACTCACCATAAATGTGTATTATAGAGACAGGCTATGAATGCTCCCTCTGCTGGCTGCAGCTTTGTTGTGTGGGAGCGGGGTCCTAACAAACCTATAATTGCCTGCCGAGGTGCCTGACGTTCCAGCAGTTTACATCTGCGGGCTGGATGGAAACCTTTGGAGGGCCCAACTCTGGCCCACGGGCCGTATGTTGGACAACCATGCTTTAATGCATCATCTGAAATATGACATTTTTGATGCAGCACTTCCTCAGTAATGCATTGATTATGTGTTCAAGTCTCTGCTGTGACTCCATGGTGCAAGTGCTAAAGGTCTGCAAAGGAAACCCGACCGAGCCCGACTGCTGGACCCGGAAGTGTGACCCGACCTGAACCTGACACATGTCGGCGGGTCCTGTTGGGGTCTGGTCGGGTAGCAGGCCTTTACAGCAGTACATGGGTGAAGGCCTGCTACCCGACCCGACCCCCGACAGGGCCCGCCAACATGTGTTGGGTTTGGGTCAGGTGGCAGACCCTTACCCGTGTACTGATGTAAAGGCCTGCTACCCGACCCGACCCCAAAGGGACCCGCTGACATGTCAGGGTCGGGACGCACTTCAGGGTCCGGCATTCGTGCTCAGTCGGGTTTCCTTTGCAGACCTTTAGCAAGTGCTACCTCTGAGCTAAGGCTGTGACTGGGGCTGTAATTCCAAAGGCTGTGACTGGGGCTGTAATTCCAAAGGGAATCCCAACCACATCCCCTCTTAGCTGCGCAGCAATCCAGAACTTACCATTCGGGACAAACAAGCCATGCACAGACGTGGTCTCTACAAGATGTGTGGCCATGTGAAATCTTAAAGGGACTGTGCAATGTACCAAATTGGCCTTGCAAGGGAAATTGGAGGGAACATTGACCCCACTACATCAGTCCTTCTGGGTTCACTGATCTGGAGAAATTGAGACAAATACCTGAAGACCTCCTAGTTTTTAAATGACACTAAATGCATTCATGGCCACTGATTCAGATTTAGTATTCTTAAAATCATAGAATGGGTGCAGCATAGTCATGTCAATGCCTGCTCTCTAAGAGCTACTCAGCTAGTCCTGCTCCCCTGCATTTTCACAGTGGCCCTGCAATTTTTTTCTCTTAAGATAATTATCCAGTTCTCTTTTGGAAGCCATAATTGGATCTGCCTCCACAACATTCTCAGGCAATGCATTCCAGATCCTAAACACTTGCTGTGTAAAAGAAGTTTTTCTTCATATCACTTCTGGTTCTTTTGAGAATCATCTTAAATTCATGTCCCCTGGTTTTCGACCCTACTGCCAATGGGAACAGTTTTTCTCTATATCTCCCTTTCCAGACCCCTCATGATTTTGAACACCACCTAATCAAATCTCCTCTCCTCTAAAGAGAGAACAGCCCCAGCTTTGCCAGTCTATCCTCATAACTGAAGTCTGTCATCGCCAGAACCATTGTTGTAGATCTTTTCTGCACCTTCTCCAATGCCTACGCATCCTCCCTAAAGTGTGGTGCCCAGAATTGGGCACAGTACTGCAGTTGAGACCGAACCTGGGTTTTATACAGGTTCACCATAACTTCCTTGCTTTTGTACTCTGTCTCTATTCATAAAACCCACGATCTCTATGCCTTATAAACTGCTTTCACAACCTGCATTTCCTAACAGGGACATGAAATTAATGAATTGAGGCAAAAGGAGTTGCTGACCAAAGGAAACTAGTTAGTTTATTTCATCTTGAGCATGGTCACTTTTATATCTTTGCCATGAATGCACAGCCTGGCTTATTTTAAAGCTACAGTTCATTTCTTAGGTAATATACAGTTGGTATGGTCTACATAAAATTTCCATATAACAGCATATCCTTTTGGCACTTGACATGAGAAAATGGTATAACATTTAAAACCTCTTATTGAACAATATTGGCAGGTCCAAGAAAATTCTGGGCTTGGGCTGGATAGTTTTGTCAGTTGTCCGCTAACGTTTAAATTTTTCCAGTGTTTGGATGCCAGTAAGCAGAGTTCTTGGACATTGCAATATTGTCTACCTGCACCCCTATTTCTTCTCTTCTGCTTCTGGAAATTGTTGTCATGACCATGAGGCTTGACTCCTCCAGTGCTGCTCCAGCACAATCCTTCTAAAGCTTCAACTCGTTTAAAAAGCTGTGGGTGCATCTTCATCTGGAATGACTTACTGCACCATCACCACAGCCTCCGTTTCCCCAGTGTTTTTGTTGTAATGAGAAAAATGGGAGCAGTGAGACTTTTGTTTTAAAGAACAAGATTGTTTTCTGTCAGAACAATTTGTATATATCTCTGACTATTTTTAAACTAAGATTTTACTTTGCAACTATTATTATCAAATTGGTATCAATGTACAGCCTCAATTCCAATTACAGTTCAGGGACTTTGAACATACCACTTAGAATTTGCTTCCTGTTCCTTTTGTGTGTTCTATCGAGAGATCATCGACTAGGTTGAATTCTTTCTAAGTATCAACTAGTAGTAGCTTGTGGTTATTTAGCTTCTGAAAAGATAAAATGTAGCAGAAAAGTTTTATCTTTATTTTGGAGATAGATTTCCCACAGAGAAAGGAAATTTGAAGGAGAGTTGTCCCAATTTAATAGTGATACATTGGCTGAGACCTGAAGCAGGTCAGCTTACTTTTAAAAACTGGAGGAGATGGGTTGGAAGTAGGTGTGTGAGAGAATATGAGAGAAGATATGTGATAAATCTGTTAATGAGAAGGACATGGAATGAATATTTAAAGCGGAATCAGGCAATGTGACTGGGAAGCAGTGGTTGGGGGGGTGGGGTGTAATTTGTGTCAAAACCATGTTGTACACTGCATCTACACACACGCACTTATTTTTTTTAAGTAGGAACCAGAAGACATTGATCAAAAGTATAGAATCCTCGCAGTCTAAAGGGTGCTGACACCAGTTGTATGGATGAGATTTCATAATGGCTTGAACTTGGGATGTGCCTACTTGTATGGCACAACACGGCATTTGCCAACTGGTTGGGAGAGTATCCGAGTTAGATAATATTGAGAATCGAAATAAACAACTTTGTCTGTTAAGTCAGGGATTGTAAGTTTGAAATAAAAACAGAAAATTCTGAGAATACTGCATCTGTAGAGAGAGAAACAGAGTTAACGTTTCAGGTCGATGACCTCACATCAGTTGTTAACTCTGTTTCTCTCTCCACTGCCTGATCTGCTGAGTATTTCCAGCATTTTTTGTTCTTATTTTAGATTTCCATTTTGTAAATTTGAATCAGTTTAAATAGTTTAGTTTTTGTTTCTACGACATAGAGGGTAGTTATGAAATGTTAGTTTTAAAACTGTGTAGAATTAATGTTTGGACCACAGTCCAAACTCTCATTGGGCGCATTTGTCTGCTATATGAGGTGGACAACAAAATGAGCAGCACTTTTCCAATACTAACCTGACATTCAAATTTTTTTTCATTCGTTCATGGGATGTGGGTGTTGCTGGTAAGAGCAGCATTTGTTGCCCATCACTAATTCCCTTGAGTAGGTGCTGATGAGCTGCTGCCTTGAACCGTTGCAGTCCACCCAAATCAAGAGATGACAAGAGATGTGGAACAGCTAGTCAAGAGGAAGAAAGAAGCGTACTTAAGGTTGAGGAAGCAAGGATCAGGCAGGGCTCTAGAGGGTTACAAGGTAGCCAGGAAGGAACTGAAGAATGGACTGAGGAGAGCTAGAAGGGGACATGAAAAAGTCTTGGGTAGGATTAAGGAAAATCCCAAGGCGTTCTACAATTATGTGAGGAACAAGAGGATGGCCAGAGTGAGGGTAGGGACGATCAGGGATAGTGGAGGGAACTTGTGTCTGGAGTCGGAGGAGGTAGGGGAGGTCCTAAATGAATACTTTGCTTCAGTATTCACTAGTGAGAGGGACCTGGTCGTTTGTGAGGACAGCGTGAAACAGGCTGATATGTTCGAACAGGTTGAGGTTAAGAGGGAGAATGTGCTGGAAATTTTGAATGATATGAGGACAAATAAGTCCCCGGGGCCAGACGGGATATACCCAAGGATATTACGGGAAGCGAGGGAAGAGATTACTGCGCCCTTGGCGATGATCTTTGCGTCTTCACTGTCCACTGGAGTAGTACCGGATGATTGGAGCGTGGCAAATGTTGTTCCCTTGTTCAAGAAAGGGAATAGGGATAACCCTGGGAATTATAGACCAGTCAGTCTTACGTCGGTAGTGGGCAAATTGTTGGAGAGGATTTTGAGAGACAGGATTTATGATTATTTGGAAAAGCATGGTTTGATTAGAGACAGTCAGCATGGCTTTGTGAGGGGCAGGTCATGCCTCACAAGCCTTATTGAATTCTTTGAAGATGTAACAAAACACATTGATGAAGGAAGAGCAGTGGATGTGGTGTATATGGATTTTATCAAGACGTTTGATAAGGTTCCCCATGGTAGGCTCATTCAGAAAGTAAGGAGGCATGGGATACAGGGAAAGTTGGCTGTCTGGATACAAAATTGGCTGGCCCATAGAAGTCGGAGGGTGGTAGTAGATGGAAAGTATTCAGCATGGAGCTCGGTGACCAGTGGTGTTCCGCAAGGATCTGTTCTGGGACCTCTGCTCTTTGTGATTTTTATAAATGACTTGGATGAGGAAGTGGAAGGCTGGGTTAGCAGGTTTGCCGATGACACGAAGGTTGCTGGAGTTGTGGATAATGTGGAAGGCTGTTGTAGGTTGCAACGGGACATTGACAGGATGCAGAGCTGGGCTGAGAAGTGGCAGATGGAGTTCAACCTGGAAAAGTGTGAAGTGATTCATTTTGGAAGGTCGAATTTGAATGCAGAATACAGGCTTAAAGACAGGATTCTTGGTAGTGTGGAGGAACAGAGGGATCTTGGGGTCCATGTCCATAGATCGCTCAAAGTTGCCACCCAAGTTGATAGGGTTGTTAAGAAGGCGTATGGTGTGTTGGCTTTCATTAACGGGGATTGAGTTTAAGAGCCGCGAGGTTATGCTGCAGCTCTATAAGGCCCTGGTTCGACCACACTTGGAATATTGTGTTCAGTTCTGGTCGCTTCATTATAGGAAGGATGTGGAAGCTTTAGAGAGGGTGCAGAGGAGATTTACCAGGATGCTGCCTGGACTGGAGGGCATGTCTTACGAAGAAAGATTGAGGGAGCTAGGGCTTTTCTCATTGGAGCGAAGAAGGATGAGAGGTGACTTGATAGAGGGGTACAAGATGATGAGAGGCATAGATAGAGTGGATAGTCAGAGACTTTTTCCCAGGGTGGAAAGGGCTATCACCAGGGGGCATAATTTTAGGGTGATTGGAGGAAGGTTTCGGGGAGATGTCAGAGGTAGGTTCTTGACACAGAGAGTGGTGGGTGCGTGGAATGTGCTGCCAGCGGTGGTAGTAGAAGCAGATACATCAGGGGCATTTAAGCGACTCTTGGATAGGTACATGGATGATAGTAGAATGAAGGGTAGGTAGTTAGTTTGATCTTAGAGTAGGTTAAAGGTTCGGCACAACAGCATGGGCCGAAGGGCCGGGCCTGTGCTGTACTGTTCTATGTTCTATGTAAACCAGTGTGTATGCAGAATTGCAAACTTTATTTAAGCCACACTTTAAAAAAAAAAAGTGTCATTATAGAGCATGCAATTGTATTGTCCTTTACAGTTTGCATCACAGAGGGATTAAAATTAAGTCTGCCAAGTGCTTCAGCCTAAAGGCCTGCTCGGGTCCACAAAAAAACCCGACCCGAGCCCGACAGAACCACGTCCGAACCGGCCCGAGTCCTTCCATTTTTTCCTGCGCCCAACCCGACCCAACCATCAGTTAACTTACCTTCTGTTTTACACTTTGTTGCTGATCTGTTACAAAACCACCTTTCTAGTCCACAAATTAAATTAACAGTGGAGCCACATACCTGTGAGAGCGTGTCCGACCCGACCTGAGCCCGAATGCTGGACCCGGAAGTGCGACCCGACCTGAACCCGACACGTGTTATCAGGTCCCGTTGGGTTCATCTCAGGTAGCAGGCCTTTATTTTAGCCTACTGGTTGGCTTTTTGTGCTAGAAGTGGACCACCGATAGCCAACAAAATCGGAACTCAGTGATGCCATTGATTCTCTAGCCAGTGGAAAAGCCCCTGGAAAGGACAGCGTTACCCCTGAAATAATCAAGAGTGCCAAGCCTGCTATACTCTCAGCAGTACATGAACTGCTATGCCTGTGCTGGGATGAGGGAGCAGTACCACAGGACATGCGCGATGCTAATATCGAAAAGAACAAGGGTGACTGCGGTAACTGCAACAACTACCATGGAATCTCCCTGCTCAGCATAGTGGGGAAAGTCTTTGCTCGAGTCATTTTAAACGGACTCCAGAAGCTGGCAGAGCATGTCCAGCCTGAGGCACAGTGCGGCTTTCGAGCAGAGAGATCCACCATTGACATGCTGTTCTCCTTTCGCCAGCTACAGGAGAAATGCCGCGAACAACAGATGCCCCTCTACATTGCTTTCATTGATCTCACCAAAACCTTTGACCTCGTCAGCAGACGTGGTCTCTTCAGACTACTAGCAAAGATCGGATGTTCACCAAAGCTACTAAGTATCATCACCTCATTCCATGACAATATGAAAGGCACAATTCAGCATAGCGGTGCCTCATTAGACCCCTTTTCTATCCTGAGTGGCGTGAAACAGGGCTATGTTCTCACACCTACACTGTTTAGGATCATCTTCTCACTGCTGCTCTCTCATGCATTCAAGTCTTCAGAAGAAGGAATTTTCCTCCACACAAGATCAGCTGGCAGGTTGTTCAACCTTGCCCGTCTAAGAGCGAAGACCAAAGTACGGAAGGTCCTCATCAGGAAACTCCTCTTTGCTGACAATGCTGCATTAACATCCCACACAAGAGTGTCTGCAGAGACTCATGGAGAGGATTGCGATTGCCTGCAATGAATATGGCCTAACCATCAGCCTCAAGAAAATGAACATCGTGGGATAGTACGTCAGAAATGCTGCATCCATCAATATCGGCGACCACGCTCCAGAAATGGTTCAAGAGTTCACCTACCTAGGCTCAACTATCACCTGTCTCTCAATGCAGAAATCAACAAGCGCATGGGAAAGGCGTCCGCTGCTATGTCAAGACTGGCCAAGAGGGTGTGGGAAAATGGCGCATTGACACGGCACACAAAAGTCCGAGTGTTTCAAGCCTGTGTCCTCAGTACCTTGCTCTATGGCAGGGAGGCCTGGACAACATATGTCAGCCAAAAGCGACGTCTCAACTCATTCCATCTTTGCTGCTTCCGGAGATTCCTTGGCATCAGGTGGCAGGACCATATCTCCAACGCAGAAGTCCTCGAGGTGGCCAACATCCCCAGCATATACACCCTACTGAGCCAGCGGCGCTTGAGATGGCTTGGCCATGTGAGCCGCATGGAAGACGGCAGGATCCCCAAGGACGCATTGTACAGCGAGCTCGTCACTGGTATCAGACCCACCGGCCGTCCATGTCTCTGCTTCAAAGGCGTCTGCAAACGTGACATGAAGTCCTGTGACATTGATCACAAGTCATGGGAGTCAGTTGCCAGTGATTGCCAGAGCTGGCGGACAGCCATAAAGGTGGGGCTAAAGAGTGGCGAGTTGAAGAGACTTAGCAGTTGGCAGGAAAAAAGACAAGTGAAAGGAGAGAGCCAACTGTGTAACAGCCCGACAACCAATTTTATCTGCAGCGCCTGTGGAAGAGTCTGTCACTCTAGAATTGGCCTTTCTGGCCACTCCAGGCACTGCTTCACAAACCACTGACCAGTGGGTGGCGCAGTGGCTAGCACAGCAGCCTCACAGCTCCAGCGACCCGGGTTTGGTTCTGGGTACTGCCTGTGCGGAGTTTGCAAGTTCTCCCTGTGACCGCCTGGGTTTTCTCTGGGTGCTCTGGTTTCTTCCCACATGCCAAAGACTTGCAGGTTGATGTGTAAATTGGCCATTGTAAAAAAAAAAAAATGCCCCTAGTGTAGGTAGGTGGTAGGAGAATTGAGTGAAGGTGGGGATGTGAGAGGGAAAATGGGATTAATGTAGGATTAGTATAAATGGGTGGTTGACGGTCGGCGCGGACTCAGTGGGCCGAAGGGCTTGTTTCGGTGCTGTATCTCTCTATGACCTCTAGGTGCTTACCCATTGTCTCTCGAGACAAGGAGGCCAAAGAAGAACTGGTTGGCTTTTTGTGCTAGAAGTGGACCACCGATGAGCACATCGCTCTCGTGCACATTCTGGGACCAACACAGAAGGGCCTTCTCTACTTCTTGTGCGTCCTCTTTTTTTTGTCTGGTTTGAAATTTTGTAACCATCCAGTGGACAGTTCACATTGTCTCAAAGTCTGTGCCAGATTTCAGTAGATAGAGGTGCTGTGCTAGGTCACACTGGCTCATCTTTTTCAGCTTGCCCATCATGTTTAGGAGGTCAATTTTCATGCTCAGGCTCATTGCTTTTTCCCTTTCAGCCTTATTTGCTTTTAGTGTAATTTTTAACAGGACACTAATAACACCGCCATGAGGTGTAAGGAATTAATTGAGCAGCCGAGTCTGCCTGCAGTAGCTGGACTGTTTAATACAGTATAAGCGGTGCCTTTGTCATTGACATCTGCGGATTAACGTTATTTTCCCGGATAAACATCCGGCTGCAATAGCTGTGGTGGTATTAGTGGTGGAGTCTAATTCGCTGTCACTCGTGGGAAGTGCAGCGAAGGAAATACAAAAATAAACTGGACAGTTATATATACATATATATATAAAAAAAATTAAAAGACTGGTACACTTGCTTTCAACAAAATAGAGGACAAAGTTACATGACCTCTACCTTCTCCTGCACTGAAATACACATTTGTGTCTGTTAGAATTAATACCTCATCTTATCAAAATAGACTGCCATCAGAAGCTATTGTTCCAGGAACAGAAACCTAAAGTCACATGGGCAAGACTAACACTTAATAAGTTTTACCTTTTTAAAGATTACCATTTTTGGAGAACAAAGGAGGACATAGAACATTGGGACATCAAGACATCAGACAGAGATCTCCAGCCACACACACAACATCGAAAGCCATCTTTAATTCCAGCACACGGCTGAAAGAGCGATCAATTCCAGCTAAGACAGTTGAACTCTGCTGAGAATAGTTTGCAGCCAACTGCAGCAGAGAAATGAGAGAGTGACTTTTAAACAACTCCTCTGCCTGTAAATGTTGAACTAAGAAATATCAGCACTGTCTTCAAACTGAAGTGTTGACTGCCAGAAGACTTCAGCATCCCAGCAAGTACAAGAAAGTCAGCAAACAGGCCTGCAACTTTAAAAATTTAGCTGCCAAGAGGATTCCACAGGTTTTTCCTGAAAACAGCTGACTTTTACACCTTGAACTCTTGCCGCCTCTTGCCGTTAAGGGTATTAAGGGTTCGGGAATCAAGGCGAATAGATTTAAAATGAAGATCACCCATGATCTAATTGAATGACAAACAGGCTTGAGGGGCTAAATGGATTCCTCCTGTTCCTATGAAAGATGTAACCGTGTTTGGTAGATATCCAGGGCCAAAGCCCTCTTGGCTTTGAATTCTGGAGGCATTAATGATGTAACAATTTAATATCGCATTCGAGTTTTGCCATTTATTCAATGAGGACAGAATTATTACATGGCTGTTAACTTGAGATCTGTATCCAGGAAAGATGACAATTTTTGCTTCTATAGTGGAAACTGTTTCTCCTAAATTTATTGCATGGCTGAATGGAACTTTGGCTTGAAGTGCAATGTGGTGTTTGCCCAGCAATGCTGCTGTTTGGTTTGGGGGGAAAATGTCTTGGTTTCTTAGTGTAGAAAAATACAAACTGAAGTTACTTTTTCTTTCCTTACCACCCCCTCCTTGGTAATTCTGTTTTTAATGAAGCGATTTGGCCAAGCATCAATCAGTATGATATGATTTTAGGACGTATAATGCTAATACTTTATTTCCGACTGTTTTCTATCTGCAAGTATTGGTTCTAAAAAGTGTTGGGAAGAGTAACCAAAATTTAGCGTTCCACATAAACCTTAAAGGTAGGATTAGAAGAAATATTGGAATTAAAAAAAAATTGATCTAATATTATGTGGCCAGTTTGAAAGTTATAGGAAAATATATCTGGAAAAATAAGCAATTCAAAGCTTTGATTAAAACTCTGGTCTTGGAATTGCACATAGTTAAATTGGAGCCAGCATTCTCAATACAAGGAGGCCCAAAAGAAAAGAAAGAAGAGATACAGCACTGAAACAGGCCCTTCGGCCCACCATCAACCACCCATTTATACTAATCCTACACTAATTCCATATTCCTACCACATCCCCACCTGTCCCTATATTTTCCCTACCACCTACCTATACTAGGGGCAATTTCTAATGGCCAATTTACCTATCAACCTGCAAGTCTTTGGCATGTGGGAGGAAACCGGAGGAAACCCACGTAGACACGGAGAACTTGCAAACTCCACACAGACAGTACCCGGAATTGAACCCGGGTCGCTGGAGCTGTGAAGCTGTGGTGCTAATCAGTTGACATTTCCAAATTCAGATACCTTCAGTAGTTTTTAAATATATTAAATTAATGTTTCCAATTGCAAAATTGTATCCAAAAGTACTGTTTATTGCTGTAGATGTCTGTGGCTCATACCTAGGCCAAGCCTTGCTATGCTGAAAAGCACCATGTGGGAGAAAACAAAAAAGTAGCATCTAAGCTTACTGACTGCTTTTAATGGCGACGTTTCCTGACCCCGTAGTTCTAAATCCCATGTGATGTCCTACCCTCTCCCTCATTACCAGAATGATTCTGGTGATAGTGCAGTGTATCGCAACAATTTAAGTCTTAAAATAGGAATGTATAAGACTGGCCTCTTGCTGTGCCATAATGACTTTGAATTAATGATTGGAAAAGACCATTACTATACAGCTATCTGGTCTTAAAGTTCAAATCAGTCTTAAATTCCTCAGTCACTTGCCCAAAAATCTATATAGCTACCTCTTAAATGTGCCAACATTTTTCCTTCTCTGTCTCTCAAGCATCTCTGAAATAGTTGATTCTAAACTATCTGTCCACCCCTGGTTTTTCTGAGCTTATGTCTATGCTCCCTGGTTATAAAATTTGTGGTTATGTCAGTTTATTGGGATTCAATTTATAGCTCCAGACTCCCAATGTATTTCATGACTTTATAAATATATCATAATATATATATATTCCTTTATCACTCCTATACAGTACACCTACAATGTTAATACTAGCACTTTAAGATTGAGTTTTGAATACTTGGGAAGGTTTTTTTAAAAAAACATGGTCGTAGTTCATTCTAAATTGTTCTGAGCGGCACACAATTTAACCATGTGCAACTTAAACTTGACTTCCTCTGACTCGTACCCTGCTGGTTTTGGCCAGAAAATTGACTTTTCTAATTGTTCTGCTGATTGTTGCTGCAACAGTTGTTGGACAAAATGATCATAAAGTTCACCCAGGCTATTTTGACACCATTACTGGGGTTATGTATGTCTTATATTTCCTTCTTAGTGCACTACTTTATTATTCATGTTCAGTTTCATCTGTCATTTTAAAGTTCAGTAGCTTGCTGGCTTGAACCCGGTTTTAGAAGATGTACATAAGTAAAATTTTGTGGTGATGGAGCTTTTATTCAGTTTTTGCCCCTCGAGAAGTTGGTCATCTTTATGTCTCAGCTTCAGTTTCATAATACCTGCTTAAATATGCAATATTAGCGAAGTAATTATTATGTAAAATGCGGACTATCTTTTCCACCATTGGCACGAAATGGGCAGAAAAAGCTAACCTGATCTATTTATTATTTGGAGGCTCTAGGACTTGTATTCAAAAATAAGTAACTTGTCATGATTAAGATGCCCAAACTATACTCTAAAATATATGAAATGGCCGACTGTGAAATTCTAAATAAGAAATCTGAAATCGAAGAGGCAGGAGCTTGAAATTAGCTTCCCCACTAGACACTGGTTCTCTGTGTGCTTTTTCAATTTTGAGAGTTTTTTGTATCCATCCTTGCCTTGTAAAATATGAAATATCCAAATATTGAAAAGGTAACATTTGACAGCTATTCAGTAGTTGGAGTTGATTTCAGAAATTTCTTTTGAGTGTAAGTTAGGTGAAGCATCAAGCAATCTTTGGATCACAGTACCAATAGGCAGGACTCTGATTTCACTCAGCCGTGAATGTAAGTGTGGCTCCTCCATTAAATTTGTTTGTGAATGTGAAAAGTGCAGCAATTGCTAGGTTCTTATTTATCTTTTAAGGATTTATCAATTGTCATGAGTACTTAAACATCTTATTTTACATACATGGGATATAATTTATCATAATTCTGTTTCCTTTTGAATTGAGTGATTGCTGCAGCATGGTACATAACCATTTTGATTGGCTGGTCTGGCAGCATCTGTGGAGAGAGAAGCAGAGTTAACGTTTCAGGTCAATTACCTGAAATGTTAACACTGCTTCTCTCTCCACAGATGCTGCCAGACCTGCTGAGTATTTCCTGCATTTCTTGTTTTTATTTCGGATTTCCAGCATCTGCAGTATTTTGCTTTTATTGATTGGCTGGTTGTTAGGTCTGGAATTGATCTGCACTTACATATTTCCAAGTACATAGGTTGCAGTCTTTACATTAAGAAGTTCAGCTCTGCATTTCTCCAACTCCGGTGGAGACTTTGGCAGGGCAGTATGCCTAACACTCATGTTCTGCAGCACTGTTTTAAAAAAAAAATGGAATTGAAGCCATATTGGAAAATTTAACGCACTGCCCTGCTCCACTGATGCGGTCATATCAAATAAACTAATGTAACTAAAATTCCAGTTACAGTTCCAATTCCTTTACAGTTTGAGTCTAAAAGTGATGTTCTCAGGTTAAATATTTTAGATATGTATATTTTTTAAAAAGCTAAATAGATTAATTTATAGGTATATACTCTGCTATGTAAATTTGGAATGTTTTCACTTAAATTGTAATTGTTCAAATAGATAGATCTACAGATCTGGTGGGAGGGGGTGGGGGGTTGGAATTGTTTATATTGGCTTCCCCAACACCCAGGAAACCTGTATCATTTAAAAAAAAATGTACATCTTTCTGGCAAATAATTCACTCTACTCGGGAAACCTCATCAGGGAACTCCTCTTTGCTGACGATGCTGCATTAACATCTCACACTGAAGAGTGCCTGCAGAATCTCATTGACAGGTTTGCGGCTGCCTGCAATGAATTTGGCCTAACCATCAGCCTCAAGAAAACGAACATCATGGGGCAGGATGTCAGAAATGCTCCATCCATCAATATTGGCGACCACGCTCTGGAAGTGGTTCAAGAGTTCACCAACCTAGGCTCAACTATCACCAGCAACCTGTCTCTAGATGCAGAAATCAACAAGCGAATGGGAAAGGCTTCCACTGCTATGTCCAGACTGGCCAAGAGAGTGTGGGAAAATGGCGCACTGACACGGAACACAAAAGTCCGAGTGTAGCAGGCCTGTGTCCTCAGTACCTTGCTCGATGGCAGCGAGGCCTGGACAACGTATGTCAGCCAAGAGCGACGTCTCAATTCATTCCATCTTCGCTGCCTCCAGAGAATACTTGGCATCAGGTGGCAGGACCATATCTCCAACACAGAAGTCCTCGAGGCGGCCAACATCCCCAGCTTATACACACTACTGAGTCAGCGGCGCTTGAGATGGCTTGGCCATGTGAGCCGCATGGAAGATGGCAGGATCCCCAAAGACACTTTGTACAGTGAGCTCGCCACTGGTATCAGACCCACCGGCCGTCCATGTCTCCGCTTTAAAGACATCTGCAAACGCGACATGAAGTCCTGTGACATTGATCACAAGTTGTGGGAGTCAGTTGCCAGCGTTCGCCAGAGCTGGCGGGATGCCATAAAGGCGGGGCTAAAGTGTGGCGAGTCGAAGAGACTTAGCAGTTGGCAGGAAAAAAGACAAAAGTGCAAGGGGAGAGCCAACTGTGTAACAGCCCCGACAAACAATTTTTCTGCAGCACCTGTGGAAGGGTCTGTCACTTTAGAATTGGCCTTTATAGCCACTCCAGGCGCTGCTCCACACACCACTGACCCACCACCAGGCGCTTACCCATTGTCTCTCGAGATAAGGAGGCCAAAAGATGACGAGGGAAACCTTTTAAGTAAATCCTTCTGCTCCAGACTGCTCCTGCCATGCCTGATCTGCCCCTAACCAGCCCTGCCTCAATCTCCTGCTACTACCTCTTTCTCCCTTTTCTCTGCTCCTGATGTGGTCACGTGGACCTTGCAACCAGTGGGGATATTTGTTGAATAGATCTCCACAGTCGTAGGGAAAGGTGAAACCTGTTTAAGAAATTTGATCTGACTGCCAGATTAGACCTCTTCTGCTGCTGCTGCTTGCCGCCACCACCACCCACCATTTTATTTAAAAACATTATGTTGAGAGACAAAGGATTGAAAATTGACAACATTAGTTTAGAATTGGATGTGCTGAAAACAGTAATCTGATGTATTGTTTAGTTCTGGTCACCACACTTCAGGAAGGATGTGAGGGTCCTTGAGAGGATGCAGAGGGGTTTTACCAGAATCGTTCCAGGGATGGAAGATTTTAGTTTCAAGGTTGGGTTGGAAAAGCTGGGTTTGTTCTCGTTTGAACAAAGGAGATTGAGGGCAGATTTAATTGAAGCGTGTGAGGTTATGACAGGCTTAGATAAGTTAGACAAGGAAAAACTGTTCCCACTAACAAATGGTACAAGGACTAAGGGGCACAGATTGAAAGTTTTGGGGAAAAAGATGCAGGAGGAATATGAGCAAGCACTTTTTCATGCAGTGGGTGGTAATGACCTGGAACTCGCTGCCCAAAAGGGTGGTGCAAGTGGAGATGATCAATGACTTCAAGAGGAAGTTGGATGGCTGCCAGAGAGAAATAGACTTGCAGGGCTGTGGGGATTGAACTAGGGAGTGGGACTGATTGCATAGCTCCGTGGAGAGCTGGCATGGGCTTGATGGGCTGAATGGCGGCCTCCTGTGCTGTAAATGACTCTGACTGTGTTTGTGAAAATGGCTTGTGAGATCTATAGGGGAACTAATTGTGTGGAGTTACTCATTTTATGATTCAGATGATTGAGGTGATAGAACAATTTTATCCATGCATTTTGGAACCTTAGCTGTTCTGATGCCTGAAACAGACCTATTAAATGGTACACCATAAATGTTGTATGATAAGAAATCGAGAGCAAAACTGAAAATTGAGCTGTTGCACTATGATGAATTCTGAGGATCAACCTTGGTACAAAGTCTGTTTTTAACTGTGTTTAATCCTTGTCTTTGAGAAGAAAATGCTAACTTGTTGGGTTACACAGATCAAAATCCAAGCTGCAAATAATGGTTAGAGGTGTAGTATGTCACAAATAGAACCATTTATATTAATAGAAAGTGCTGGAAATACTCAACAGGTCTGGCAACATCTGTGGAGAGAGAAACCGTTAACGTTTTTGGTCTGTGGCCTTCCATCAGAACATTAAAGCAGAGATGCTACCAGAGCTGCTGAGTATTTCCAGCACTTTTTATTTCAGATTTCCAGCATCTGTAGTATTTTGCTTCCATTTATATATTTTCTTATGTTATGTGAACAGCAATTGAGCAGTAACTGTATTCTTCAACGTAAGTTGTATCTTCTTGCTAGTTTTACAAACCAACAACTTTTTCATAAGATGTGAGCAGTATACTGAATTTGGAAAGAGATTGAGAAGGATTGTGAACAGCCTCCTTATGTGAATTTAGTAGTTGATTCCATGCTGTAAGATTTAGTCAGCCATACAAAAGAAAAATACTGTGGATGCAGTGATAACCGAGAATACTGGAAATAATCAGGTCAGTCAGCATCTGTGGAGAGAGAAGCAGCTAACTTTTCAGGTTGATGACCTTTTGTTACAGTCTCCACAGAAGTTCTGATGAAAGGTCATCGACCTGAAACATTAACTCTGTTTCTCTCCCTAGATGCCCAGATCAGCTGAGTATTTCCAGCATTCTGTTTTTATTAAATTTGTGACAAGTTCCCTATCATGTAATATTGCAACTTCATTCCAGTCAACACTAAGAATGAAAAAGGATGAAAGGTCAAAGGGGAGCAAAATTTGTCAATCCAAAGACTATTATTAATGGAAATTAAAAGTGTAATTAATGCATTATGGTCTTTTATTATATCTGCATTTAATATTTAAACTCAACAGCATTTGACAGTTCCTTTATGAATTCTAATTGCAGTGAATGTGTGTGTATGTATATTCTCCCTGTATCTTGGCATGTATAATTTGAGGCCCTTATTAAATATACTATAATTTCAAATGTCTGTCGGGTGTAGTACAAAACTACATTCAATCTGGCAAATGGTCATTGCAAGTAGGGTACCAGTTGAACCTTGGTGTGATGCAACTCCGCTCAGACAAGTTAATGCCAAGTTTCCAGGTTATGGGGTACAAAGTCTATTTACAGTAGAGAGAAAAAAATATAAAATGTTCGGAATTGTAACCAACACTCTAACTTGATGTTTGTGTTTTAATGTGTGGATATTTGTGGAAAACCTGGCTTTCAGTTGATAAATGTGAATGTGAAATGCTCCTTGACTAGCACCCAGCATGGCCAGTTTGTTTATTGTACATTTTGGGTAATTAATTCACTTTATTATATCCTGGATAACATTTTCTAACTTTAGCTAGATATTGTTGGGTATCTTAAAGGAGATTGTTAATTCCTATTAAAGGACAATTTTAGAAGATGAAATTTTCATTTAGCAGGTGACTATCACTGTTTAAAATACCTCAACACACTGTTGCTGAAGCTGGAAAATATTAACCATAGTTTGCACTTATGTAGTGCCTTTCACATCATCAGGACTTCCCAAAGTGCTTCACAGCCAATGATGTAGTATTGAATAACTGTTCTAATGTAGGCAGACATGGCACCCAATTTATCTTTCGTTTGGTCCTACAAACAGCAATGAGATAAATGGTCAATTCTGCTAACTAAGGGATAATTGTTGGCCAGGCAAAACCATTCGGCTCTTCAGTTTGTACTATGGGATCTTTATCTGCAACTGAACAAGCCTGAGTTTAACATGTCATCTAAAAGACAATACTCCCTCAGTACCGAACTAAATTGTCAACCAAGGTTACGTTGGAATGGGGGCTGTACGATGTGAACACAAACAAAGTTGACATTCATAAATTAATAATAGTTCAAAATGTAGTAATGTTCTTTTGCATAATTTACTTACAATTTCAAATCCTGCCCTGCCCCCTCCCCCAAGGTGTTACTTATATGCAGCATGCTGTATAGAAAGGCAGCTACAGAGATGGTGTTGATCTCAACACAATGAGGTTGGGGAAACAAGCTACAAGAAAGGGTGGCTAGGTATTCTTTTGAGGTGAAATGAAAACGGGAACAGAAGTAGGCCATTCAGCCCTTCGAGCCTGTTCTGCGACTCAATTAGATCATGGCTGATTTGTGTCTTAACGTACCTGCCTTAGTTTCTATCAATCTCAGTTTTGAAATTTTTAATTGACCTAGCCTCAACAGTTTTTTGGGGAGTGAGTTCCAGATTTCCCCACTGTTCTTTGTGTGAAGTGCTTCCTGACCTCACACTGGCCTAGCTCTAACATTAAAGTTATGCACCCTTAGTCTCAATGCCCCCACCAGCTTCTCTCTCTCATCAACTCCTTTGAGTATCTTGAATACCTCAATTAGATCGCCGCTTAATCTCCTATTATCAAAGGAATGCAAGCTTAGTCTATGCAATCTGTCCTTTATAATTTAACCATGTTAGTCCTGGTATCGTTACTGATGAATCTGTGCTACATTCCCTCCAAGGCCAATGTCTTTACACTCCTAAATCTCTCTGCTCCTCCACGGTTCCTAACTTGCCATTTAGAAAATATTCTGATCTATCTATCTTGGATCCAAAGTGGGTGGCCTCACATTTCCCTATATTGAACTCCATCTGCCATTGTTTTGCCCACTCACTCACTCTATCAATATTCCTTTGCAGCTTTCTGCACCTTAGCTACACTATTTACTGTGTCGCCCAACTTGGTATCATCAGCAATCTTGAATAGATGGCTTGCTATTCTTTCATCTGAGTCATTTCTAAACATAGTAAAAAGTTTAGGCCCCAATACAAATCCTTGGGACAGGGTGGAAGACACTACTAGTCACACCCTACTCCTATCACCTAACAAATTCCTACCCATGTCAATAAGTTGCCTTTAATATCATCCACTGTAATTTGTATTGGCGTTTGCTCTTTCCACTTGTGCTAGTTTCTAAAACATTTTATTCCAATTTACACGTATTAGCAGAAATGGTCTGATACAACACAGGAGGAATATCAAGCTACAATTAGAAACGAAAGAATCCATTTTGCAGTTTGTTGGAATGTCATAAGGAAGACTCAACATGCAGTTCTATTGATCAATATGATTGGCAGTTCTGTTGATCGCTACCTTTTGGTGCTTGCATTTTTTTGGATCCCACGAGTGGCAAATTGTACTGAAGCTCTGCCCGGTACTTTCCTATTGAAGGATGACCTTACCATCAACAAGGAACGTAGGGATTCTCTTTATTTCTCTCCCTCTGCTTCTGCCCCTGCTCTTTTGGAATCACACTATTTCCGTTTCCTACACTTGACTTTCTGCCTAGATATGCAGGCTTTTGCCAAGAAATCAGATCGCAGATTTTCTTCAACTATGGGTATTTCAGTCCTATTATAGATTTAAATTATCACATTAGTTTATCAGGTAGTCTTTCATCATAAAACTTGCTGTTCATTCATATCTTTTTCAGACACTGTAAAGAAAAAGAAAAAATTTGGGGGCCTTTTCTCAATGTGTTTGCTGTAGTTGATTAGTCTAAAATATCCTTTATAATAGTAATTACACTTCAAAAACTACTGCATTCACTGTGGAACTCTGGGATATTCAGAGGTCGTGAAAAGCACCATGTGGATTCTGATGACCAACACTGCTTTTACTTTCAGTTGTTCGATCTGAATTGTGCTGAAATGTTTGTTGGTGAGATCAAATGAAGAGAACAAAGATTGATTTTTAATGATTAAAAATGACTTCAAGAGTGTGTGTATTTTTAATTATCCTATTTGTTTATGCCCAACTCCTTAGGATTTTTGTTTCTGAAATTTTATCAAATTTGCTTTTGTTATTTAAATATGTTTACACTTTATGTATAAATATTCAGATTTCCATTTTGATTAGCTCTTTCAATAGCTGTGAATGTTATACAAAATAATTAACCTTATCCAAAAATCATTTCGTTATCATTGTTGTTAAAAAGCATGCAGCATCTTTGTCTTTATAAATAGAGGCATAAGAGTACAAAAGCAAGGAAACTTTGCTAAACCTTTATAAATCTAGCTGGGCCTCAGCTGTAGTATTGTGTCCCATTCCGGGCACTACACTTTAGGAAGGATGTCTGGGTCTTTGAGAGGGTGCAAAGGAGATTTACGAGAATGGTACCAGAGATGAGTGATTTCAGTCACGTGAAGAGACTAAAAGTAATTCATGGGTTGTGAATGCAACATCCTGAGAGTTGAGATGAGGTGCAATATAAATCATAGCATGATGCAGCACAGAAGGAGGTCCATTTTGCCTGTATTGACTCTTTGGTAGAGCTATCCAATTAGTCCCACTCACCTCTTTTCCCATAGCCTTGTAATTATTTTCTGCTCAAGTATTGACCCTGTACCTTTTTGAAAGTTACTATTGAATGTGCTTCCAACATCCTATTAGGCAATGCATTCCAGATAGCAAAATAATTGCTGTATTTTTTAAAAAAAGGTTTCCTCATGTCACCTCTGGTTCTTTAAATGCAATTTATTTCTAATTGCGTGATGGAGCTAATGTATGGGTTTTGCAATTTCTGATTGATGTTTAGCTTTTTGTTTAAAGTTTTATTAAAATGCAATCTCGATCAAAGATACATTTTTGAGGCAATTGGATTAAGGTAAGTTTCTATATAAGTTCCTGTATTCTCCAGAGTTTCGAAAAATGAGAGGTGATCTCATTGAAACCTACAAAATACTTAAAGGGATAGACAGGGTAAATGCAGTAAGATGTTTCCCCTGGTTGGGGGGGTCTAGAACCAGGAGACACAATTTCAAAATAAGGGGGAAGCCACTTAGGACAGAGAAGAGAAATTTCTTTACTTAGAGGGTTGTGAATCTTTGGAATTCTCTACCTCAGAAGGCTGTGGAGGCTCAGTCATTGAGTATGTTTAAAGCAAAGATTGACAGATTTCTAAATACAAATGATGTAAGGGATATGAGGATAGTGTGGGGAAAAAGGCATTGAAGTGGAAGATCAGCCATAATATTGAATGGTGGAGCAGGCTCGATGGGCTGAATGGCCTACTCCTGATGCAATGTTCCAATGTTCTAAGAAATCACACCTCAAACAAAATATCACTGTTGAAATAGATCCTATGGTATTATAGTTTGTTAGTTAAAGGTGTTAGGATATTTTCTCAATGTTTTCTATTCTTATACTTGTATAGTTTTTAATTGACTTTGGATCCTTTTACTTTGCTACATGGCCTGATTTTTGAATTTTTCACTTTTTTCTCACTCATCTCTTGTATACATACTGTCGTATTTCAAGTGGTTTGGTACATCTTGGCGAGTGCGTTGCTAACCAGAGGTGGCAAATTTAAGATAATTGACAAAAGAACCAGAGAGGAATTAGAAATTTTTTTTCTGCGGTAAGTTATGATGATTTGGAATGCACTGCCTGAAAGACCAATGGAAGTAGATCCAGTAATAACTTGCAAAAGGAAATTGGATATATTCTTGAAAAGGTAAAAAATGTAGAGCTATGGGGGCAGAGCAGGAGAGTGGGATGAATTGGGTAGCACTTTCAAAGAGCCTACTCAGGAATAATGGCTGAAATGATCACCTCCTACCCTGTAAGATTCTGTGTATGTTCTATGATTCCATAGATGCTTTTAATGTAGAAAAACACTTAATCGGCTGATTAAAGTTATGCACTGTTGGGAAATATAGGATTCTGCCTTTTTGTTTTTGTCACATCTGAGCAAAATTAAATATTCTAATGGGCCCGTGTAGAGCCAGTGAACTCTTCCATGGACTATAGCTTAGGGAAAATTAATGTTGGTCAAGCTGTTTTTTATTATTCTGTCAAAATGGAAGTCTAAAGCTACACCACTGGAACAAATGGTGCCTAGTTCAGAATGTATGAAGTGCATAGAATTTGAAGTTTAGTAAATGTGCAGAACTTGATGCTATTTGACTTCATCCTTTTATTATCATGCTATAGCTTTATTTATTTTCATACTCATATTTGAAGGAAGCTGCACCTACTGAAATGGGGGACAGTAGTTCATGATCCTTAAGTAGATTGAACCTAAGCTGCAGTGGCTTGGAGCCGTACAGCAGCCAGCATTACGAAGCTTAATGTTTTTTTATTGCTGCTAGCTGGTGTTTTTGAATTTGATCCAGGTTTAGCTGTCTCAAATTGGCACAGGCTGACAGAAAAAGGAAAGGAAGATGAAATTGAGCATGTTTTACCTTTACACCAGGTTTTATACATAAACATTGTGGTTTAGCTTTGCATAGATAGCGAAACTATTTGGGGCTGGAAATAAGTTACCAAGTTAGCCCCTGTATATGCTAAAATCTAATACTTTTAATCAATTGGGAGTGATTGCCATTGTACAGTTAATTATAGATTAAAGAAACTCAGTAAGTAGAACTTATTGAATGTGTTACCTAGCAATCATAGGCATCTCATTCGTGATTCCGCAGCTTTTCTATTAAATAGCAGGGAGATAAAATGCACATGAAATGGTAACGTAAGAATTTAAGAATATAAAAGTTATAGTGTTTATTGAGGAATGAGCTACTCTTGGGAGCAATGCTGTAAGGATTTTGCTTTCTGAAATCACCACCTTAATGTGCATTCTATTCTATGAATGAATAAATCAGAAGAACTATTCAGTTTCCTAGTTTTTACATGAACCCTGTATTCCTCACAATCTTTTGGGCTGAAAGTTTGTCTTATGCCCTTCAAAGCCCCCCATGGTGCTGTTTTTATAGCTGTGTTGTTAAAGTACATGGAAGTTTCCTGGACGTATTCCTGCAGTTGTTAGAAACTCACACCCAAAACAAAATGGTCTGACATCTCAGACGAGTGTAATTTAAAAAAATTCATTCATGGGATGTGGGTGTCGCTGGTTAGGCCAGCATTTATTGCCCATCTCTAATTGCCCATGAGAAGGTGGCGGTGAGCTGCCTTCTTGAACTGCTGCAGTCCATGGGGGTACGTACACCCACAGTGTTGTTAGGAAGGGAGCTGCAGGATTTTGACCCAGCGACAGTGAAGGAACAGCGATATAGTTCCAAGTCAGGATGGTGTGTGTGGCTTGGAGGGGAGCTTGCAGGTAGTGGTGTTTCCATGCATTTGCTGCCCTTGTCCTCCTAGGTGGTGGAGGTCGCGGGTTTGG
Organism: Heterodontus francisci; assembly: GCF_036365525.1. Lineage (NCBI taxonomy): Eukaryota > Metazoa > Chordata > Chondrichthyes > Heterodontiformes > Heterodontidae > Heterodontus > Heterodontus francisci. The sequence goes on from NC_090390.1 coordinate 78,349,008, forward strand.
AAGGTGCTGTCAAAGGAGCCTTGGTGCGTTGCTGCAGTGCATTTTGTAGATGGTACACACTGCTGCCACTGTGCATTGGTGGAGGAGGGAGTGAATGTTTGCGAATGGGGTGCCAATCAAGTGGGCTGCTTTGTGCTGGATGGTTTTGATATTCTTGAGTATTGTTGGAGCTGCACCCATCCAGGCAAGTGGCGAGTGTTCCATCACACTCCTGACTTGTGCCATGTAGATGATGGACAGGCTTTGGGGAGTCAGGAGGAGAGTTACTCGCCGCAGGATTCCTAGCCTCTGACCTGCTTCTGTAGTCACAGTATTTATGTGGCTATTCCAGTTCAGTTTCTGGTCAGTGGTAACCCCCAGGATGTTGAGGAGCTGAAGAAAACACCGACGTCACTTGAATTACAAGCTTCTGAAAAATATTTTTAAAACCCATTCCTTTAGTTTTTTTTATCACTGACGCCTACACTTCATTTTACCTTGGTGCTTTGCTCTCTCAATTTAAAAGAAAAAACCTGATTTCCTCCTCCCCACACTCAAATCAGTTTTGGGCAAGGGTTGACTTTTTCCATGGATATATCACTGTACCATAATAATGGGGAGGAGGTACAGCAGCTGCATATCAGGACCATGTAAACCTAGGCAACAAAGAAGAGGAAAGTAGTCCACCAGGTATATCCCCCTCCAATGCGTGTGCAGGTCACACTGATTCTACGAGGACATCTTCAAGGAGCTGACCTGACCTATGTGCATTCCCAAGGATGCCACTGGGCATCTCTGCCAACTTTACCATGAAGATTAGCAGCCTTGTTCCACTACCGCAACTGCGCTGTCTGTGGCCATTAAAGAGACGGCAAGTCTCAACTTTGGATCCTTACAGGTTGACAGAGGATATGTGCACCATTAACCAGGGAGCAGTCAGGGCATATAACTCGCAGGTAAAAGACACTCTTTTTCATAAGAACAGCTGAATTTATAGACTTCCGCATCAATCCTACACAGCAGAGGCACAGAACCTTGGAACTCGACAGGATAGTTGAATTTCGCAGGGTTCCACAATAGCACATAAGTGGCACTGAAGGCACCAACTGAACAGCTGCTGATGTATGTGACTAGGAAGAGTTTCCATTCTCAGAAGACCCAGCTTGTAAGTGATGCATAGCAAGCCATGTTGTCACTGCAGGGGGCTTCAGAGGGCAGTTTCTGCAGGATGTGTGCTGTTACCATTCTATGATTTTGTGACTCTATGATGTCTTTATTGACGATCAACTGCAGTGTCAGCACCTCACTCATACCTTCTGACACCAAAGCCAGTTTGGCACAGCAGAACTGTGCCAGGAATCCTCACCTACGGTCTATTTCCTGACTTACTGTAATGTAGATAAACAACATCATGAGTCAAGTACCCAGTGTATAAAAGTAACACTTGTTTTATTATAGCTCAGGGATAGAAGCTTGTATGTATGAGTATAACATTTTCAGTTAAGAAGCATGTGGGGAAATTTAATGGAAAATGTGAAATAAGAGATATGGGTGTATTTTTGGGTTGTGCAAGGCAACAAAGTTGTAGGTCCCCTGACCCAGAGTCTGTTGTGAAGGATTAGTGAATGTTGCTTTGAGAGAGTGAAGAAAATAGTGGTGCCCAGGATGGGCAAGGAAGAAAGGGCGAGTGTGTTCATGCTACCCTGCCTGCCCTCATGAACTGTTCTTTCTTCATTCTGCACTGTTGATGCCCTAGGTGTGTGATAGCCAGGCGTTGGTACCATTGTCGGCTCCCTGCAGACGGCAAGGCCAATGTTGGCTCCTGGCTCAGTGGAGATGGAAAGAAAAACCCAAGTGAGGCTCTGAGAGGAGGGTTTGGAGATCTTCATCGGTAAAGCTCGATGTAGTACTTCTCTATACTACTTTGTCACAGGCAGCAGCTGGCACCTAAGGGGGCATGGTGCCAATTTGGATTGATGCTGTGGGTGAGAGTTGCTTTCAAGTGATGGTGGAAATTGCCAGCAGCAATACTTTTCTGGTGCATACTCTGCTGCTAGATGGTGTTCTGCTGCTGGGAGTGATCACGCCATCGTTACACGAACGTTTACGGGGACAGGACTAGCAACTTAAACAGTTTTCACAAGAAGATAATTTAACTTGGGAAATCTGTCTGCTGGTGAATGGAATAACTTTCTGGTACAATACTGGCTTAACTACAGCGTAACTGACTGCACGGAAATTCAGGGCCACAGTGTATTGCAAGATATGAATTTGTGTACTGTATTAATATTTCTCAAGAAATCAATTTGAAAAATGCCATCTGATCCTCTTGGAGTTTGAGGGCATTGTGTGCACATTATAAATCAATGTGGCTGGTTTTGTGGAGGCCTGTTAGATGGTTGGAATGTGGCAAACTTGATTTTTGGTTCACTTCCATAATCAACCATGCATCCAGGGATTACAATTGTATTACTGTAAGTACAGATGCACAGGATACATTGGCCACTGCTGTTTTTTTAACATAAAGTGAATATTTTGAATCCTTTACTTCGTAAGAAAGTACCTCAGAGAGTTGCCATTGATTTTGTTGTCCTCTCTTGCCACGATATAAAAAGAAAGTTATAGTTGGAAAATTGTTCTGTGCCTCGAGGCTTTGAATGCTGAATAAAACAACTGTTTTAAAAAGAGCTCTCTATATTGTTGCATTTCAAGCTTTGTGAAGAAGTATAAGTAATTTTCTAAAAATTTAATGAGTGGATAATTTGGAAGAATTATTTTGCTTTAACAGTTTACAGTGGCGTCTTTTGCAAGCACATGTTTTGTTCTGTTGAGTGGCAGTTGCAGCCATGGCAAAACTGGGCATTTAACAAGAAAATTCTCTAGTTAGAAGCTTTCATTTCTATTAGCTCATTGTGGCATTAAAGCTTTCTGTGAGGATTTGTTTATGAAGCGGAATTATGATTAGCAGGCTAAAAGCACAGCCAAGTATGCACATACTCACAGATATTAGTGTGTTATTCCTGAGTGCCAGATGTACAGTGAACACTTATTGCAGTGCACAGTTTGATGTTAATCACATAATCACCTTGTTGATTATTTTGGTCATGACTGTACATGTTGTGTGGAAAAGAGACAGAATCTACAGCCTGAAATTCTGATATTAAATAGAGGATGAAGATCAGAGTTGCAGCACTCCTTTGCAATGTAATTTAAGGTCTTCTGTACATGGTGCAAAAATGTCTGCAATAAATCCCTGATCTCAATGCATTTTGAAATATGGGTCTTGGTACAATTTCAGTTATGCTTTTAAACAGTCCTTTAGCACAGTGGAGCAGTATTCGTAAATTTAATTCCCTTTACTCCCCACCCCTCCTCCACCCACTATGAGCCTCTGCTTCTGTGACTTGAAATTAATATTCATGACTAAGTAGCTGATTATTGGTACCATGAATTGATATTTGTCTGCATTTATAGGCAATGTTGTCAAAAGGATTCAGGTAAAACAAAATGACTGTGAAAAATGTTTGTTGTAAATGAAGCAGAAAACACTCAACAATACAAATCTAAATTCCACCACCCTTCCTCTGCCAACCTTGGACTCTGTCTGGAGACCATTTTGGGCTAGATGGATCTGGCACTGATGGTGGTCATGATAGCAATTTTAAATGGTGAATCAAGCATATTTCACAACAAGCATATAAGCTTAAGTATGATTTGTTTCTCTCCCCCTGACCCCCCCCCCCCCCCCCCCCCCGTTGCCTTAAAGATTAGTGGGACCAAAAGGCTACCTAATCTTGGAGCTAGCATTGCTGTTAGTTTACAGAAGTGGGTTACCAGTTGTGCACAAATAATATCCAAACCCCAACCTTCTGCTATATGGTCGCTTATTTTCACAGAGCTGTTTCCCAGTTCGTTACTATTTCATCACTTTTTAGCTTTGTTAGTGCTGCTTGATTCTTCATACCAGCAGCTATCTATTCTGTTTATCATTTCCAAATCTTCTTGATATGAACTTGCGGTTTCCAGCTTGATTGTAAAATAAGTTGTCGGCTATACTGCCTTCTGGCGGAGGATAGTACTAATTGCAATCAACCCATCATCACAACCCTACTTTAAAAAAAAATCAGCCAGTGTTTTAAAAGCAAGATGTTGCAATGCGCTGTATAAAAAGAAAATGTGAACTGAGAGATGAATGGATTATGGAAATGAAGTGAAAAAGATTTTGCCTAGCTTGCTTATTTTCCTTAATCCAGCAACATTCTAATATAAAACTTCAAAGTAGTTTTGTGAAAGTCTGGTTTATTTTTACATGTACATTGAAGAAGTAATGCATCTTGAACCTTGGGAAGGACTAATTGAAAAGCAACTTGATTCTTTGTTCCACACCCCACAGATCAGGGTCAGGATTTAAGCTAGAGCACCGGTGGGATAAATCTCAAGTACTGTGAACCTTTAAAGAAATACTAATTCTGGATCAAGAGTGAGATTCTCTTCCTGTGCCGCTACATGGTGGAATCTTGAACTGCCGTGTCCAAGCAACAGTGGCTTTGTTTGTTCTGATTTGAGCGCAGTTGTCCTGGCTCAGTTGAAAGAGGCGTCCTTCTGTTCTAGAGGGTAACGTTCAATATCCCTTTGGAATGAGCAGTGACCTACCATGCTGGGTTCTTTTCATATATAATACACATAACTTGCCTTTCAGAATAATTCAATAGCCTCTTTGTCACAAAGACTGTCTATTCCCATCACCTTAACATCTGCTGTCCCTGCCCCACCTACTCCTATCTCCGTAATATCAGCTATCTCTGCCCTTGTTTACTTCCCATCTTTGTAACATCACCTGTCTCTGCCCCTGCCTAAGCCCATCTGCTGCTGGTTTTAAACCAGATTGGCAGGGGGTGGGGTGGGAACCTGAAAGGGAGCTCAGATAGGAGGGAAGCAAAACTGCTAACTTGTCAGGGGTGTGGGAACCAGGAGGAAATATCAGAGAGCAATACCAAGGTGCACAGAATACGGAGAGGGATAGATGGCACTAGAGCAGGGAATAGTAAGTTATTAGGTGGGCTCGGAGTAAGGGAGAAAATAATAAAGTCTAAATCAGGGTTAATGTGCATGTATGTGAGTGCACTGAGTGTGGTAAATAAGATTGGTGAGGTACAGGTGCAGATTGCCATATGGAAGCATGATGTTGTGGCTATAACAGAGACCTGGCTCAAAGAAGGGCAGGACTGGGTATTAAATATTCCTGGATACGTGTTCAGGAAAGATAGGAAAGGGAAAAAAAGGGGAGAGCATTGCAGTGCTGAAGAAAAAGGATGTCCCAGAGGGTTTGAGGACAGAATCAATTTGACTAGAGCTAAGGAACAAAAAAGGTGCAGTTACATTGCTTGGTGTTGTCTATAGGTCACCAGCTAGTGGGAGGGACGTGGAGGGACAAATTTGCAAGGAAATTAGAGGTGCAAAAAATGTAGGCTAGTTATAATGGGGGACTTTAATTATCCAAACATAGACTGGGATAATAGTAGTGTGAGGGGCAAGAGTTCCTAGACTGTGTTCAGGAGATTTTTTTACAGCAGTATGTTGCCAGTCCAATGAGAAAGGACGCGCTGATAGACCTGGTTCTTGGGAATGAGGTTGGCCAAGTGGGCCAAGTATCAGTAGGAGAGCATTTAGGGGACAGTGATCATTGTATCATAAGGTTTAGGCTGAGTATGGAAAAGGACAAAGGACAATCCAGAGTAAGAATAATTAACTGGGGGAAAGTCAACTTCAATGGGGTAAGAATGGAGCTGGGGTGAATAAATTGGAGTCAAAAGTTGGCAGGATAAACAGTTGCTGAACAATGGACTTGCTTCAAAAAGAAAGAGTTTGGGCACAGTCAAGGTATGTTCGCTCGAAGGGGAAAGGTAGGGCAAACAAATCCAGAGCTCCCTAGATGACAGAAGAGGTAGAGATTAAGATAAAGAAGAAAAAGTGTGTCTATGACAGATGCCAAGTAGAAAATACTATTGAGAACCAGGCTGAATATAGAAAGGCCAGAGGGGAAGTGAAAAAGCAAATAAGAGAAGAAAAGAGACTGGCAGCTAGCATTAAAGGGAATCCCAAAGTTTTCTATAGGCATATAAATAGTAAAAGGGAGTGGGGCCGATTAGGGACCATAAAGGGGACTTACACATGGAGGCAGAGGGCATAGTTGAGGTATTTGGACCTGTCTTTACCAAGGAAGAAGATGCAACCCAGGCAATGGTGAAAGAGGAGGTAATTCAGACACTAGAAGAGTTTAAAATTGATAGAGGACGTATTAGATAGGCTGTCTAAAGTGGATAAAAGCACCGGACCGGATGAGATGCATCCAAGGATACTGAGGGAAGTGAGGGTGGAAATTGCAGAGGCACTGGCCATAATTTTTTAGTCTTCCTTCGACTCGGGGGTGGTGCCAGAGGACTAGAGAATTGCAAACATTACACCCTTGTTCAAAAAAGGGTGTAAAAATAATCCCAGCAACTACTTGCCAGTCAGTTTAACTTGGTGGTGGGGAATCTTCGAGAAAAAATAATTCGGGACAAAATTAATAGTCACATGGACAAATGCGGGTTAATTAAGGAAAGCCAGCAAGGATTTCTTAAGGGAAATAAAAACAAGAAATGCTGGAAATACTCAGCAGGTCTGGCAGCATCTGTGGAGAGAGAAGCAGAGTTAACGTTTCAGGTCAGTGACCCTTCTTCAGGGATATTAGAAGCCTGAAGAAGGGTCACTGAAAAATTAACTCTGCTTCTCTCTCCACAGATGCTGCCAGACCTGCTGAGTATTTCCAGCATTTCTTGTTTTTATTTCAGATTTCCAGCATCTGCAGTATTTTGCATTTTTTCTTCTTCAGGGAAAATCATGTTTAACTAACTGGAGTTTTTTGAAGAGGTAACAGAGAGGGTTGATGACGATGCTGTTGATGTGGTGTACATGGACTTTCAAAAGGCATTTGATACAGTGCCATACAACAGACTTGTGAGCAAAGATATAGCTCATGGAATAAAAGGGACGGTAGCAACATGGATACGGAATTGGCTGAGTGACAGGAAGCTAAGAGTAGTGGTTAATGGATGTTTTTCGGGCTGGAGGAAGGTTTGTAGTGGCGTTCCCCAGGGGTCACTGTTGGGACCCTTGCTTTTCTTGATATATATTAATGGCCTAGACCTTGGTGTACAGGGCACAATTTCAAAGTTTGCAGATGATACGAAACTTGAAAGCACTGAACTGTGAGGATGGTAGTGTAGAAATCCAAAAGGACATAGACAAGTTGGTGGAATGGGCAGACAGGTGGCAGTTGAAGTTCAATGCAGAGAAATGTGAAGTGATTCATTTTGGTAGGAAGAACATGGAGAGACAATATAAAATAAAGGGTACAATTCTAAAAGGGGTGCAGGAACAGAGGAACCTCGGTGTATATGTGCATAAGTCATTGAAGATGGCAGGACAGGTTGAGAGAGCGGTTAATAAAGCATCCTGTCTCCTGGGCTTTATTAATAGGGGCATAGAGTCAAAGAGCAAGGAAGTTATGTTGAACTTGTATAAGACACTAGTTCGGCCTCAGCTGGAGTATTGCATCGTTCTGGGCGCCGCACTTTAGGAAAGGCGTGAGGGCATTGGAGAGAATGCAAAAAAGATTCACGAGAATGGTTTCATGGATGAGGAACTTCAGTTATGAAGATAGATTGAAGAAGTTAGGACTGTTTCCTTGGAGAAGAGAAGGCTGAGAGGTGATTTGATAGAGGTATTCAAAATCATGAGGGGTCTGGACAGAGTAGATGGAGAGAAACTGTTCCCACTCATGAAGGGATCAAGAACTAGAGGGCACAGATTTAAAGTACTTGATAAGAGAAGCAAAAGTGACATGAGGAAAAACTTTTTCACGCAGCGAGTGTGAAAGTCTAATGCACTGCTTGTGAGTGTGGTGGAGGCAGGTTCAATTGAAGCACTCAAAAGGGAATTAGACTGTTATATGAAAAGGAAGAATGTGCAGGGTTACGGGGAGAAGGCGGAGCAATGGAACTGCGTGAATTGCTCTTTCGGAGAGCCGGTGCAGACACGATGGGCCGAATAGCTTTCTTCGGCATTGTAACGATTCTGTGATATTGAAATCTTCATAGGTGCCATTGTCAACCCCACACTTTATTATTCAAATTCTCTTCTCGCTGATATCTCACCCTCCACCTTCATATCGTGCACCAAGTCCTGCCCACCCATCACCCCGTGTTCCTGGACCAACATTGGCTTTCGATGCCCCAGTGCCTCCAATTTAAAATTCTCAAATAAAAAACAGGAAACACTGAAAATACTCAGCATGGCTGGCAGCATTTGTGCAGAGGGAAACAGAATTAATGTTTCAAGTCGATGACCCTGTGTCAGAACTCACCCTTTTGTGTTTAAATCCCTTAATGGTCTTGCCACTCTCCAGCACTGCAACCCACTCCAGAACTTTCCGTTTCTCCAATTTACTGCTTGTGCTTCCTGAAATCCTTCCACCCCATTGGCAGATGACTAGGCTCTACTTTCTGGAATTCCCTCCCTAAACTGCTCCACTTCCCTCTTCTCCTTTTGATCTTTTTTTTTCATTCCTAATATCTCTATTAGATTTTTTTTCTCTGATTGAAGATTCTGTGAAGCGCTTTGGGATAACTTTGTACATTTTAAAGATGCTATTTGAATGCAAATTGTAGCTGCTTTGTTCACTTGTATAACAATGACTGCACTTGAAAATAATTCACTGTGAAATACTTCGTGATCTTTGAGAGATAAGTGCTATCTAAATGCAAATAGTTATTTTCAATAGCTGTTATATCTGTTCATTGCATTTATTACCACTTGTATTTTGAGATTCATCATATCTTGGAAAAGGGTTGTTTTTTTTCCCCTTCTCAGGAAGGATTCCTTTTATATAAAAAGCCAGACTGATGAAATTTTGTTGTTGGCTGGCTGTTATGGGGGTTAGTTCCCTCATGATTTCTCCTTTTAGTAATTTAAATTTATTCTGAGTAGTATTGGAGGACATTTTCTACTTGAAGTAGATGGTGCAAATTGGATAACCTCACTTTCTCATTGCCTGTTAGAACGATCAGCTGTTTGGCTTTACAATGCTTTGAATAGGACTTGCATCACTTATTTTATCCCTAGGTTATTTTCCCTTTTCAACAAAATCTGTTTTCTTTACCAAAATCTCATCTCTTTTTGATGTTTGCTTGGAGTTCCTCCCAGATTTGGGGAGCAGTGAAATGACCGATATCCTATGCAGTTGCGCATGGATGCTATAAGAGGTGCGTTTGCTTTTGGATAAGGGACAGAATTACTTATATAGCTATTAAACTGTGAATTGGGCTAAAGTGATGAGAAGCAAGACCATGTTCGTTTAAATAAAAAATCAACTAAGCCTTAACGCTTATTTTGATAAAACTGTTGTATGTTTTAGAGGATTTGCATAATTTGAGAAAAATGAATTTTCATCCACACAGGCATTTCAGAAAGTTGCCAGAGGTGAAACCCAGGCAATCCAAACCTGTTCCTTTTTAAGTGTGTGTAAATATACAAGCATGCACACACACATACCCTCACGCACACCATCTGTAGAAATCCATTATTTTCTGAGTCGTCTGAATCCCTCAATTGGATTACCATCTTGCAATCACTGCTTGACCTGCAACTAAATTATCTGAAACCTACCCTAATCACATCATTAAGGCACTGTCATGTATAAAAATTGCTTTTGTACCTTGTTGAGATTTTAAAGTTCGGGCTGCTTTTCTGGACCCCTTTTTAAAACCTTGGTGTTCTACATTTGAAAATCCTACATCTGTATCTAAATGTTGCTAAAATGTCATTGCTTACCCTTTTTAATACTGATGTATGATTTGAATACATATTGCAATAACTTTAATGAGAGAATCCTTTGTGTATAGAATACCTGACATAAACTCAAATAAATTGAAAATATGTTAGATTTTTGAAGGATCTGTTACTGGTAACATTGTGATAAATAGAAATGATTTTATGATGTGGTACTTTTTACATTAAGCTATTTTAAAGTTCGTATATCAAAATGTCATGCAATTTCTGGGGGAAAAATGTTGACCTGATGTAGAGCAGTTCTATTCGACATCAATGTTGAATGGTATTTTAGCTTAATTTTAATATTTTATTTGATGATTTGATTTGAGCTATGGTACTGAAATTTGAAGCTTGCAGAAAATGAATAATCGGAGTTCTTGAAAGACTTCATTGCAATTTAAAGTATTTAAGTAGCTCACCAGATCTGTGTATGCATTCGTAATTCTTTAAAAAAAAAATTACTGCAGGCAGTGTCGGGATCCTTTGATTAGTAAGCTGTTGAACTATCTGTCCAATAATATACAGCTGGACCACTTACACTGTCGCGTTTGTCGAATGTGACAAAAGGTTTACTCAACGCAAGAATCACTTTTGATAGTATACTTCACAAAACATATCAGTAAGTGCAGATGCAAGAGAGCATTTAGCACATACTTCCATACAAACCTATATTTCTTCTCCCTTTTTCCCGCTCCCACCCACATCATTCATCTAACTGCCTCTTCAGTAACTTTCCACAGTTTATATCATCACTACCCCACTTAGATCATTTCAAGTATTTTTCATTAAGAAGTACTTTCTTCCATCAGTCTTGAACTTGCCTTTTACCGGTTTGTACTTCTATCTCCTCCTGCAGTCATTATTTCTTAGAATTTTCATTTTCTGGCCTTGCAGATTCTAAACTCATTGAGGAAACTGAGTAAAAATTATAAAAAGAAGTTTTAAAATCAAGTTTAAGCTTATGAATTAATGTAAGATTTCCTATAATGTGAAGAAGATTTTTATTCATTAGCAGACATGTATACTGCAGAGCTATGCAGATTAAAATCCATTGGAGTGGGATCAGTAATGGAAAGTCTGAAGTCAACTACTCAAGTTTGTGTGTTTACAAGTTACCAGGTTATAATAATCATTTGTGCTACAATGTCAGCAGCGCACCTAATGTTTTGTGTAGTTTAACCCTATTCTTCCTGAATTTATTAAAACAAAATAATTTCTATTCTCAATAGCATAGTTGAAATTCCAGTACTGATTCAATTGTTGTATTGATGGTGCTACATTACCGGTACCATTTTGTTAGTGATCTGAATGAAAGATGTGCAGAAATGCTGAATGCTCAAACCACTGTGGAAGTGAGATCTCTGCATAACCGCTTGTATATTGGTATGGCATGTAAAGGCTTCCAAAGGGGAGGTGGCGTAGTAGTAATGTCACTGGTCTAGTAATCCTGAGCCCAGGCTAATGCTCTGGGGACACAGGTTCAATTCCCACCATGGCAGATGGTAACATTTGAATTCACTTAATAAATCTGGAATTATAAGTAGTCTAATGGAGACCATAAAACTGTTGTCAATTGTTGTAAAAGCCCATCTGGTTCACTAATGTCCTTTAGGGAAGAAAATCTGCCGTCCTTACCTGGTCTGGCCTACATGCGACTCCAGACCCACAGCAATGTGGTTGACTCTTAAATGCCCTCTGAAATGGTCTAGCAAACCACTCGGTTCAAGGGCAATTAGGGATGGGCAATAAATACTGTGATGCCCTCATCTGACAAATGAAAACAAAAATAGAACATTCATATGAATTCCCACCCTCTTCCCCCAATCACAAGTACATGGGTTAAAAAAGGTAATTGAGCAAGGAATTCAAGACCAGATGACTTTGGAAGATCTTTCGGTGGCATTTCAATGATGGCTAATAGAGGGAATGGACAGGTGAATGATTGCCTATTTTCTCAGAATTTCAGTAGCATCATCATTGGAGTGTAATACAGTGTCAGCTGTGGCTGTGAGTCGCATTCTCACCTCTGACTCATGAGATTCTGGGTTCAAATCCCACTCCAGGGCTTGAGCACAAAAATGAAGGCTGACACTCCAGTGCAGTACTGAGGAAGTGCTGCACTGTCTGGTGAGACGTTAGACTGAGGCCCCATCTGCCTGCTCGATGGATGTAAAAGATCCCATGGCACTATTTCACAAAAGGGCAGGGATGTTATCCTCAGTATCCTGCACAATATTTATCTCTCCAGCACAAAAACATATTATTTGGTCATCCCACAACACACTTTGCTGTTTGTGGGATTTTGCTGTGTGCAATTTGGCTACTGTGTTGAGTACACTTCAAACATACTTCAGTGGCTATAAAATGCTTTGAGACTTTCGGTGGGAAATGTGGTATATAAATGCAAATCTTTCTTTTGTATATTACTTGCCTCAAGTTTGTTGCAGTGTGGACTCAGAAGTAATAGACTGAAGGGGAGTGACAAAAGCATAGAAGAAACAGCAACTAATTGAAGTACCAAAAGAAAGTTGGAGAAGACCAATACTGTAAAATGGGGAAGGAACATTGCAATTATAGCTAGCTGGCTGAATGCCATGCATATTAAACTGGAATAAATCATTTGGATTATAAAACACAGATTTAGATGTACAGGTTTTACTTATTTATTGGCCGGATCTTAGACTGCGCTGTTCTTTCCCCATAGTATTGCAAATTTTTCCCTACGAGTATTTATCCAGTTCCCTTTTGAGAGGATTATTGCATCTCCTTCCACTATCCTTTCAGATAACTCAGGGTGTAAAAATTAAAGTTTTGTTGTCCTCTCTGGTTCTTTTGCCAATTACTTTAAAAAAAATGTTGGGAATACCCAGCAGGTCTGGCAATGTCTGAAGAGAAAAATGAAGTTAACATTTCAGGTCGATGACCTTTTGTCAGAACTGAAAAATGTTACAGATGTTAACAGGTTTTAAGCACGTACGGAGGCAGGGGAGGGGAGGAAAAATCAAAAGGGAAAGTTTCTGCTAGGATGGAAGGCAGGGACGATTAAATGACATGGGATCATGCAAAGCAGAAGGCGGTTGTAATGCAATAAGTAAAGAAATAAAAGATGGGTCTAGAGGAGCTGTTAATGGGAATAGCGGAATTGTTACAGCTGCTTTCTGAAAAAATGGGAGCAGTGGTTCTGATCTGAAATTATTGAAGTCACTGAGCCTGGAATCCTGTAAAATGCCTAATTAAAAGCTAAGGTGTTGTTCCTTGAGTTTATGTTGAGCTTCATTGTTAATGTTGGAAAAGGTTATAAGAGACAGGATTTATAATCATCTTGAAAAGAATAAGTTCATTAGCGATAGTCAGCACGGTTTTGTGACGGGTAGGTCGTGCCTCACAAACCTTATCGAGTTTTTCGAGAAGGTGACCAAACAGGCGGATGAGGGTAAAGCAGTGGATGTGGTGTATATGGATTTCAGTAAGGCATTTGATAAGGTTCCCCATGGTAGGCTATTGCAGAAAATACGGAAGTATGGGGTTGAAGGTGACTTAGAGCTTTGGATTAGAAATTGGCTAGCTGAAAGAAGACAGAGGGTGGTGGTTGATGGCAAATGTTCATCCTGGAGTTTAGTTACTAGTGGTGTACCGCAAGGATCTGTTTTGGGGCCACTGCTGTTTGTCATTTTTATAAATGACCTGGAAGAGGGTGTAGAAGGGTGGGTTAGTAAATTTGCAGATGACACTAAGGTCGGTGGAGTTGTGGATAGTGCTGAAGGATGTTGTAGGTTACAGAGGGACATAGATAGGCTGCAGAGCTGGGCTGAGAGATGGCAAATAGAGTTTATTGCGGAAAAGTGTGAGGTGATTCACTTTGGAAGGAGTAACAGGAATGCAGAGTACTGGGCTAATGGGAAGATTCTTGGTAGTGTACCTTCTTGGTGTCCAGGTGCATAAATCCCTGAAGGTTGCTACCCAGGTTAATAGGGCTGTTAAGAAGGCATATGGTGTGTTAGCTTTTATTAGTAGGGGGATCGAGTTTCGGAGCCACGAGGTCATGCTGCAGCTGTACAAAACTCTGGTGAGGCCGCACCTGGAGTATTGCGTGCAGTTCTGGTCACCGCATTATAGGAAGGATGTGGAAGCTATGGAAAGGGTGCAGAGGAGATTTATTAGGATGTTGCCTGGTATGGAGGGACGGTCTTACGAGGAAAGGCTGAGGGACTTGAGGTTGTTTTCGTTGGAGAGGAGGAGAGGTGACTTAAGAGAGACATATAAGATAATCAGAGGGTTAGATAGGGTGGATAGTGAGAGTCTTTTTCCTCGGATGGTGATGGCAAACACGAGGGGACATAGCTTTAAGTTGAGGGGTGATAGATATAGGACAGATGTTAGAGGTAGTTTCTCTACTCAGAGAGTAGTAGGGGCGTGGAACGCCCTGCCTGCAACAGTAGTAGACTCGCCAACTTTAAGGGCATTTAAGTGGTCATTGGATAGACATATGGATGAAAATGGAATAGTTTAGGTCAGATGGTTTCACAGGTCGGCGCAACATCGAGGGCCGAAGGGCCTGTACTGCGCTGTAATGTTCTAATTCTAAAAGTGGAAGTCAAGGACAGAGAGCTCAGATTTGGAGAGGGGGAGAGAATTAAAATGACAGTTGACTTGAAGCTCAGGGTTTCGCTTGCAGACTGAGTAGAAGTGTTCTGGAAAACGATCACCCAAACTGTGCTTGGTCATCCCAATGAGAGAAGGCTGCATCGTGAGCAGTGAATACAGTATACTAAATTGAAAGAAGTAAGTCGCTGTTTCATCAGGAAGGAGTGTTTGAGGCCCTGGATGGTAGGAAGGAAGGCGGTGAAAGGGCAGGTGTTGCATTATGTTGCTGTAGGAAGGAGAGGGGGTGTTTGGGTGATTAAAAAGTGGACCAGGGTGTTGCAGAAGGAACAGACCCTTTGGAATGCTGAGAGGGGAAGGGAAGATGTATTTGGTGACATCATACTGGTGGTGATGGAAATGGTGGAAGATGGTTTGTTAAATTTAGAGGTTGTTAGACAGGAAGGTGAGGACAAGGGGAATCTTATTGTGGTTCTGGGAGGGAGGGGAAAGGTTGAGAGCAGAAGTGTGGAACATGGGACGGACATGGTTGAGGGTCATGCCGGCCATGGTGGAGGAGAATCCTCAGTTGAGGAAAAAGGACGACGTATCGGAAGCACTGACATGGAAAGTGGCATTGTCAGAACAGATCTGATGGAGAAACTGGGAGAATGGAATAGAGTCCTTACAGGAAGTGGGGTGGGAGGAAGTATAGTCAATGCAGCTGAGGGTGTTAGTGGACTTTTAATGGATATTGTTCAATTGCCAATCCTCAGTAATGGAGCTAGAGAAGACGAGGAAGGGAAGAGTTGGAAATGAACCATGTGAAGACGAGGGGAGCGTGGGAATTGAAGCAAAGTTGATGAAATTTTCAGTTTGGGGGAAAGCAGAAAACAGCTCTCGTTATAGACATCGATGTACAGGAAAAAGAAGTGAGGAAGGGGACCCGAGTAGGACTGGAACAAGGAATATTCCACATATCCCAAGAAAAGTTAGTCATAGATTGGATCCATATGGGTTCCCTTAACAACACTTTTTGTTTGGCAGAAATGAGTGGAGTCAAAGAAATTGTTCAATATAGGAAGTTCAGCTAGGCAGAGGAGGGTGATGGTGGGTGGGGACTGGTTGGACCACCAATCAAGGAAGAAGCAGAGGGTCCTCAGGCTGTCTTGGTGGAGGATGAAATGTAAAGGGACTGGATATCTATAGTGAAATGGAAATAGTTAGGGCCAGGAAACTGGGAACTGTTAAAGTGACAGAGGTTGTCGGAAGAGTTGTGGATTAGGTGGGAAGAGACTGGATGAGAGAAGAAAAAATAGTCAAGGTAGGAAGAAATCAGTTCCATGGGGCAAGAACAGACTGAATTGATGGGTCTACCAGGGCAGTCCTATTTATGGATCTTGGGAAGGAGTTAGAAGCAGGCTATGTGGGGTTAGGAAACTGAGGTCGGAGGCCCTGGTGGGAAGATCTCCAGAGGACCTGAGGTCAGTGACGATCTGGAAAACACTGGCTTGATGTTCAGTGGTGGGATCACTGTCCAGGGGGAGGTAGGAGAAGGTGACAGATTTGGCATTTAGCTTCTGCAAGGTAAGAGTTGATTTGCAAAACAACAACAGTGTCACCCTTGTCAGCAGATTTAATGGCAAATTTGGGTTGGACCTGAGAGAATGGAGTGCTGCAGGTTCAGAGCAAGGCAAGTTAGAGTGAGCAGAACAGAAAATATACGACAGCCCTAAACCTTTAATCTGTGTTCTCTGGTTACTAACCCTTCTGCCATTGGAAGCAGTTTCTGTTATTTACTCTTGACGAACCCTTCATGGTTTTAAACACCTTATATCAAATTTCCCCTTAAACTCTCTGTTCTAAGGAGCAGGAGAAGGGAAGATTCGTGTGAGAAAAATAACAGCGTGTAAATGAAACATGCCTGTTACTGATGTGTAAATCGGCCAGCAGGTTCAGGGGATTAAGAAATATGCTTTGTGTTGCGACTCTCCGGAAGTTGCTAGTCAGATTACACTGCTCTGACATTTGCTACATGCAAACGACATCCCACCCTTCGCTTCCCCGTTATTTTGAGGAATTTGCTGTATTTGCACATTAAACTCATGGCAGAAAGTTAGGACCAGAACTTAACTATGAGTACATTTTAATGACCTAATTGTTAATGCATTGTTAATCAAGCTCTCTGACTCAAAGGAAAAGGAGGAGGAGTAGTCCTGATAGTAAAGGATGACAAGGATGGTAGTGAGAAAGGATCTTGGCTTAAGATCAGGAAGTAGAATCAGTATGGGTGGAGATTAGGAATAGCAAGCATCAGAAAAGGCTGGTGGAAGTAGTTTCTAGGCCCCCTAGCTGTAGTTATACCATTGCACAAAGCATCAAGCAATAAATTATTGGAGTTTGTAACGATGGCAATGCAATAATTGTGGGGGACTTTAATCTTCACATAGACTGGACTAAGCAAATTGGCAAAGGTGGTCTTGATGATGTGTTTCTGGAATGCTTTTGCAACAGTTTCCTGGAACAATACATTGTGGAACCAACTAGGGATAAAGCTATTTTAGATCCAGGATTGTACAATGAGGCAGGGTTAATTAGCAATCTCATAGTAAAAGATCCACTGGGAAAAAAATGATAATACAATTGCATTCCATATTAAGTTTGAAAGCATCGTACTCCAGTCCCAAACCAGAATCATGAATTTAAACAAAGCCAATTACTTGGAAATTAGGAGAGAGCTGGCTAAGGAGACTAAAAGTTTTGGCGGTAAATAAACAGTGGGAAACATTTAAAGAAACACTTCAAAATGTTCAACATTCCATTAAAAAACAAAAACTCAGCAAGGAAGTTCCATTTGTGACTTACTAAGAAAGTTAAAGATAGTATCGGATTATAACGTTGCAAAGATTAGTCGTAGCCCCGAGGATTGGAAGTGTTTTAGAGACCAGCAAAGAGTCACTAAAAAGTTGATAAAAAGGGGAAAAAAATTGATTGAGAGTAAACTAGCCAGGGATATAAAAACAGATTGGAAGACCTTTTACAAAAAGTATATATAAAAAAAGAGTAGAGTAGCTAAAGTAAACACTGGTCACTTAGAAGAAGAGAAAGGAGAAATTATCATGGGAAGTGAGGTAATAGCAGAGACATTGAACAAATATCTTGTGTCTGTCTTCACAGTAGAAAACATAAATTACATACCAGAAATAGAGGGTAACCAAGGGGCTAATAAGAGTGAGGAAATTAAGATAATTGATAGCAGCAGAGAAAAAGTACTGGAGAAACTTAAGGGACTAAAATCCGACATCCCCAGGACCTGATGGTCTACTTCAGGTTCTAAAAGAGGCTGCTGCAGTGGATGCACTGGTTTTGATTTTCCAAAATTCCTTAGATTCTAGAATGGTCCCAGTGGATTGGACGTTAGCACATGTAACACTGCTATTCGAGTAAAGAGGAAGAGAGAGAATGGGGAACAATAGGCCAGTTAGCCTGACACCATTCGTCTGGAAATTGCTGGAATCTATTAAAGAAGTCTTAACAATGCACTTAGAAAATCATAATATGATCGATCAGACAAAGCCAACATTGTTTTACAAAAGGGAAATTTGACAAATGTTAGTTTTTTGAGGATGTAACTAGTAGGGTAGATAAAAGAGAACCAGTAGATGTAGTATACTTGGATTTCCAAAAGGCATTTGATAAGGTGCCACACAAAAAGTTAATAGGCAGGTAAGGGCTCATTGAGTTGGGGGTAATATATTAGCGTGGATAGAGGATTGGTTAATGGACAGGAAGCAAAGATTAGGGATAAACGGGGCATTTTCAAGTTGGCAGGCAGTAACTAGTGGAGTGCTGAAAGGATCGGTGCTGGGACCTCTGCTATTTACAATCTATATTAATGACTTGGATGAAGAGACCGAGAGTAATGTATCTAAGTTTGCTGACGATACAAAGGTAAGTGAGAATGCAAGCTGTGAAGAAGACACAAAGAGGCTACAAAGAGATATAAAAGCAAAATACTGCGGATGCTGGAAATCTGAAACAAAAACAAGAACAAGTTCCGAAGAAGGGTCACTGACCCGAAACGTTAACTCTGCTTCTCTTTCCACAGATGCTGCCAGACCTGCTGAGTGAATCCAGCATTTCTTGTTTTTGTTACAAAGAGATATAGACAGGTTAAGTGAGTGGGCAACAAGATGGCCGATGGAGTATAATGTGAGGAAGTGTGAGGTTATTCACTTTTGTAGTAAGAATGGAAAAGCAATACTTTTTAATAGGTGTGAAACTTCTAAATGTTGAGGGACTTGGGTGTACTGGTACAAGGAACACAAAGTTAGCATGCAGGTACAGCAAGCAATTAGGAATACAAATGGCATGTTGATCTTTATTGCAAAGGGATTGGAGTAAAGGAATAAAGAGGTCTTGCTACATTTGTTGAGACCACACCTGGAGTACTGTGTGCCGTTTTGGTCTCCGAATTTAAGGAGGTACTTGCATTGGAGGCGGTACAGCGAAGGTTCACTAAATTGATCCCTGGGATGAGAGGGTTGTCCTATGATAGGTTGAATGCATTGGGCTTATATTCTCTGGCGTTTAGAAGAATGAGAGGTGATCTCATGAAACATACAAGGTTCTGAAGGGGCTTGACAGGATAGACACTGAGAGGTTGATTCCCCTGGCTGGGGAATCGAGAAACCGGGGGCACAGTCTCAGGATAAAAGGCTGATCATTTAGGACTGAAATGAGAAATTTCTTCACTCGAAAGGGTTGTGAATTTTTAGAATTCTCTACCCCAGAGGGTTGTGGATATTCCGTTGTTGAATATATTTATGGCTGAGCTAGACAAACTTTTGTTGTCTCAGGGAATCAAGTGATATGGGAAGCGGGCAGGAAAGTGGAGTTGAAGCCGAAGATCAGTCGTCATATTGAATGGTGAGCAGGCTCGCTGGGTCGTATGGTCTACTGCTGATCCTATTTCTTATGGTCCTGTATTCTTAAACGGTTCAACCCCATTCTTGTATGATTTAATTTGTTATTGAGATTTTAAAATGACATTTTTATTTACTTAATTTCTTACTGTTCCTTTCTATTTTTTCTCTCTCAATCCAGTCTTTCTTCCCCCTATTTGTCTTTCTGTTCTTGATTTGACTAATTCACCCTCCTCCGTCATTCCAAGGTGATGGAAGCTGATTCCATAAATCATTTTAAAAGGGAGTTTAACAAGTACTTGAGGATGAGGAACTTTCAGTCTTACTGACAAAAAAAAGGGCGTGGGGTAAGTATGCTTTTTCAAAGAGCCAGCACAGGCACAACCGGCTGAATGGTCTCCTTCCTTGCTGTAAGTTTCCATGAATCTATGATTCTGTGTTCCTCTGCTTCTTTCTCAATCCTTAAATCTCACTGGTCAAGGAGATACACGTGGTCCTGTCATTTACTTGGGTCCCAAATGGTCTGTTGACCTTATCACGGTTTTACAAGCTTGAACTTCCAGTAAGTCATGGCACAAAAAACGTTCAAGCTGGAAGGTGCAGGAAAAGGTCTAACTAATGGGTACGTGACTAGATATCTTGCTCCACCAAGATCTAGCCCACCATGTTTGCCTTTTTCAACATGTTACACTGAATTTACTCGATTTGCACCCAACCTGAAAGTTCTGTTAGGGCAGGAGCAAACAAATGAAATTAAACTGATCGCGCCTTTCCCTTTATGCAGTTTAAACAAGTGTAGCTAAGGCCCACCACGTATAGTGATGGTTGCATAGGAAATGAACTTTTTAAGTCTGTAAATGGCCATTAACTTCACTGCTTCTGATTCACTGCTATGCTCGTTGTGGCATATTCTAACTAGAAAACCAGCAATATTCAGAGCAAATTAGCAACAGCGAGATTGGCAAAATGTACAAAGTATGTTTCCAATCTTATCATTGCAGGAAAATCTGGGCCATTATGTCCAGTAGTTGCTGAGTAAAAGTAGATAGGCAAAACAGTGGCATACAAGTTAGACTATGTTGCAGTTAAACTGCATAGTCCTCTAGTCAGACTGTACCTCGAGCACTGTTTCCAGTTTTCATCAGAGAATTTAGGAATTCTATATTCAAGCACTGCAACTGATGCACATTGTATAGAAAGATGCCTAGAATTGGGGCTTTTCCCCAGAACATAGAAGGTTAAGCCTGACGTTTTTAAACTTATGGAAAATCTTGAGAGTCTAAATCGTGGGAGGTTGTTTCTAAGACAGAACAACTTGCATGTATACGGCGCCTTTCGTGGCCATGGGTGTCCTGAAATAACATCACAGCCAATTAAATACTCTTGATGTATTAACTGTAGGCAGATGTGGCAGTCAGTTTACATATGATTGGTGAATCTATAATGAGGCAAAGATTCAGAATTATTACTGAAATAGAGGTTTTTTAGAGCATAGACTGCTTGACAGTAAGTGGCTATTGAGGCAGAGCTATAACATTTCAAAGAGAATTGGATAAGATTAGATTAGATAGTTCGAGTGACGAGCTCCCACTGGCACTGGTGTGATAAATTGAAGACCTCCTTCTGTGCTGTAAATTCTATAATCTCAATTATAGGGGATTAGTTCTCAATTTGTTGCATCAGTGACTTTTAGAGGTAGTGTAATTTGCATACAATACTTGTATTTATAATTAGTTTGGCCATGTTTGAATTGTCTTAATAAATTACAATAAGTTTTTTGATGTACTTTCTTGCATTGAAAAACGTTGTTTGCATTATGCTTGACTTGTTTTGATGACTTTTTCTTTTTTTTGCTGCAAGGTGCTAATCCAATATAATTATTAGATCACTCTCAACATAACAATCCTGCTAATTGCACTGCAACGTGCAAGTCAGATATTACCATTTGCCTGCAGTTGGCTTTGCTTCAGTGTTCAATAGGCAAAAAATCTCTTAATCTTTGCTTTAACAACTAATTTGTAGATTTTGTCCAACTCTTTATCGTTTGGCAGGAATACCAAATTTCTGGGCAGAATACCAAATTTGGGACTTTGGTATGCTGTCTTTTATTTCAGACTTGCCAATTAAAATTCTAATTCTGTATATTTATGGTATGTTAATGCCTTCATGTTTCAAACAGCTAATTTTGTTTGTGGTGCACTTGAGAGGAGGTTACATGCAACATAAAAGCTAAAGTGATAACTCTCAATATTAACTAAATGTAAATGGTACACAATGTTTATGTCACTGACCCCTCTATTTAAGCCCCCATCCCGTTTCGATTTTTTTTGTTTGTTGTCCTTGTTTCTTGTGTAGAAATACAGGTATCGCAGCCTGCTGGCAATTAAGTTACAGACAATTGAACTAGTCAATTCCATTTAACAATTGTGTTAAGTGAATAGAAATTTCATCAAATACAGATTATGTGCTTTTCAGCCTGCTCACACAGGGAGTATAACTTCAAATGAATTTGGTACCAAAACGAGAGGAAAAGATTGTTGTTGGAAATTGAGGCAAAAGTGATCTTTGATAAAAGCAATAAATTGCAAGCAAATTTGTAAGCATGGAGTAACTGAGTAATGATGTTGGGACTTGGCGCTTCAATCATTCCACGTGGATTCAAGCTAAAGGTTTTTTGATCTGAATTCTTTTTTGCACCAATCCTTGGATCTTGCATGAAGCACTTGTAGCTCAAAAATCTGTTTTGCTGAAGATGCAGTGTGCTATCAGAACAAGAACTGCAACAATAACAGTCTATTCTTAATTGGGCAGATTGAAAGTTTTATGACCAATCATGCAAGTTACGTAATTGCAGAAATTGCCACAGGTTTGAAAGATACTGCTTGTATTTCAGTTCAAATTCAAGTTGCAGTTTAATTTAGAGAAAAGTTGTGTACGAAGACGCCTGCAGTTGAGTTAGTTCAAGATTTCAAATATTACACAAGGTAAGCTAGGCCATGATATCATGTTTTGAGTCGTGGAAATGCAAGCAAGTTAGGAGGAACGTTCTGATAACTAGTCCTGGAGTTTCCTTTGTATTTGTGCTTAAGTGTGATCTGGGCACAAACAAATTGTGTAGTTTAAAGCTAAAGGACTTTGGGCATAACTACAATACACTCAAATATTCTTGAACTTTTATGTCCGTCCATCAAGATTGTTATTCGAACGAATCTTGACTCTCAAAACTGGCCACGTCCTTGATTCATATGCAAGTTTCCTCCAATTGTGTTTGTTCAGGGGATGTCTCAACATTGCATCCACGTTATCAGGTGTAGCAAGAAACAATCAATTTCCTGGTCTTCAATTGCGACTTTTTGTTTTAAAGAATTAACCTTGCTGACACCTGATTTGTAAAATCTGTTTTTAATGTATTTTTATGGCAAAGTATAAGTCGCTTTAAAACTTTAAGTTACCTTGATTGTAGGTTCTTGTAATGCTGTGCATGATTGATGGATAAGTTGAAATGTAAAATTTTAAGACTCAATGGAGGAATACGTGGTGTGCCTTTGGCATCTACTTGGGCTCCGATTGTTTCAACTGATTTCTGCCAAACTATATCCATTTTGAGTTTGGATGTATTCTAATGAGATTGGGATGATATTTGTGCAAAATTAGTGCCACTTTGGGCGCATTTTCTCTGTTGTCCCCACATAACTGCCAGGCTTTTAGGTTTTAAAGAAATTGGTTTATTAAAGTCCATTGTTTTGTTTTAAACTTATTGAGCTAGAAAAATTGGTAATTGAATACAACAGATTCTGCCTTAGATCACAGGAGTGGCAATTAATTATGACATTGTTAATTTACAACATTGCAGCAAAATTACAAAAATTGAACCTGAACCTAATTATTGGGAACACCATCACCACCTGCAAGTTCCCCTCCAAGTCACAAACCATCCTGACTTGGAACTATATCGCCGTTCCTTCACTGTCGCTGGATCAAAGTCCTGAAACTCCCTTTCTAACAGCACTGTGGGTGTACCTACTTCACACGGACTGCAGCGGTTCAAGATGGCAGCTCGCCACCACCTTCTCAAGTGCAATTAAGGATGGGTAATAAATGCTGGCCCAGCCAGCGACACCCACATCCCATGAATGAATTTAAAAAACACTGTGTAATGTATTAGATGGTTATAAAGAGAACTCTGTAATTGGTTATGTATAAGTGTTTGTTCCTGGGCCTTTTCTAAAATATAAAACAGCTTGTATTTATATTGGAAGAGTCAATTCTGGAGGTGATGAAGGTTTGAATGAAAATTTTAGCAACGGATGGAGCTGAAGCAGGGTGGAGGTGGGCATTGTTAGAGGTGCAAATTGGCAGTCTTTGCAATGGAGAAGATATGGGGTCAGATGGTCAGATAGGACGCTGTGGCTGCCAGCAGTCTGAATCAACCTGAGCCAGTGGCTTTGGAGGTGCATGGAATTGGTAACTGATAGAAATTAAGGCTTCTTATACCAAGACTGAATATCTGACAAACATTCTGACAGCACCAAGGCAGTGGAGGGAGTTAAGAGAGGTGAAAAGTTAGAGCTGGATGTTGTGAGTGTACATGTGAAACCTGACCTCATATTAGTTTTTTTAGTTTAGTTTTAGTTTTAGAGATACAGCACTGAAACAGGCCCTTCGGCCCACCGAGTCTGTGCCGACCATCAACCACCCACTTATACTAATCCTACACCAATTCCTTATTCCTACCACATCCCCACCTGTCCCTATATTTCCCTACCACCTACCTATACTAGGGGCAATTTATAATGGCCAATTAACCTATCAACCAGCAAGTCTTTGGCTTGTGGGAGGAAACCGGAGCACCCGGAGGAAACCCACGCAGACACAGGGAGAACTTGCAAACTCCACACAGGCACAGGAATTGACCCCGGGTCGCTGGAGCTGTGAGGCTGCGGTGCTAACCGCACTTAGCACTTATTGGAAATGAGGGAGGAGGGGATGGGAGAGAGCTTTAAGGAGACCACATAGCATTATTGGTGACCTGGTCAACATTGAACAGTTCCAAACATATTGCAATTTGCTTCCTGTTATTGTTTACCTTGCCTCATCTAGGCTGCATACAATACTCTTGGCTATTTGCTCTGTCACTGCATTAAAAGTAGTTCCTTGAAAGCCATGTTTGTTCCCATCCTGTGCATCTCTGCTTTTATGCAGCTTCCAGCTGTACACTTCCAATTTGACCACCACCCCACATTTATGCCCAGCAGATCTGCACTCCTGGCCTCAACGCGAGTACTTTTTTTAAATTCGAGAATGTGGGCATTGCTGCCCAGGTCAGCATTTATTGTTAATCCCTGAATGCTCTTGAGAAGGTGGTGGTGAGCCATCTTTTTGAATACATCTGAGTGGCTTTTCTGGCTATTTGAAGGCACTTAAGAGTCAGCCACATTTTTGTGTGTGTGAGAGGCAGATTGGGTGAGGATGGCAAATTTCCTTCCCTAAAGGACATTAGTGAACCAGATAGGTTTTTACAACAATTTGGTAGTTTCCTTGCCACCATTGCTGATACTAGCTTTTTATTCCAGATTCATTTAATTTTAAGTTTAAATTCCCCAGCTGCTGTGATGGGATTTGATCTCATGTCTCTGGATCATTAGTTCAGGCCTCTGGATTACTAGTCCAATAATATAACCATTATGTTACCGAACCCAAATCCACTGGGACCTCAACCAGTACTTTTAAAATGTTACACATAATTGAGGCCTTGCAGTTTAGCAGAATATCATTGTACATGAGCATAGTATTTCATGAGTAGAATATTTCTGCTACACAATTTTAAAATAGCTATTGTACTTTCCTTGATCATAAAAACATCAAAGCCTGTGTAATCGTGTTTTGTGTTGTGGAAATGTTTAAAAGTAATTGCTGTCAGTTGTCATTGGTCAATTACATATATAAAAATATGCTGTAAAACTCAAATAGAAATTAGAAGGGTTAAGTGGAGGTAAGCAGAAAGGCTTGTATATAACTGACAATAAACAATGTTATAAACACATAAAAAGTAAAATAATTGTTAAAGGGCAGGGCGTATGTAGAAATGAAGAAAATGTTTTGGAGGACAAAGGTAGGAAATTGGTACTTAGTTTTCAGATCAAGTATGGTGGTGGGCATGAAAAGGTATAAGAGATGGAACAGTTAGACAGGATAGCTATTGGTAAGGAAATAGTACTGAGAAAATTGGAGGAGATCGGTGGAAAAGGCCCTGGGCCCTGATGGTATTCACCTGTGAATGCTGTGAATGGAGGCTCTGACTCCAATCTTTCAAACATCCTTAGATATAGAAAGTTGGCCAGAGATCTGGAGAGTTGCCAATGTTCACAAAGGAGAAGCGGTTAAATTGGGCAACTATAGACCAGGCAGCATCATGCTGATGATGGGTAAACTTGTTGAGGCCATAATATAAGATAAAATGAATATATGTAGAAAGACTTGGTTAAAATCAGTGTTTATAAATCCAGACTTGAGTGTTGAGATACAATATCAAAATTCATAGGTGATACACATGCAGAGAGTGTGGGTAACTGAAGTAGAGGAGCAGAGATGCAAGACAGGGGGTGGGTGGGCTGGGATTCAGGTCCACGTCTTTAAAAGTAGTGGGGTGTTGATGAAGCTTTTTTTGAAAGGAAAAGTTTAGGATTCTGCATTTTATAAATAGACACTTGGCGCACAGTAATTGTAGCAAAATGACGATGCTTAACATATGCAGATTATTGGTTCACAACTGTTTAAAAGATCTTCACGTTCCTTTGTGTCTGTCACAGCAAGAAATAATTCAACATGGGGCAGTTTTGATTAAACAGTTTGTGTACTGTCCCCTTATGACTCAGAAATTAATTACTACTTTTTAAAATGCAGTTAACAAAACCAGTTCAAATGTATTAATGTTCATTGCTTTCAGACACAGGTATTTATTTCACTTTGCCTCCAGACTGAGAAAAAGACTTCTTAAACACAGTATCTGTGGAGTCCATTTGAAACAATACAGGTCAAGCTACAAATTACTACAGAAAAGATAAAATGTAGAAATTCTTACAAATTAGAATTGAGTCCTAGGACCTGCGCCAGATAGGTTGGATGTCTTTTTGCCAAAACAAAGATGGTGAAATACGTTACCATTTCCTACTTTTTGGTTAACATTCTGTGCTCCAAGTTGAAATGCAGTACCCAGAAGGGTTGCTTTGTTTGTTACTGCAATCTTTGTTCTGCCAAAAGGATTTGTAGGGCAGCTCCATGATCATCCTGTTTGCTGGAGACTTATGCCTTGGATCCTCAGGCCAGACAGTTCTTAGTTAGGAAGTTTCATATTTGGATGTTGATTTGGCAAGTTCCTTTATCGGCATATTGACCATGCTTAAACTACAACACTTTGAATTTAGATAGCAACTTAAATGTAGAAAATCACCAAGGCAGATGAATTGAGGGCATTGATCAACATTTGGGAATAAAGGCCAGCTCGGGTCTGCAAATGAAACCCGGCCTGAGCCCGACCCGGCCCTAGTCCTTCCATTTTTTCCCGCGCCTGACCCGACCCGACACAACCATCAGTTCACCTACCTTCTGTTTTTCACTTTGTTGCTTATTTGCACAAGCTTAAAATAACTAACAAAACCACCTTTCAAGTCCAAAAAGTATATTAATATTGGAGCTACTTACTTGAGGTTCTGATAGTGTGTCCAACCTGGCCCAACCCAACCATGAATGCCGGACCCAGAAGTGCGACCCGACCGGAACCCAACACATGCAGTTGGGTCCCGTCGGGATCGGGTTGGGTAGCCGGTCTTTACTTGGGAATAGGATAGTATTGCTATCACAGAGACATGGTTGAGGGAAGGGCAGGACTGGCAGCTTAATATTCCAGAGTATAGAATCTTCAGGCATGCCGGGGGTTTGTGGGGGGCGGGGGGCGGCGGTGGTGGTGGTGTAAAAGAGGAGGTGGCATTGCACTGTTGATCAAGGAGTCAATTACTGCAGTAAGGAAGGATGATATCTTCGAAGGTTCCTCAAATGAGGCCATATGGGTAGAACTTAAAACCAAAAAGGGGGCAATCACTTTGCTGGGTACTACAGGCCTCCAAACAGTCAGGGAGAGATAGAGGAACAGATATGTAGGCAAATTGCAGAGAGGTCTAAAAATAATAGGGTAATAATAGTAGGGGATTTCAACTTCCCCAATATTAACTGGGATAGTCTTAGTACAAAAGGCTTAAAGGGGGTGGAATTCTTAATGTGCATCCAGGAGAGTTTCTTGAGCCAGTACGTGGAAAGTCCTACAAGAGAAGGGGCGGTACTGGACCTAACCCTTGGGATTGAAGCTGGACAAGTGGTAGAAGTGTCAGTGGGGAGCATTTTAGGGATAGTAACCATAACTCTGAGATTTAAGGTAGTTATGGAAAAGGCCAAAGATGGACCAGAAATAAAGGTACTGAATTGGGGGGAAGGCCAATTTCAATATGATAAAACAGGATCTGGCCAAAGTGGACTGGGAGCAGCTACTTGTAGGAAAGTCTACATCAGACTAGTTCGAGTCATTCAAAGAGGAAATAGTGAGAGCTGAGGGCCAACACGTTCCCGTAAAGAGGAAGGGTAGGACCAATAAGTCCAGGGAAACCTGGATGTCAAGGGATATAGAGGATCAGATAAGAAAGAAAAAAGAGGCTTATGGCAGATTCAGAGCGCTGAAAACAGCGGAGGCCCTAGAGGAGTACAGAAAGTGTAGTGGGGGGGGGGGGGGGGGGGGGTGGTGGATGGTACTTAAAAAAAAAAGTAATTAGGAGAGCGAAGAGGGGACATGAAAAAACACTGGCTGGCAAGAGAAAGAAAATCCCATTGTGGTTTATAAGTATATTAAGGGCAAGAGGATAACCAGGGAAAGAGTAGGGCCCATTAGGGACCAAAGTGGCAATCTGTGTGTGGAGCCGGAGAACGTAGGTGAGATTTTAAATGATGACTTTTCATCTGTCTTCACTATGGAGAAGGACGATGTAGGTCTAGAGATCAGGGAGGGGGATTGTGATATACTTGAACAAATTAGCATTGAAAGGGAGGAGGTATTAGCAGCTTTAGCGTGCTTAAAAGTGGATAAACCCACAGGCCCAGATGAGATGTATCCCAGGCTGTTATGTGAGGCAAGGGAGGAGATTGCAGGGGCTCTGACACAAATCTTCATATCCTCTCTGGCCACAGGAGAGGTGCCAGAGGACTGGAGGACAGCGAATGTGGTACCATTATTCAAGAAGGGTACTAGGGATAAACCAGGTAATTACAGGCCTGTGATTCTAACATCAGTGGTTGGGAAACTATTAGAAAGAATTCTGAGGGACAGGATTAATCTCCACTTGGAGAGGCAGGGATTAATCAAGGATAGTCAAAATGGCTTTGTCAGCGAGAGATCATGTCTAACAAATTTGATTGAATTTTTCGAGGAGTTGACTAGGTGTGTAGATGAGGTTAAAGCAGTTGATGTAGTCTATATGGACTTCAATAAGGCTGTTGATAAGGTCCTGCATGGGAGATTGGTTAAGAAGGTAAGAACCCATGGGATCCGGGGCAATTTGACAAATTGGATCCAAAATTGACTTAGTAGCAGGAGGCAGAGGGTGATGGTCGAGGGTTGTTTTTGCGAGTGGAAGCTTGTGACCAGTGGTGTACTGCGGGGATAGGTGCTGGGACCCTTGTAGTTTGTATTGTACATTAATGATTTGGACGTGACTATAGGAGGTATGATCAGTAAGTTTGCAGATGACACAAAAATTGGTGGTGTCGTAAATAGTGAGGAGGAAAGCCTTAGATTACAGGACGATATAGATGGGCAGAGCAGTGGGAAATGGAATTTAATCCTGAGAAGTGTGAGGTGATGCATTTTGGGAGGACTAACAAGGCAAGGGAATATACAATGGATGGTAGGACCCTAGGAAGTACAGCGGTTCAGAAGGACCTTGGTGTACTTGTCCATAGATCACTTACAGCAGCAGCACAGGTAGATAAGGTGGTTTAGAAGGCATATGTGATACTTGCCTTTATTAGCCGAGGCATAGAATATAAGAGCAGGGAGGTTGTGATGGAGCTGTATAAAATGTTAGTTAGGCCACAGCTGGAGTACTGTGTACAGTTCTGGTCACCACACTATAGGAAGGATGTGATTGCACTGGAGAGGGTGCAGAGGAGATTCACCAGGATGTTGCCTGGGCTGGAGCATTTCAGCTATGAAGAGAGACTGGATAGGCTGGGGTTGTTTTTCTTGGAGCGGAGAAGGCTGAGGGGGGGACCTGATTGAGGTGTACAAAATTATGTGGGGCATTGATCGGAAGAAACCCTTTCCCTTAGTGGAGGGGTCAATAACCAGGGGGCATCGATTTAAGGTCAGAGGCAGGAGGTTTAGAGGGGAGTTGAGGAAAAAAATTTTCACCCAGAGGGTAGTTGGAATCTGGAACACACTGCCTGAAGAGGTGGTAGAGGCAGGAACCCTCACGATATTTAAGAAGTATTTAGATAAGCACTTGAAACACCGTAGTATACAAGGCTGCGGGCCAAGTGCTGGAAAATGGGATTAGAATAGATAGGCTTGATGGCCGGCATGGACACGGTGGACTGAAGGGCCTGTTTTTGTGCTGTATAACTCTATGACTAAAGTGTTCCACAGGAGGATAATAATGAAAAAAATCACACCCACCCACAGAAGATCTTAAGAGGGGTGATTAGAAGCATGGTTAAAGAGGCACATTTTAAGGAAGGTCTTGAAGATGGTTAGAGAAAATGGTTTCGGGAGGGAATTCCTGAGCATGGGACCTAGGTGGCTGAAGGCAGTGCCACCAATAGTGAGTTGGAGAGACTGAGTTGTAGGTTGGAGGAGCTAATGAAGTACTAAGTGTTGTCACTGTTGTAATGTAGGCAACGTGGCAGCCAATTTGTGCACAAATAGCTTTCAATGGCAATGTGATAATGACCAGGTAATCTGTTTTAGTGATGTTGGTTTAGAGATTAACATTGGCCAGGATACCAGGGAGAATTCCCCTGCTCTTTATTGAATAGTGCCATAGGATATTTTACATTGACCTGAGAGGGCAGATGCAGCCTTGGGTTAACATTTCATCTGAAAGACAGCACCTCCCTCAGTACTTCACTGTAATGCCTACCTAGATTTTGTGCTCAAGTCTTGAGTGGGGCTTAAGCCCACAACCTCTGGCTCAGAGGTGAGTGTGCTACCAACTGAGCTGTGGCTGATGCAGTTGGATAATTGAATCTTGAAGTAAAAAAAGGTGGTATTAAAAAAGCTGAAGTATGGAGGAAGTGGGCAATGTAATGGAGGTGGCACTAGGCAGTCTTTGTGATGGGGAGAATGAGATCAAAGGTCAGTTTGGGATTGAGTAGGACAGCAAGGTTCTGAATAGTCTGGTTCAGGCTGAGATGAGGTACAGAGATTGTGGTGAGTTGAAGATTATAGATCTGGCCTTTCCAGTGTTTAGCTAATCTAAAAGATAAAAGGATACTGTTTACCATTAGACCCTGATTATGTGATGGAAAATGCTTCACACTTATGCTGGTACACCCTTTTATCTGTTCCTTCTCCCTCAAGGCAAAATTTGGAGTGGGCAGGTTGTTTTTGGGATGGGTTTAATAGAAGACTTTAAGCCTACTATGTGGCTGATTGCAAAACATCCTCGAATACACAGCTAATGGGAGGGTAGTATATTCGTTAAAAATATTCTGCCATCATCTGACCGACATTTTCATGCATGTTATTTTTGGGCACTATACATTAAAAATGAGAAGAGGGAGATGTGTTATCTGCATTTATCGTCCTGTACATGATAGCTGTTGAAAGTAATTGGATTGATTTCATATTCATTACTACGTACCAGATATCTTGAAGATTCAAAAATAGGTTTTGTGTTTATCTTCCCAATATTGAAGGAAAATTGCAAATAAGGCAGAAATGACATAGCAGAGCAGCAAGCCTGTTAGGTGCATGGAGGAAGAAGGAGTTCTTAGTGCTATGAGTTGATAGAAGCTTAGGTTGAAGGATTAATGGAAGAGAGATTGGGGAACTCTGCCAATTTTTCTCTGATCTAATTAATTGATATATATCATTGATTTTTTTTTATGGAGAAGGGGAGGATGCGAGTGAGAAGAAAGAAAACAGAAATAAAGATTTTGGATGTCTGTCATAAGAATTATTACTGCATTGACAGACAGGCTAAAGCTTGTGGAATTGACCGGTTTAGCAGGACCTTGACAAAAGAAGTAGGGAAGTGGTGGTAAATGAAGAATGCTTTGTCAGTGGAACAGTGACCAGCAGATTTTAGATGAAAGTTCATTAACCTGAAACGTTAACTCTGCTTTTCTCTCCACAGATGCTGCCTGACCTGCTGAGTACTTCCAGCATCTTCTGTTTGTGTTTCAGAAAAAAAGACTGTCGATGTGATGGGATCATCCACTTAATATATCCAATCAATGTGAGCTTGTTATCTGCAGTCAAGTGCTGGCATGTGTCTTGAAGGCATTTGATTTATAAACAGCTTGTTTAACTGTGTGAAATTTAAATATTTATCCAATTTTGGCCAGTGAGAAAAGGCTCAGAAAATGAGGGGTTAGTTTCGGGACTCCAGAATAAAGAATGTGGAAACTATATAAGTTACAACACAGGAGACCAGAATAGGAAAGGCATTTTAGTCACTGCGGCTCATGTCTCTAGCACCCTAACTCTCCCATCCAACTGTATTTTGAGCAAACCCATTTTTTTGGCTTCAAAATCCTTGCTTAGATCATTCAGTCATTAATGACTAAATTTACTTAACATTAGCCTCAATTTATGGATCCTGAATCTACTTTCCCGATCTACTTAGAAATAAGAATCTGAGTTTATCTTTAGTATATTTTATATACTTTGATATCTCTAACTACTTTTTTTGGTACACTTTGAAATTTAAGCCTTTCTAATCGTCATTGGTTTAAACTTGATCAACCTGGCCAAGCTTTTCTGCCCCCTTTCTGAACTGTAATAGAAGAACTGGCTGCTTGGCAAAAAAAACTCAATAGAGTAACCCTAGCATACATAATTTCTGTAGATTTGTATTGTATCTCTTTGATCTTACCTTTGGTCATCACATATAATCCATCTGTAACTACTTATTTTCATTCCTGGGTGCACTTTGGAGCATTATTAAATGTTCAAGGTTGTTATGGTTATATATGTTGGCATTCTATTGCTTTACCACATTGTGAACAATGTAGGGAAAGGGTAACTATTATATTTTCCTTTAGAAAAGAAATATTAGTAAAGGCCATGATGAAATTTTTACAATTCTGCCAGCATGGATAGTTAGGCCTATAGTATTGCAATCAATTTTACAGCAGGTAACTGCAAAATTAACACATTTTTAATTAAGGTGAAAGATTGGGGAGAACAGTGGTGTGATGAGAGGAGAGCAGTTTTGTTTCATTTTATGGAGTAAATACTTGATGCAGATTTAATGCCGTTAAAAGGAGTTTGATCAATATCTGTTTAAGAATAGGACTAAGGACATTGTGCCCTCATACTGTACAGAATGGAACAATTGGTCCTTCTGTGCAATATAGATTTGAAGTTGGATCATTTAGGTTGACTGGTGATTCTGTTCTGTTTTCAGAGGTCAGGAAAAATCTGTGTTTTCTCCTTCCTCTTGATCTCCTCTCTCAATAGATTTTGTGTCTTATTTAGTTCCCAAGAGAGGTTAAATTGGGGGAATCCATTATATTGCAGATTCTATATGGCTCTTGGAAGGCAGGGTCTTGGTTTCACACTAAGTTTCAGAGATCAATCTCTCTTTTCAGTCCTGGACATTAAGAGATTTAGTTTTAATACAGTAAAGAACTGATGCTGGTTGGACTAGATTTTCGTATCCAGTTTCACATACTTGAATTTTCCCTCATTATATCTTATCTCCTTGCATTCCTTTACCTGGAACCGTAACACTTTGACTGTCTTTTTTTGGTCATTGTTATTTTAGCAACATCATCTATGGTCACTTTTCCTCAATGAAATATTATCCCCAGCACCATTCATTCTCTTGTTTTCTTTTATTCTACCTTTTTGTCCTATCTGTGATTGTTGTACCTTTTGTTACTATTACTACATTAAATACATGATTTTTTGTAGAATATGGTCGATACATTAATTTTGATCGTGGGGAGAGGGTAGGCAAGGAATGTTGACTTGTGCTATTAAATGGTTAAAACTGAATATTTTTGTGACAGTAAAAGTGTAACTTTTAGGGTTAAGTGTGAATGAAGCTGTTAAAAAGACATTGTATTGTAGGTAAGTGTATTGGTGGATAATTAATTGCAATAAACTGGTTACGATTCATGCCAGGTTAATATATTTTAGCTTGTGAATATGATGGTGACAGTGCTACAGTAGAGATTGACATTCAGCAAATTTCATATTAAAATTTAGGGAGTGACATTTAACACTGGAAAGTTTATTGTGTAAAATTAATGAAATAGTTTTTTCGATAATCTAAATGAAAAGTGAGGAATATATGGGTTATTGGACATGTTAGATCAGTTTGTCTTTGCAAATTTCCCTATGCTTCTCTTCCCCTCCATCCCTCATTTTTTAAAAATTACTATAGCTTTAATAACATTAAAGTTAGTCTTCTTAATAAAAATCTGCATTTAGAATTTTGATGAAAATTTTGTGTTCATGTCAGTTGCTGTTTCTCTGCTAAGCATAATTGTAGAAATTTGGTATTTGAAATTTAATGATTGTGTGTCAGCCTGTCTCTTGGATATCAGTGCACCATGATTCGAGTTCTAATTGCAGTAATTTTGCTGTGCTTATTGGATGGATAATCTATTTTCTTTGAAATTGTAGTATTGATGGATAAATAAGTGATTGAAATCTGTGGAAAATACTTTTTACATATGTACAATCTGTCCATTAATTGAAATGCCCAACAAGCACAGCAAGCTTACTGCAATTAAAACTAGAATCATAGCACAAGTAACAGGCTGAGACACAGTTTGGACCCACTCCCTTTTTGTTAGGTGAAATGGTAAAAGTGCAGCCAATGAACAGTTACTTGAAACTTCATTCCTCGTTATTTGATAGTTATTAATTAGTTGTACATAGACAAGCATGAATAGATGCACACCTGAAATGACATGTGCGTGTCTTATAATTGTGTTCCTGACTGCTTCTGCTATCCCATTTTCTCTTGCATTCTCAATTCTGAAAAGCAACCATTTACCACGACTTGCTGTTTTCTGTCCTTAAGCCAATTTTTTTCTCCAAGTTGACACTGATCCTCCTATTCCGTGAGCTTCCGTTTTGTTAACCAGTCTTTTATGTGGTACTTTGTCAAACACTTTCTTAAAATCCATATAGACAACATCGACTGCATTCTCTTCATTGGCCTTCTCTGTTACTTCGATTAGTTAAGCGCGATCTGCCTTTTATAAATCTGTACTGACTTCACGGTGGAGGACACTATAAACATCCCACAGATATCAGATAAGCAAGGAACTAATGGGAGGAAAGATCTTGTAACAGTCTCTGTCATGAGGGGCAAAGTATTTGAAAAACTAATGGAACTAAAGGCAGACAAGTCACCAGGACCTGATGGCCTGCATCCAAGGGTTTTAAAGGAAGTGGCTGCAGAGATAGTGGAGGCATTGGTTGAAATATTCTGGAACTCAGTGGATTCCGGGAGGGTCCTAGCAGATTGGAAAACTGCTAATATGATGCCCCTGTTCAAGAAGGGAGGGAGACAAAAAGCAGGAAACTATAGGCCAGTCAGCTTAACATCGGTCGTTGGGAAAATGCTAGAATCCATTATTAAGGAAGAAATAGGACATTTAGAAAAGTTTAACGCAAACAAACAGTCAACATGGTTTTGTGAAAGGGAAATCATGTTTGACAAATTTGCTAGAGTTCTTTGAGGATATAACAAGCAGAGTTGATAAAGGGGAACTGGTAGATGTGTATTTAGATTTTCAGAAGGCATTCGATAAGGTGCCATATGAAAGATTATTGCACAAAATAGAAGCTCACAGTATTGGGGGTAATGTATTAGCATGGATTGAGGATTGGTTAACTCACAGAAGACAGAGAGTCGGGATTAATGGGTCTTTTTCTGGTTGGAAAGACGTAACTAGTGGCGTGCCACAAAGATCAGGCCTAGGGCCTCAATTATTTATTATCTATCTTAATGACTTGGAGGAGGGGGCAGAGTGTAATGTATCCAAATTTGCTGATACAAAAATAGGTGGAAGGTATTGTGAGGACATAAGGAATCTGCAAGGGGATGTAGATAGGTTGAGTGGGCAAAAACTTGGCAGATGGAGTTTAATGCAGGAAAGTGTGAGGTCATGCATTTGGTAGGAAGATTCAAAAGGCAGACTATTATTTAAATGGAGAGAGACTCCAAAAAACGTGCAGCACAGAGGGATCTGGGTGTTCTTGTGCATGAAACACAAACAGGAGCAGCAAGTAATTAAGAAGGCAAATAGAATTTTGGCCTTTATTGCTAGGGGTGTTGGAATTTAAAAATAGGGAAGTCTTGTTACAACTGTACAAGGTGTTAGTGAGGCTGCACCTGGAGTACTGTACTGTTTTGGTCCCCGTATTTAAGAAAGGATATACTGGCATTGGAGGCAGTTCAAAAGAGGTTCACTCAGATGACTTATCAAGAACGGCTAAATAGTTAGGCCTTTATTCATTAGAGTTTAGAAGAATGAGGGGTGATCTTATTGAAAATTCTGAGGGGGCTTGACAGGGTAGATGTTGAGAAGATGTTTCCACTAGTGGGGGAATCTCGAACTAGGGGACATAGTTACAGAATAAGGGGACACTCATTTAAAACTGAGATGCGAAGGAATTTCTTCTCTGAGGGTAGTTAATGTCTGGAATTCTCTACCCCAGAGAGTTGTGGAGGCTATATCACTGATAGTATTTAAAGAGGAGGTAGATAGATTTTTGAAATACCAGGGAGTTGAGGGCTATGAGGAGCTGGCACGAAAGAGAAGTTGAGGTCTGGGGCAGATCAGCCATGATCTTATTGAATGGTGGGGCAGGCTTGAGGGGCCGAATGGCCTACTGCTGCTCCTAGTTCTTATGTTCTTATGACTCTCCTTAATTAACTCAAACCTGTCCAAGTGCCAATTGATCTTTTCCCTGATTATTGTTTCTAAATCCTTACCCACTACTGATGTTAAACTGACTGGCCTGTAGTTACTAGGAATGTCCTCGCACCCTTTTTTGAATAAGGGTGTCACTTTTGCCACTGTCCAATCCTCTGGCACCTCCTCCGTATCTAGGGAAGACTGGAAGATTATGGCCAGCCTTTCTGCTATCTCCACTCCCACTTCCTTTAGCAACCTGGGATGGAAACAATCCACACCAGATGACTTACCCACATTAAGCATAGCCAGCCTTTCCAGTACATCCTTCCCATCAATTTTTACCCCATCCATTACCACTACCACCTCCGTTTCTACTGATATTTTGTCAGCATCCTCTTCCTTAGTAAACATCAGTACGAATTACTCATTAAGTGTTATAATCTTTCCTTGCGCCTCTAAGCATATATCACCCTTGTTGTCCCTAATAGGCCCCATCCTGCCTCTTACTACCAGTTTTGTATTTAGATGCCGGTAGAAGACTCCTGGGTTCCCTTTTATTCCATTCTATTCTCATATTCCCTCTTTGCCAGTCCTATTTTCCTCTTCACTTCCCCTCTCAACTTACTGTGTTTGGCCTGGTTCATGCTGGAAAAATTCACCTGACGTGCATCATTTGCCCTTTTTTTTTTTGTTTCTCCATATTCTGTATCTCCCTGGTCATCTAAGGAGCCCTGGCATTTGTTTCCCTCTCTTTTGCCCTTGTTGGAATGTACCTAGCCTGTACCTGGAACATCATCTCCTTAAAGATCATCAGTTCTCCTGAACACATTTTGGAAATTCCTCCCCCTCCTTTCCCTTTACTCTAACATCCCAATCGATATTTGGGTAATTTTAAAACCTCCCCATATCACCACTCTATAGTTCTTGCACATCTTTGTAATATGCCCCCAGTAGCATGATCATCCCCTTTTTGCTTCTCATCTCTAACCAAACAGAATATGTCCTTGCCTCCTCAAGGGCGTCCTCTCTTTCAAATACTACAATGTCTTTCCTATTCAGTACTGCCACCCCATCTCCCTTTTTCCCTTCCCTATCTTTACACTTTGTATCCCTGAGTATTAAGCACTCGCTCCTCACCATTTTTAAGCCAAGTTTCTGTTATTGCTATTTCATCATATTCCCACATGGCTATTTGTGTTTGTAGCTCACCAAACTTATTCACACTTTGTGCATTTACATACATGCATTGTAAACCTGTCTTTGTATTCTTAGTTCTTCTTAGTCTACTCCTATCTAAATTTGTACTACTCCCTTCTCTAGTACTATGCAATACTCTCACTTCTTTATGCCTCTTATTCCTCTTTTCTACTTTGATGTGCTGATGCCCATCTCCCTGCCAGTTTAGCTTAAACACTCCCCAACCAGTGAACCTCCCCCCGACGACATTGGTCCCAAACCTGTTGATGTGCAACCTGTCCCTTTTTGAATAGGTGTCTCCTGCCCCAGAACTAGTCCCAATGTCCCAAGAGTCTGAAGCCCTCCCTCCTGCACATGCCTCAAGCCATACAATTATGGATCTTTGTACTCCTGGTGATCCCTTTAAGCAAGTACCTTCCAACAACTCCTTCAACCGAGTGGGCTCCAGCCATAGGGGCTCCCGTTCTTCCTCTGGATTCAGTCTATAAGGTGGAAAGGGAGATGCAGGTGTTGGGCAAATCTGTGTCTCCAAATCCTGGCCAGACTATGCAGCCAAAAAACAAATGGAGAGGACACGTCATCCTTTGTCTTACCAGTCAGGGGACCAATGTGGGAGATGGGTTATAAGCCCAGCTTGATTTGCATAAGGGAAGCTGTCACGGGTTGTCTCTGTCAGTGGGAAGGATCATCGCGTTCTATTGGTCAGTCACTGCTGCCTCAAGCTGGGCAACCCACAGCCAATAAGGTACTGACCCGCCAATGGCTGTCTTCTATGGGTGCAGGAGGATTAGGGATCCTATCCTAACAAGCAGGTGCTAAATGCTTACTCAAGAAACAAAAGGTGAAGATTCTCCTGCTTGGAAGCTGGAACATCAGGGCTATATATCATGGCATGCATGAGGACTTGCAATCAACAGACAATGTACGCAAGATGGCATTGATCGACCGTGAACTACACAGGTTTAACGTCGACATTGCGGCTCTTGAAGCGACTAGTTGGTCGATACTAGATCAATACGTGAGGCCAATTATACCACCTTCTGGCATGGTAAAAGTGCAGATGACCACCGTGAATATGCAGTGGGCTTTGCTGTGAGCAATAGATTGACACAGATAATTGAGATATCTGTCGAGACATCTGACCGCCTCATGTCTTTTCATCTTACCATCAGATGGAGGTTTTGTCACCATCATCTGTGCTTATGCACCAACCTTGTATGCCAATGCCGAAGACAGAGATCCCTTCTACTACACGCCAGACGATATTCTGGGGCATCTGCTACATGGAGAAAAGTTATTTCTCCTGCGGGACTTTAACGCAAGAGTTGAATCAGACAGAGTTTCATGGCAAATGTGCCTTGGTCGTCATAGCGTTGGCAAGATGAACGAAAATAGACAGCGGCTATTGGAACTTTGTGCACAGTGTGGACTTTGCGTTACCAGCACCTTGTTCCAGGGCAGACATTGACATAAGGTGTCATGGCGCCATCCGTGATCTGGCTAGTGGCACCAACTTGACCTGATAATCACCAGAAGAAGCGATTTGTCCAGCATTCTTGACACCTGCACCGATGACAGTGCAGATTGCTATACTGATCACTTGCTTGTCAGTAGCAGGGTGAAGGTACCACCATGAAAAATACATAAGTCCAACACACTGGCATGCTGCACACCATCATTCCATGCACGAGGGATGAAGATGAATGCCAGAAGCTCTCAGGCAGTCCCTTCCACTTGAGGGCTCACCAGATAATGCTGATGAAGCATGGAAGTCTCTGCGCTCAATCATCTACAAAGCTGTAATAACCACATTTGGCGAAGGAAGCAATGGGAACAAAGATTGGTTTGAGACCCACTTGGCAGGAATATCTCGTCATTGAAGCAAAGGGCGCAGCTCACCTGGCTTCCAACCTGTCTTGTAACCCTAAAGCATGTGACAGTTTCATGCTAGCCAAGACAATCGTGCAAAAGACGGCAAGGTACTGTGCCAACAAGTATTGGATCAATCTATGCGAAGAAATACAAACTGCTAGTGACAGTGTATGATGGTATCAGAAGAGCACTTGGCCCCACCATCACCAAAGTTGCTCCTTTGAAATCCACTGATGCAGATGTACTCACTGACAGGAACAAACAAATGGCCCGCTGGATAGAGCAGTACTTCGAGCTCTACTCACGTAAGACGGATACCTCTGCCTGTGCTTGATGATCTTCTGCAGCTACCCGTCATGTATGAGCTTGATGCAGAACCTCATTACTTGAGCTTGAAAAGGCCATTGACTCCTTAACAGCAAGCAAAGCATCTGGAAAGGACAGAATATCAGCTGAGCTACTCAAGTTTGGAAAGCCCCACCTGCTGTCATACCTCCACAATCTCCTCCTCCTCTGCTGGAGAGAAGGTTCTGTCCCACAGGATGTGTGTGACGCAAACATCATGTTATACAAGAACAAAGACGTTCAAGAGGATTGCAAAAATACTGGGGCATCACACTCCTCAGCATCACTAGGAAGGCCTTTGCCAGAGTGATTCTAATGAGGCTCCATCGACTAGCCAACAGAATATACCCAGAGGCAGAATGTGGTTTCAGAGCAGGCAGATCCACAGTAGACATGATCTTCTCCCTATGTCAGCTTCAAGAGAAGTGCAGAGAGCAGCAAACACCACTCTACCTTGCTTTTGGATCTCAAAAAAGCATTTGAAACAAGCAGGTTGGGCCTCTATCGGATACTGGAGAAAATCAGCTGTCCTCCCAAGCTTTGCAGTCTGACATGGACCTTCCATGATGCCATGCATGGTACCATTCAGTTCGGCTCCACCTCTGACAGTTTTGAGATCAAGAATGGGGTAAAACAGGGTTGCGTCTTAGCTCCTACTCTCTTTATCTTTTTCTCTGTCCTCCTGACCTATGCTTTCCCTGTCAACATGGAA
This sequence comes from Heterodontus francisci, assembly GCF_036365525.1. Classification (NCBI taxonomy): domain Eukaryota; kingdom Metazoa; phylum Chordata; class Chondrichthyes; order Heterodontiformes; family Heterodontidae; genus Heterodontus; species Heterodontus francisci. Next base: position 78,389,640 of record NC_090390.1, read on the forward strand.
GGAATGTACTTGCACATATGATCCAGACGGGAAACTTGTCAACTTATCCAGACTGAAAGCCAAGACAAAGTGTGGCGTGTCCTGATGTATGCTACTGGTGCTGCACTCGTCATCCAGACAGGAGACCATCTCTCGAGGCTCATGGATTGTCTGTTTCGTGCCTGTGTCATGTTCTCCCTCACCATCAGTGTCAAGAAGTAGTTATGGGACAGGGTGATTTGTCTTCGCCTGTGATCAGGCTCAACATCATCATCACTGGAAGCAGTCAGCAGATTCTGCTACCTTGGGTCTACAGTGACAGACAACCTGTCTCTTGATGAAGAGCTCAGCACATGTATTGGAAAGGCAGCCACCAACTTTGGCCGACTAATGGCAGTAAAGCCTGGACAGCTTACATCTACCAAGAAAAAGGCTCAGTAACTTCCATCTCTGGTGTCGTGACATATCCTTGGCATCACATGGAAAGACCAAGTCACCAGTGAAGCAGTCCTTTCTAGGGCAAACATGCTAGTGTAAAGCAGGCTTCGTTGGCTTGACCATGTGCACAGGATGGAAGATGGCTGCATCCCCAAGGATATGCTATATGGGGAGGTAGCCTGTGCCAAGAGAGCCGCAGGGCGCTCAAAGTTCCGATTTAAGGATGCTGTCAAGAGACATGAAAGCCCTCGACATCAATCATGACAAGTGGGAAACTCTAGTTGACGGATGGATGCAAATGGTAACACCAGCTGTAGGCAGGATTCGCTATCACGATGACATGGTTTCAGAAGCTCCAAAGCAGATGCCAGGCCTGCAAATAAGGCGTCAGCAGAGATAATCCTGCACCAACAGCAAGGAACAACTTCATGTGTGGCACTTGTGGAAGACCTTGTCTTTCCAGAATCAACTTGTTCAGCCATCAAAAGAAGTGCAGCAGATGATCTCATCTGACCTCACCAGATTTCTGAGGCTGCGTTCCCAACATCTCTTGCAGATGGAAGGATGCCAATTACATTACTCCTGTATTTGGATTGTGATTGGGAAAATCATTTTCAGTGGTATTGAGCCATAGAACCCTAGTGAGAAATAAAGGATGATTGCAGGTCTTATGGTATTGATAGAGTAAATAAGTGATGATTTCAGAGTGTCATCCAAGAAACATATTGGCACAAAATTTAGATGTTGGCTTCCGTGTAATTTTTCAGTAATAGTACCAATTTGCCAAATATATGCCAACCTATTAATGTTTGAGTGTTGGAAATGATATTAAGAGTGCCAACTAATACTGGAGGTAACAAGAAGTACTCTTTTCCCCCTCCCTGCTCCCACACCCAGAGCAGAGGATTTCTAGCAAAAGCCACTGATTTGTCTGTTATCTTCCAGAACAGAAGTTGCTGGATAGATATCATTTGGATGGGAATGCTTCCAGATATTTTAGCCAAAGGTATAGGTTGAGATGCCTTCCAAGGCAATTACAGGCATATGCTCAAACCTTCTGCACAACTGCTGCCCACTGGGGAGAAGGGTTTAATTTTTCTTGGGAAGTAGGGCAGGGTTGAATAGTGGAAATTATGAAGAAAAACAACAAAAAAGGTAAATATTTTAGAAGTTTAATCTTTTGGGAAATAATTATCCAGAGAACCTTTTGTGTAGCGATAAATAGGACTGTGCAAGGAAGGAATGCAGTTGAAGGGCTAAAATGTCATTTGTCCATTTCATGTCTTTGAAGTATGCCAGAACATAATGTTTCTTCAATAAAGTCCTATTAATTAAAAAATATCTAGCTCCTATCACATTACAAAGCCAGTGATATTTGAAATGCATCAGTATGCATGGTAAACTGCTAAATGAGGCATGTATGCAAGAGTCTTGCTCCAGTTCTTTCCTCACCTACTACATTAACATCATAAAACTAAATCTTCGTTGCTGGCGACGACTCTCAGTGCAAATTGATCAGGACCTCAGCCCAAGATATGTGACCAGACTTGGCAGAGCTTAGTGCTTAGTATGTTTAACCCTTAGCATATTCAGTCTTGCTCAGTGGATTCCTGATGAGGCTACTTGTCTGTTGTGCTCTCATTTTTAAACTAATTTAAAAAAAAAAACTCTTTAGAAGTTTTACAAGAATGCAAAGAAGTAACCATGCCAATTGTTAGTATTCTGGCTATTGATTAACATAAAGGAAACAAATTCAAGTGGTAGGCAGAAAGAACGAAGGCAAGTATGATCTTCAAACAGACAAAGGAATATTTGCTATGCCTCACCTAGATTGGCTGGGATGAAGTAAAATTAAAAATATCATCATGGAGGGAATGAGAGGTCAAGAGGAATTAGGATTACAGAGCAAGCAAATTCATAGAATCACAGAAGGAAGCTGTGCGGCCCATCGTCCCCATGCCGGCTCTTTATTAGATCTACCCAATTAGTTCTACTCCCCTGTACTTCTAGTCTTGCAATGTTTTTGTGTTCAAGTATGTATCCAATTTCCTTTGGAAAGTTATGATTGAATCTGCTCCCACCACTGTTACAGGCTATACATTCAAGCTAACAACTTGATGTGTAAAATAGCACAGAATATGTCTAGATAAAAGTCTTCTGTGCAGCTACCACTTTCCTTGGACTTTCAAGAACTAGATACAGGATTTCTGAAGGATATTCTCAATGTTTCTATGGAGATTTTCATTTAGTTTTGCTTCCAGTTCAGTCAATTCTTCCTCTGCTTTTTGTGCATCCTTCTGAAGCTCCATTTCTTGCTGCCATTTAAATTTTAACCGTGCGATTACGGTAACAAATCTACTCTACTCAACTGAAAACATTAAAAAAAACCTAAGGGGGCAGTTGTGTCAAAGGGTTAATATTCTAAATGGATAGTAGTTTTTTCAGAATTTAGTGCCAGAAGCACTGCTGGAAGCAGCCTTCAGCAGGTGTGGAGAGTATTCTGGTTTGAGGGAATTGAGTTAACATTTCAAGTTGAGTTGTGTTGCTACTGAGTTGATGACCATTCCTTTCTACTGGGATTCTGCTGTCAAGTTTGGCAACTAGAATGGCAGTGGTTCCTGCTGTGTGAAGGTTTTAACCTTTTGAAATCTTCATTAATTCTTGGAAGTAATGTTTGCACATTTTTTCTGTTCTCTTCACCTGCCCACTGAAATTTACTGGCGAGAACTTGCACGAAAATGAACGATCACTTGCTACTTGAAGTGAGTTTTATGCCAGAAGTGAAATTTTTTGGGAGCCTAGAATGAAAGCACCATCAGACAACAATATCGTGCGTCATTTGTCACTCCAAAGTGTCAGCATTTAACAAATAATTTTGTCAACTGCATTTGTGCAAGATATGATCGGAAGTTAGAATTTTGTGTTTATATACTTACATTAAAAAAAAACATTCTGAATGACAGGTGCTATTATGTGCTCTGTAATATATCATTTTGTAGCATCTGCCTTAATGTGATTTTTCTGTAAAATGAAGCCTATTTGATTAAATAAACCTGGAAGGCATTCTATTCATCAGTGCGTAACTTTCTTTACCATGACTATAAAAAAGTCACTAATTGTTTTGAAAAGAGCAGTTCGAAGGTTAGATTTCTGTGAACATTGTATTGTGAATTATTTTGTTTTTCTCCTTTCTCTTCCTCTGCTGTACCCGTTCTGCCCAAAAGAAAACTTTTGTACATTATTGTGAGAACTGTGACAGTTAAGACTTCAGCAAAACAGTTCTTGACCATGTTTATGCGATTGATATTGGAGCACTTCATTTAATCCTTGGTCAGGATTAAGGTGAATCTGTCTTTCATTTGTACTTTTGTTCAGAGTGGAACAATTGTAATAAAATTGTCTTCCATTTCATTCATAATGTACAGTGTGCAAGGTATAGTGTGACAGGAAGTAACTGCAGAATGGCTCGTTGATGACTCTGGAGGTGATTCAGTTACTCATCTGTGACTTTGGTGGCACTTAGTGCTGTATTTGCCTGCTGAGTAGTGTCTGCACTCATGGATTTTGGTTGTATGCCTTATATTTGAATTACCATGCTTGGATGAGGTGAATCATGCCATTCTTTGGTAATGTGCACGCAACATTGGGAGTGTAGTGAGCATTGACCACTTGCGTTCTAATCTAGTTGAAACCAACATTTATAGTTCTTCATACAATAAACTGTGCCAATTCCTTTGCTGTATCAAGTGCTTGTGGGACCAGCAAATTTTGCAAGCAGCAATACAGATGCAAAATGGAATGCAATTCATAAATTGTAGCAGAGTTACCTTGAAACAGAATTTTTGAAAGAGCTTCAGTAGTTTTTTTCCTCATGTTAGTGTGGCATCAAACGAGGCTATTTTGTTCCATTGTAAAGGTTGTTATAAAAAGCATTTTGAGTATTCCCACTGTTCTCTACTGCACTCAAGTATTTTTGAGCAGAAAATGGAGTGATTCAATTTTGGATAATTTTGCTCTATCTTTCATAATGGTCAAGATCTAATGTAGGAATACTTTAACCATAGAATATTTCTTATCCGTACTAGTTTCTCCATTAATTTATTTTCTTCTCCTGCCCTCCTGAAGGCATTGGTGACTTTATGGGGTATGGTTCCATGGGCAGCAGTTGAATGCTGTCTATTATTGTATGGAAATGACTATGGGCAGGTTATTCAGGATGAGGCATAGGGATTGGCATTGGTGCTGAGCTGGATCCTATTCCCATCTAACAACCACACGTTTATTTTACAGCAGGGGTCATTGAATAATCATCAGGTGGGACTTTTGGTTGTTCTTTTCTCCTTTTTGTTACGACCGAGGCGGGAGCAGTGTACTGTTAATTCAATCCCACTTCTCCATGGGTCATAGCCAATTAATGAATTTTCCCACCTACTGAAAAACAGCCAATTACATATTCTATTTGTCCTCCAAAATAAAGCACACCAACCAGGTTTCTTTAATCAACAACATTATTTATTATAAAAACAGGTCTTAAACAATAATGAGATAACTCTATGTACGAAAAGCTCCTTATTCCCCGAGCCCTCATGCGCTCGCGCACGCATTAAAAAAGAAACGGTTAACCAGGGAAAAAGGATTTTTGGTTTACAGCTGTTTGTCATGCAAACCCCCACCTGCCAAGAATGCGGCATATTAATTTTGTCATATGAACATTGATTTTAAACTGTTGCTTGAGTGAAGAAATGACTTGTTAAAAAGATCACCAGACATTTGGGCTGGAGGACATTTGCATTCTAAGAGATGCTAGTTGTGGAAACAAACGACTATATTCCCTAATCCAATTAACCCAAATGGATTTTGATCACCGGATATTGAAGGTGTAAGGAAGCACATTTTCGGGCCTGCTAAGACAATACAATCCACAAACGCAGAAGTGGTTAAGCCAGTTAGTGACATGACAGACTTGCTGGCCAACTTGGGTTTTTATTTGTGCCACACAGAAAAGAATACAGAATGCAGTTTGTAACTGAAGCTGGAACAAGGAAGCCCCTCTCCTGGCTGGTGCGCTCTTGTCTTTTCCCAAGCCACGGGAGACCTGTAAATCTCAAGAGAGAAAACACTCTGACATCGAAACAAGTTGAAGCGTGAACTGGGCCCCAACGAATAGCAAGACTTACTGGCAGCCAAAGACTCCACATTGAACTCAAAGGACAGTAAATAACAGATATTGCCTCAAACTTTTCCCCTTTATTCTTTCTACTTTTTCTGTGTGTGTTTATCGCATATGCCTACTAGCATGGTCGGGTCGCATATTGTAGTTGTTAACCGGATTAGAGTTTAAGAGGAATAAACTTCTACCTTTCTTGTTTAAATCTAAGGAAACCTGTCTGATTTATTTGCCTTACTATTGGAGCAGTGAACAAGGATTCACTGAAGGGGGAGCTAAAATTAAACCCTGTTAAACGAGGCAAAGGCTGCGAGGGAACCCCTAGACCCCTTTCTCACCTGGTCGTAACACTGTTTCATAGGAATGAAAGGAAAAATAAAATAACTTAGGTTGCCATGTTCTGGTAGGAAGTTCTTTGGTTTGGTGAGGTGTGCCGGAGTCAAATAGTCGGATGCCACTTCAACCTCGCCTGGAGAGACTTCATGAACGAGTCTGTGATGGGTAGGTATTCAAGGTAATTCAACTGCAGCAGCCTTCACATAGGTATTTCAACAGGGGTGCAGCAACAAGTTTTAGGTTTTACAGCAGCAGCATAGCAGTAGAAGATTTCTTTAGATTTCAGGATTTCTTAAAACACAGGAGGCAACAGGAACCACACTTGATGCAGGGATTCTTCAGAGACAGGAGGCAATAGGAATCTGCCACCTTTTGCAATAGAGTTTCTTCTCAAGAGATGCAGGATTCCTTTACAGAGAGAGGTAACACTTTTTCTGGGTCTTCCTTTCTGATCTCCAGGCAGGTCAAAAAACAAATTTCAAATGCCTATTCTTTGTCCAACTCACTGACTTTTTTAAAAGGTCCAACCAAAGTCAAGCAAAAACCTTCCTGAACAGGTCACATGTCCAGACATAGCGTCTCCATTGTCATTCAAAGTGTTGCTCTGAGGAGGTCAAACCCCTTGCTGGTTTCCTTGAAATTGCCTGTTTTCCTACCCTTGTACAAGTGCAGCTTCCTTTCAAAACATCCAAAAATTTCAGCTATTTGCAGGTGCCTCAATGTCCACTGAAAAATCCTTTTTTACTTTTTTTAAGACACACTGAATTCTAAGTTTTTAATACAAAAAACAAAACCCTTGTAACATTCCCAACCTGGAAAGTTGAGGTACATTGCTGTACCTGTAGTCTGAACCCACATCACAGGCAATCTATGTTAGAACAGCAAAAGCAGTCAAGGTAACAGTTGATTGAAAAAATTGTACAATCATAGAGAAGGAGGTTATTCTACCCGTTATGCCTGTACTGAATCTCTGAAAGGGTGATCTGAAGGAAAATCTGTTATTTCCATAATTTGAGCTCCTGAATGGCTGTGCAAAGGCACATCATCTTCCTGCCCTAAGTCCCGCTCTGCCATCCTTTGAATGCTAGATACCTGAGAAGTGGTTCCTGCATCCTCGTGTCATGTTTCCCTCATTTGTATGATTTGTAGTTTTCTAGCAACTGAAGTAAGGCTTTGTAGCGTATCATATATCCTGGCTTAGCCCTGTCCCCTTTCTTGGAGAGGAGAGCCACATTTACCAGCCTTCAGTGCTCTGGCACAATTTTTCTTTCCAATTCTAATCAGAACCTCCTGTTATTTGTCCCTGGCTTCGTTAAAATTTTTTAAAATGTCAACATTTAGACCGTGACCTATCCTAAGTTTGAGAAACGTCTTTACTACTGTCGTGCCCAGTAAAGACGACATATTCCTACTTTTAAGATATGAACTTTATTCAATGTCGACTCTTTGAAATTGTCCACTTTTTAAATGGAGAAGTCAATGTGCTGCAAGATGGCCACCAAAGGTCAGATGACCTGGCCTGTTTGTTCAAAAACTGTCTCGAATGGGCAAAAGGATACATTCCAGACTAAGAGGTATCGACTACATCCATCCTGGAATCATCAAGAGACCTTCTCAAATTGATTCGTTTTCTACGGAGACAATTAAGGTGTGAAGAGACACATTATAACAGAATAGTATCCATTCAAACATTAATAGATAGCCATGGATTCTACATCCTGGTCCATTGTGTGGTCACACCAGGGAAGAAGGCTATGTGTCAACTAACAGATACTCTAATTTGATGGATTTTTTGACCTTAAAAGGTAACCCTCTAGGAAGAGAGAGAAAGTGATCACAGTAACAGCACAGAAGTCGTTCAGCCAGAGGCTGTGGAAAGATCCAGACTGCTGCTAATTCTACACTTCAGCTTGGTGCAGCAGAGAAGTGAAAGTGACCGCCACTTCCAGCCTGAAATCTTAACCAACAGAAATCTACAACGCCTCAACAAGTTCAAGGCTACGAACAACTCAGGCCTGCACCTTTAAAAGTGACTGTCCTACTTAGAAGAATGAACAGGTTTACTGTAAACTACGAACACCTGCCACAGCTTGAACTCTTACCCTTTACCTTTTATCTATCTTTTGAGACTGAATGTGTGTGTGAGTGGTGTTGCGAACATTTCGGGAATGAATATTGTTCAATACATAGTTAATCTTCTGTTTTAAACCTACAAGAAAACCTGACATTTGTCTGTTTATTTGACCCAAAAAACACTCAGGGCTAACTCATCATTTTTAAAAAATGATTGCGGTCAGTTGGGAGGTGAACAGTGGGAACCACCCACATCCCTTACCATAACATGTAACATTACTCTTTTAATAGTGCCACAGTGTCAGACATGGCTCAGGTGGTAGCACTGTCACCTCAGATAAAGTTGTGTGTTCAAATCCCACTTCAGGACTTGAGCACAAAAAATCAAATCTGATGCTCCAGTGAAGTACTGAGGCTGCACTGTCATAGGTGCCATCTTTTGGATGAGATGTTAAACCGAACCCCTGTCTGCCTCCTTAGGTGGATGTAAAAGATCCCATGGCACTATTTTGAAAAAGCCTGATATCTTGGTCAATATTTAACTCTAGGTCAACATCACAAAAAAGCAGATTATCTGGTCATTATCACACTGTTTGTGGGAATTTGCTGTGCCCAAATTGGCTGCTGTGTTTCCTACATTATAACATGGCTGTACTTCAAAAGTGCCTCATTGGCTGTAAAGTACTTTAGGACATTCTGAGGTTGTGAAAGGCACTATATAAATGCAACTCTGTGTTTCTTATTTCTATCTAATAATACCTCTTAATGGTTCTACATCCACTGCTGGATATTCTAAAATCCTAAAATTAATTATGCATGTGCAAACTGAGTCAAGGTGATTCTTTACTATTTCTGCCATTGCTAAACTTTTCATTACAAGCTTGCCTCCTTTATCTCCTAATGGCCCTACCATACTTTAATTATCCTCTTACTTTTAAAGTAAGTATAGAAAGTCTTTTAACTGCTATTATATCCTACTACCAGAGGACATATTGCCTTGAAACATGTTTGGTTCAGATGACCTCCTAAACTGTTGAAGCTAAGTTTGATCACTGGATAGATCACCATAAACATTATGTTTACAGATTATGTGACATGCAAGTGCTTGGGGACTCATTTATTTAAAAAAAAATTAAAATGTGCAGGTACCAGCTTTTTTGGGAGCTCTTCACATGTTAGTCTCTTAGATAGCTTCAAATTTCCAAACAGAAAAAGGGGTTTTTGCTGCATTTGCTGACAGGTCTTCATGATTTTGCAATGAGAACAGCAAAATTGTTTAACATTGAGATATTGACCTTAATGCATAATATTTGCTTCTTTGTCCAAAGATAATCACTGGTCGATTATAGGGCAAAGATTAGTATTAATAATGTCGTGATTGACAAACTGACCTTTTCCATTAGCAGAAAGTCAGCATGTTTCAGTGTAATAGGAGCAGCAGCTAAGAGAATAAATGCATAACTAATTTTGCCATTTTAGAGTAGAAATTAGGAGAGTTCAAGATAGTAGATAGAGGAATGAATATAAAGGTTGAAAGGTAAAATTTACTCTCCCAGCCATAGATATTCCATTTGTTACAAGGAGGTAAGAGATATTTTCTGCCTCAGACAGAAAATCTTGGGTGAAGAAATTCAGCGAATCAGCATTCATCTCACGAACTGTCAAACTGTTCAACAGGTCCACTATTCTCTGGGAAAGGAAGAACTTCCTAACTCTGCTTCTCTTTTCACAGATGCTGCCAGACCTGCTGAGTGGTTCCAGCATTTCTTGTTTTTATTCCTAACATCTAACCTAGTTCTGCACTTACATAACTTGTAAGAGTGACTTTCCAGTTCAATGACCTTTCGTCAGAACTGGCAAAAAGTTCTGACGGAAGGTCATTAATCTGTACGGTTAACTTTGTTTCTCTTTCCACAGACTCTACCTGACCTAGAATCCTAGAAGGTTTACGGCACGGAAAGAGGCCGTATGGCCCATTGTGTCTGTGCCAGCCGAAAAATGAGCCACCCAGCTTAATCCCACCTACCAGCATTTGGTCCGTAGCCCTGCAGTTTCCGGCACTTAAGGTGCATATCCAGACACCTTTTAAATGAATTGAGGGTTTTTGCCTCTACTACCCTTTCGGGCAGTGAGTTCCAGATCCCCACCACCCTTTGGGTGAAAAATGTTTTCTTCATCTTCCCTCTAATCTTTCTGCCAATCATTTTAAATCTATGCCCCCGAGTCACTGACCTCTCTGCTAAGGTAAATAGGCCCTTCGCATCCACTCTATCCTGTTGAGTATTTCCAGAATTTTCTGTTTTTATTTCAGATTTCCAGCATCTGCAGTACTTTGTTGTTGTATGAATGATTACTGGTCCTTCCTAACCTATTGCTAGCCCTGACTTGAATTGTAAATGGTAATTTTCCATTTGAGCCAACAATCTGCAAAATTGTAACCACTATGCTCTGAAGCTACCGATAAACTTTAATCTAAGCTTGATTGGTTCTTAAGCCTCTGATCTTCCTCACTAATTTACAGTTGTCAGCTTTTTTTCTTTAATATCTGTTGTTCATTATATACTTAGTGCTAATAATTAACCATGATTGCAGGAAACAAAACGGTTTGTGTGTACTGCTAACTGCCAAATTACAAGTTAAGCAGAGGAGTAGCCTGGTGCTGCTTGATAAAATGTTACTGAGGACATTAACCACCACTTTTGTTAAGATGGTATGCAGCTTCGCCTAACTCAAACAATGTATGGAGACTGTGCTTAATACTTGCCTAACATCTTTATGGAAATAGATTACCTTGATTTTGCTACTGCTGGATAGATTACATGGCTAAACATAAGGACCAGCAAACGATTTTGGTTGATTACAGGGTAAAAGACACGGTATACGATGGTAATTTAATCCTGTACTATTTCTAGTTTTTGCTGGCTGAAACAGAATTCAGGTAGCTTGAAATGGATCCTGAACCATGAGACACCTACTGTGCCTTGTATTATAATTAAGAATGTGAGACTGAATATTTAACCTGTTGCAATCCAAGAAAAAATAAATTTTTAGGTATTGGATATGAAATGCCACTTAAAGAACCAATTTTGTCTCAATGGAAATTAACATTTTGAAAGAAAAGCTCAATTTGCTAGAGAAAATATTTGTCATGTTTTGGGAGGGCATAGAGGAAACACCCGCAGTTTCAGGTTGCTAGTCTAACTAGCCTGATCTGCAATTTTGATTGGGGAATTGCAGGATACTATAGAAGAGTTCCTCACAAGCTTTTGCTATTGGAATCCAGGTTCAGTGTCTTCTACTGCTGCAAATGAGTGCCCAATCTTTACAACTGAGATTATTTCTTAATCCTTTCTACCCCTGAGGCACTTTCACCTCTTCCTCTTATAAAGTATCACTTTTTAAATACAAGTTGTTGGATATCTTGCAGAATATAATGTTATTTTGAATTTTAACTTTAAATAATAAATGTATTTAAACTGCAACCCTTCCACTTCTCCCACTCCCCACCCCCCCGAAAAAAGTTGCCTCATGTTAATTTTCATTTCAAATATAAAGAGTCTAAAAGCAGAAAATAAAATCAATTTTGTAGGTTCCTAACTTTCCTGGCAACTAGCCAATAACTGAACGAAGTGCCTGTGTTATTGAAATATATGCAGGTCTAGCCATTTGAGGAACTTAGTGCAAATCAACCATATAAATATTGCACACCATCAGTACATAGCAAGAAGAATATAGTTGCATTAAAAATGATTAATATATATATATATAAATAAAATGACATGTCAAGTTGACTATATTGATCTGTATAGTTAGAATCCAAACTTGATCCTTTTTGGACAGGGATGTCAATACTTTTTGTATGGTGTCCACATTACAATTTGTGTCTTACATAGGCCGGTGAGAAAACTTCGGAAAGATAAAGGCAATAAAAATTTATCCTACAATTAATAAAAACAACAACAAATGTGTATTTTTGTGAAGACGCTTTAAATGAGAAGACTGATTTATTGACTTACTTTTTCATCACTATGTTGAACACTGATTTAGTGCCATACCTGGCATTGATTTTACTTGCATAAGTACTCAATCTCTGCCCGCACACTTGTTGTTGAGTGTTCCAGATAGATTACCATCTGTCAAGAGTGATCTTGATTTCTTTCTCTCCTCTTTCTTTCTCGCTTCCTTCTTTGCGTTGATCTTTCTCTCCCTCTTTCTTTCTTTCTTTCTCTCTCCCCGTCTGTGTCTCCCTCTCCCCCCTCGCTCTCCCTGTTTCTCTCCCTCTGTGTGTGTGTCTCTCTCTCTCTCTCTCTCTCTCTCCCTCTCTCCCTGCCCTGCGCCCTGCCTCTTACCCCCCCCCCCCCACCGCTCCCCATCCGTACACTCACCATAAATGTGGATTATAGAGGCCGACTATGAACACCGCCTCTCCGCAGGGCACAGCCATGTTGTGTGGGAGCGGGGTCCTAATAAACCTATAGCTTCCTGTCAAGGTGCCTGACATTCTAGCAGTTTACATCCGCGGGCCGGATGGACATCTTTAGAGGGCTGGACTCTGGTCCGTGGGCCATATGTTGGACAATCATGTTCTAGGAGAACAAAACCTGTTTTAACCCACCCAAACCCTAAAGATCTTTTAATAAACTATAACCTATATGTGAGTCAATACATTGTCTGACAACTCTTTCAAAAACGAATAAATTAGGTTGATCACTGTTGTTATAGACTTGGCTGTTAAGTTAAGGTGATATGCAGATCCAAATTATTTGGATTGAATATAAATTAAAGATATTCATTTAATATAAATTGATAGTGAAAAAAATGAATAAATTGTCAAGAGTGGACTAGACATATAGTTAACAGAAGATGGCTTGAAGGCATTTTTCCTTCTCTTTTTTTTCCAAAAGCTGCCTGCTGAATTCTCATCAAACTTAAAGCTCCTTTCTATATTAGCTCCAAGGTGAATTCCTTTACCACTGTGGGTAAGTGAAACAGGAATTGACTAGGATAAAGAAGTTGACTGATGCTGAAGGTGGAGAAGCCAACAGACTGGTGCGTGGGAATAACTGTCCCAAGACCAAATGGGCAGTCCCTATTTTCTATGAACTTTACTAAAGCAAACTTGAGTGCCAAGTGAGAAAATAAAACGATGCCCTGAGCCAATTGGCTGGCAAAGTTTTTTCAAAATTAGGTTCAGGATTCTGGCAAATCCCTGCCAAAATAACCTGTTCCACTTACAATCTTTAACATGTGCTTTGGATGTTTCCATTTTAGTTGACTTCTCTTTGTTGTTAGCTGTAGAACATTTCCAGAAGTGTGTGTATTTGCTTCTGGAAGTCATTAGTACCTATTTTTCCATACTGAGACTGATGTTAAGTCACCGATACTTCCACTCGGACTTAAAATAAATTGCTTCCTGGGATATTTGGGTTTTGCTCACATATGCCATTCAGTTTTGCATGTACTGCTGTCAAACTTGATATTTAAAACCTTGCTATTTAAAGATTGAAACTTCCAAAGACAAATTGTGAATTCCTGAAGAATTCTTGCTGTATCTGGCTACAGAAGATGAGAAATGAGTTCCAAAAAGAGGAGTGCTGTATATTCATAAATTTACACACGGATGGCTGTAAAATCAAAGCTGGATAAAGAGAATGTCATGATCTTCAATGGCAAGATAGCTGATAGTTTTAGATGAACTACATTGTTTGAAATGTGATTCCTATAAAAGCGAAGACTGATAATTGAGTCAATTAAGCAAACCGTGAGGTAGCCAGGCTTGAGAAAGCAGCTTGAGCAATTTGTTATAACCTATATCCATTGGGCAGTCTGAAGACAGAAAGGACTGGACTTGTAATTGGTTTGGGAAGCAGGAATACTTGTTAGAATACCAGTAGACTTTCTCAAGGCACTGTTCACAATGAGGCTGAGGTCTCACTCTTGTGAGGGGATTGCACTTCTCCATTAAAAGGATTTGGAAACAAGTTTGTAAGAGATCATCATGAAAATGGGTTTTTTTTGCTTGATTAGTGTTTTTCCTCACTCACTGTAGGTAGTTAGATAAATATATTCTCCCTTCACAAATTTCTGTCCTCATGGTGACACAGCTCTTTTTCTAAGATACAAATGGCAGTCCCATGTGCTGACCAAATACTTCTGTCCCATTTATCCCCCTTTCCATCCGCCAGCTATCTGACTGATTCTTAAATATCGAGATTGCCTCTGCTCCAGTCACCAACGCCAGTGATGCATTCCACAGCCACACAATATTGTTACGATTCTGATTGTGGTGGGAGAAACGCACTGTTAATTCAATCCTGTCCCTCCACAGATCACCTAACATATCATTTAAAACTTTCCAAATTAAAGAAAGACCCAGCCAAATTGTACTATTAACCTCCAAATGAGGCTAACCAAACCAGGTGTCTTTAAATCAACAAATTAACTGTTTAGTCAGAAAAACTAAGTTCTTAAACATTATGAAGATATAAGCAACATTTAAAATAGAAAAAATTAGAGTCCTTGCAAATTTACAGTCCAATGTTGCTTGAAGTCCTCACACCTGTCCGATGGGGGGAAAAAAGGTTCTTCAACAGTGGAACAGTCTGTAGTCTAATTCCAGCAGTAAGTGATGCTTTCCTTCTCCACTAATGGATTTCACCAATTAACAACTTGCAAACACTTTCAATAGAATCGATCTGACTTTAGAGTTTTTGAGGGATAAAAGATCGACACAGTCTAACTTCTCTTCCTTCAATTTAAATCATCAGAGATCTCTGTTTTGGTTTGACTTTTTTAGAATTTTGAGAGATAATTAAACAGAGTAAATTTTCTTCCTTCAGTTCAAATGGCTGAGCGCTCTTCTTTCAGATGCTAACACCAGCTGTCTGTCTGTGTTCTGTTAGAACAGTACGGCTCTTACAGCCTTATAGGCACACCACATATTCCCCAGAGAAAAAAAACTACAGGACCATGACGATATGGAAAGGTAAAAATTTCTCCTGCTCTTTGTCAAGTCAATAACCAAGAAGGTGGCTTTGCCCCTTGCCACAAAGTACATGTCAAACTGCTAAATGCAGTATTGATAGGAAACAAGTGGCATGGAGATCTAGCATTGTACTGACAAGCATCATGAGACAGTTCTACCCAAAATTGAAGGCTGTTGTGGTCCATATCACAATGCGGTGGTACTAGTAAAGAGCAGAGATGGTGGAATACGTAACATTGATAGGTAATGCACCAATGATGGGTAAAGCAGTTGTGGAGTTGCTGAACACCAAGTCATCTATTGCTGAGGCAGCATCGGACTGCATTTTGCAAGAGATTAACGTTGAGATCTCAGATGCTCTGTTGGCCATCAGGGGAATAGTAGCCACCACGAGGTCCATCAAGAGTGGTAAGGCAGCAGAACCTAATATCATTCTTGGATGGATTTACAAGATTTGATGTAGAGTTTATTGAGCAACTGCACAAGCTGTTTTGCCTAAATTGGAGAGAGATGAAGGTCTCACAGGACCTAAAGAATGCAACCATCATTAAGATATACGAGAACAAAGGAAATAAATCTGACTGTGATAACTATTGGGGCATCTCACTTTTGTCTATAACAGGCAGGATTCTGAGTGGGATTCTTGATCTCTTGAATATAGCAAATAAGAGGCTTCCAATCCATTGAGCAATGCACAGCTAAAAGGAATGGGATCATCCCAGTGAATCGAAGGAATGGGATCAGATTGTAACAAATTGAAGCAACAGGATCAGATCCCAGCGAATGGAAGCACTGGGATCGGATCCCAATGAATTGAAAGATGTTACAGTTGTCGCTTTAAATAAAAGATTAGGGATAGTTTTTGTTTAAGTTGTGTTGGCACAGAAATGGGAATTCTGGATAACCCACTGACGGGTTTCAAATCATCACTGTTTGCGGAGTATCTGCTGGTATAGAGCTGGACTGGAGTTTGTTGAAGACCATGCTCTGAGGCCTATGTTCAGATGCTGAGTAGGAGTGGAAAAGTAATTGTCTTGGAATGAAAGGCTTTATCAGGGCCAGAGTGATCTCCTGGACTAGTGTCGATCGCCTTCAAGGGTGGGAGAGAAATTTCCCAGATTTTGGTTCCCCAAATATTATAACTTGTATAATATGCTCAGCCAAATCATCAATGGATTATCCAGAGATACCCTGTTACTGGGTTTTCACCTGGATTTTTCTCCTCTGCCAGACCATCTCATATTATTGTGTTAGGTGGGGAGTCTATGTATTGTGATGCACAAGGCTTTGTCGTCATATGGGACAGGCCTGATGTATCTGAGGGTCTTTTTTGGTCTGTCATTTCTTGTATTTTTATATGTTTTAAGATTCATTTATTTCAGTGACTTAAATGTGAGAGATTTAACCTCTTTAAATAAACATGGAAGGGCTAAAAATCTGAGCACCGATTTTTGATATGTTCTAAACGCTAGTGAATTCTGGAAGATCAAAACCAGTGCATCCACTATCTCTGTAGCCACCTCTTTTAAAACTCTAGGCTGCAGGTTATCAAGTCCAGGGAATTTGTTGAATTTAAGTCCTATTAATTTCTGCTGTACTATTTGTCTACTAATAAGAAGGCTGAACATAGAAGGTTCAGAGGGGAAGTGAAAAAAACAAATGAGAAGCAAAAAGAAAGTATGAGAAGCGACAGTCAGCTAACATAAAAGAAAATCCAAAAGTCTTCCATAGGCATATAAATAGTAAAAGGGTGGTAAAAGTTGGAGTGCGACCGATTAGGGAACCTAAAAAGGGATTTACCCATGGAGGCAGAGGCATGGCTGAGAGTTTAAATGAATCTGTCTTTATCAAGGAAGAAGTTATTGTCCAAGTCATAGTGAAAGAGGAGGTAATTGTGACACTTGAAGGGCTAAAAATTGATAAAGAGGAAGTGTTGGATAGGCTGGCTGTACCTAAAGTTGTTAAGTGACCAGGATGGGATGAGATGCATCCAAGGATATTGAGGGAATTAAGGATGGAAATTGTAGAGGCACCGGCCATATTTTCCAATCCTCCTTGGGTACTTTTTTCTCCTTTTACTATTCTCATTCACTGCCATTTATCCCTTCGTACTCATTCACTCTTCTGAATCTGTGTTTCATTCTCTTCGATTAGGTTTTCACACCTGCTGTAGCACTGAAATGGCCCTGGTGTCAGTTATAAAATCCTTTGTGACTGTGACCGTGGTGCACGATCCCTCCTCATCCTTCCCAACCTGTCTTCAACCGTTGACACTATTGTCCAGCTGAGTGGGACTTTCCTTGCCTGGTTTCACTCTTACCTATTCAGTCGTAGCCACAGTATCTCCTGCAATAGCTTCTCTTCCTGTTCCTGCACCATTACATCTTGAGGCCTTCCAGGGATTGTGCTCTTCCTATTCCTTATCTATGTGCTTCCCCTGTTCCAATGCTCTGCTAGATGGCATCTCATCTTCCATCCTCCATAGACTGGAGCTCATTCAAACTTTTGCTGCCCAATCCTACTCTGCACCAAGTCATGATCACCCATTATCTTGTGCTGTCTGGCCTACCTTGGCTCCTGGTCCACCAATGCCTTAATTTTAAAATTGTCACCCTTGTGTTCAAACCCCTGTATGGCCAGGTCCCTCTCTATCTTGGCAATTTCGTCCAACCCTTCAAGAATGTTTTATTTCTCAACTGTGGACTCATTTCCCCCACTTCCTTAACCCCACCATTATTGTCTTTAGGCATTTGAGCTCTAAGATCTGGAATTTCCTCCCTAAACCCCCCTGCTTTTCCACAACACACTTTATTTTAAGACTCTCCTTAAACCTATCCCTTTAACCAAGCTTTTGGTCACCCACCCATCCTAATATCTTCAACTCACTTGTTTAATTATGCTCCTGTGAAGTGCTTTGGGATGTTTTCCTGTAAAGGCGTTATATAAACAGAAGTTAGGTGATAATCCGTGCTCAGCTTTGTTGGGCTGGACATGTTAGTATGGGCAACGCACATTGCTGAAGCAGGTACTTGATGGAGAACTGGTGGATGGCAGAAGAAAGCAGGGTGGATAATAAAGGTGCCATTGTAGAAGAAATCCTGACTATCGACAGATGGGAATGATATGCTGAAGTGAGAAGAGGAGTGAAGGGCTTTCAGCTACATGGTCATCCAGCGATCTTCCTGGGGCAGGACTGGCTGACGAAGGCCCTCCTGCCCAGAGACCCTTAGGTGGCCTGTTAAGGTCCTCTGCCCACCACAACTGGGATCTTACCAGCAGACTGGGGGGGGGAGCGGGGTGGTGTGGTGGCATGAAAAATGAGACGCCCTCCTTGGGGCAGGGGGAGGGGTTCCTACTTCATGGGCAGTTTGTGGCCCACAGAGGACCCCCGCGATCCCCTCCACCTTGACTGGATGGCCCCCCACACCTCCCCAGGGCCTTCCAGACTGGCCCTGGTGACCACGCCTCACCTACTTCTGTTCTGGGGTTCCAGTGCTGGGCCTGGGTATGAGGCCTCTGGAGTACCAGCAGTGGCCACTGCTCCCCGTGGCGCCTCCGATACTGCTGAGCATCCGGCTCTCTGGCCGGCAGTTCTTGGAAGCAGGATCTCCATCCATTTGAAGGGACAGGGATCCTGCCTCCTAAAACTCTGATTCAAATGGACTGGAGGATCACTCCAGGGGGTTCACGAAAAGGCAGAGGCGGGGTTCTCCTCTCCTTTTTGGCCTGGTACCAGGAGTCCCGCCTCAGCACAAAATCAAGCCTAATGTGCCAATGATATGCTACCAGACTGCAGGTAAGTTTCTTTGACCTTTTTGTTTCCCAAGTACAGTGTCAACTGTGTCTGTTTTTTGCACCTCTTCCTTTCCATCTCATTCCTGGGTCCGGGTAAGCTTTCAAAAGTCTTCTAAATTGGAATAAATTTTATGGGATGCTGCATCATCACCTGTGAGCCACTTAAAAGCTGATGCGCCATCATAAGTCAGAGTGTCTTTAAAACAGGATTTAATCTAATATACTATTCATCAGTGTTCCTACATAGTTCATTTAGTGGATTGATGCCAACAAGGAGGAAAAGAATCGTGCCAGTACACGTCATTCTTCTAATTTACCAATTGTTCCTCCACTACCACTGCCAGATTGTAATCACCAGTGCTTCAATTCAGGCCGAAATATTCACCAGACATGCAACAAGTTTGGAAGGATGACATCTGTACTTGAACTGCTGAGTGCTTTTCAGTTTTAATTGGACATAATATAAGAATATCAAATGCCCACTATTATACTTAAGAACCTGGTGAAACCTGTGAAATGTAGAAACAAGAATAGGCCTAGCTTACCTGGTTAGATCCACAGTGATGACTTTTCATGAAAGCTGGACTTTTAAAGTGAAGAATTGTATAGTGTATGTGGCTGTAAAGTATAAACTAATTGGAACACTAATCTGTCAAGCAAATATCAATACATATTAAATTTAAAGGCATGATTTTAGCGGACGAAATTGACTTGTTTACATTTTCTTGTTGAGCAAAATTTTTCCTCGTCATAACCAGTACCCCTCTTTTTTCCACACCCAAATTGGAGAAATGTGGGAATTTTATTATGGTATTCGCTGTTGAACAGCTAGCTGTCAGATTTTTTTTTAAACTAACATCCAAATTACGCATCGAATCCTTTCAAAAGATAGTTAACAGTGTCCATTCAGACTGCATAGTTATTCTACATTACCAAGTAAACACTGAAGTGACAGTATGTGTGAATTTTGGGGTGGGGAACAGAAAACCTGCTTCAAATTGCCTGAGCTGTGACCATACAGAAATATTGTGTGTACCAAATACCCTGCTGGTCCAAATTGATCCCCTGTCAGTGGACAGGACACTCCAACTCTGGAGCAATAGGAACATAGGAGCAGGAGTAGGCCATTCAGCCCATCGAGCTTGCCTCGCCATTCAATATGATCATAGCTGATTATTCAGTTCAATACCTTTTTCCCACACTACCCTCATATCCCTTTATGTCATTTGTATGTAGAAATCTGTCAGTCTTTGCTTTAAACATACTCAATGACTGAACTTCCACAACCCTCTGGGGTAGACAATTACAAAGATCACAACCCACTGAGTGAAGAAATTTCTCCTCATCTCTGTCCTCAGTGGCTTCCCCTTTATTTTTGAAATTGTGTCCCCTGGTTTTAGACTCTCCAACCAGGGGAAGCATCTTATCTGCATTTATCCTGTCTATCCCTTTAAGTATTTTGTAAGTTTCAATGAGATCACCTCTCATTCTTCGCAACTCTGGAGAATACAGGCCCAGTTTCCCCAATCTCACTTCATAGGACATTCCAGCCATCCTGGGAACAATTCTGGTGACGCTTTGTTGCACTCCCTGTATGGCAATAATATCCTTCCGATGGTAAGGGGACCAAAACTGCACACAGTACTCCAAGGGCTGAATTTTACGTTGCCCCAGTGGGTCAGATGGTGGCGTGGGGGTGGCGTAAAATTGAGCGGATGGCTCCGGGAGGCCTACCCGTCCCGCTTCCGCCTCCGGCCAAGTTTACGGAGTCGGGTGGGGGGTGGGAAACGGCCCACCCGCCCGAGGCCAATCAAAGCCCTTAATTGGCCACTTAACGGCCACTTAAGGGCCCTCACCTGCCTCCATGGGTATTTTACCCGTGGCAAGCGGGCATGCTGGGGACGTGAATGGCAGCCCAGTGATAGCTGCTTCCTCCAAATGACCACTCCAGCCTCACCAGGGAAGGAGCGATTCCCTCTGGTGAGGCTACCCCAACTTACCTTCCCTCCAGGGTCCCTGGTGTCAGCTGGGCTGCAGTCCCAGCAGTGGCCACTGCTCCCAGTGGTGCTGCTGGGACCAAGAGGCCTGCAGCTCACTGAGACAGGACATCCTCCCTCAAGTGGGTGGAAGTCCCGCCTCGGAACAATTAAAGCCCGGGGACCCGTAAAATGCAGGACAGATCCCCGGGCTAGGCGGAAACGGGTTCGCCACCGACTTTCACATTGGTGGCAAATTCCCGTCTGCCGAAGGTAAAACCCAGCTCCAAGTGTGGTCTAACCAAGATTCTATACAATTGAAGCAAGACTTCACTACTCCTGTACTCAAATCCTCTTGCGATAAAGGCTAACATACCATTAGCCTTCCTAATTGCTTGTTGCACCTGCACGTTAGCTTTCAGTGACTTATTGACAAGGACACCCAGGTCCCTTTGTACATCTACACTTTCTAATCTCTTACCATTGAAGAAATATTCTGCACATCTGTTCCTCCTCTCAAGGTGGATAACCTCACATTTTCCACATTATATTCCATCTGCCACGTTCTTGCCCACTCATTATATCTTTCCGAATCCCCTTGAAGCTGCTTTGCATCTTCCTCACAACACACATTCCCACCTAGTTTTGTGTCACCCGTGAACTTGGAAATACTACATTTGGTCCCCACATCTAAATCATTGATGTGTAGTGTGAACAGGTGGGGCCCAAGCACTGATCCCTGCGGTACCCCCACTAGTCACAGCCTGCCAATGCGAGAATGGCCCGTTTATTCCTACTCTCTGCTTGCTGCCTGTTAACTAATTCTTAATCCATGCCAGTATATTACCTCCTATCCCATGTGCTTTAATTTTGCTAACCAACCTCCTGTGAGGGACATTAAAAGCCTTCTGAAAATCCAAGTATACCACTTCCACCGACTCCCCTTTATCAATGAACTATGTTGAAAAATTATTTTGAAGTATGAATTCACTCTGAAGAGTAATCATTTATGGAACGCTATACCCATATGTCAAAATAGCACCATACTTTTAGACATGATTTAAGTTTTTGACAGTACACAGATAATCAAAGTCATGCAGTATTTTGGTACAACTGAGAGCTGAAATTAAAGCTGTTGTACAAGACAGTAGAATCATCTAGTATTAGCTGATTTTTCACAACTGTGTCAGAGTCTGAGTATCCTTCTGTGCTTGATGATTTGGTCAGTTTTCTGTGAATTTTGGTACATGCCTAGCTAATCAAGTGACGAAATAATGGAGATAAGTTGAGTATTTACAATTCTAATTTTCTCTAACCTAGTGTTATGTCAGCAGTAGTGTGTACATGGTTGATCATATGCAGCTGCGGTTCTAGGAATTGAGATTAGCTTCAAAGCAGCTATATAGCTAAAATCCCTTTGGCAGCTGGAGGCTGCTTTCATTATCAGAAACAAGCGAGCCAGTTGTTCTTGATTAACACCAACATTTTTCATTTGGCGTGATTTCTTGGAATATAGGTCAACTTGGCACGCTTTAGATTTATTGCATAATATTAGATTAATTTGCATTTAATCTCCCACCGTGGCTGTCATTGAATGGCATGATGTTTGAGTTTAATAAGTAGCAGGTTTCAATGTAATTTGTAAACTTTCTGGTAAAGTGGCATTTGATTTTGATGTAATTCATTTTTCAATCTGTTATACTGTGAATATAGTATATTATTTCACCAACTATCTATTGTCTTCTCTAGAAGAATCACTCTTGTGATAAATGATTATGATAACAGTGGAGGTTTGGTTATGGTCTGTAGGCCATAAAATTCAATTTTCCAGGGCTGATGTCTTGCTCCTTTACCTGAGAATAATGAAAGACCAAGTTGAACAATGAATCTGAGCAAATATTGGTAGAAACTGTTGAGGTGGATTTCACGAATCACCAACTGGAAACTCAGAATTCAGGTCAAGCTGTAGCTTTATTCTACAACAACATACATGAGGGAGACCACGACTACAGAGCAAGCTCCGAAGCTGAGATTTCCCAAAAAACAGATACATCCGTTTTTATATTTTTAGGTTGAGGTTGCATCTCACTGCATGATTTCATTTGAAATAATATATTTAGGTCGCGTCACACTGTGTGATTTCATTTGAAACAAATAACATTTCCAATCACAAAGTGTTCTAGACTTCATTCTTAACACATCCCCCAGTCGATCTAAATTAGATCCTGACCAGTTTCTGCTAACTCAATTAGCTGTTTCCCCATTCTAATGTAATCGAGCTCTTTTTGCAGTTAGCTCCCCATTCTAATGTAATCAACCTCCCTTCTCTGACGATTTAAAGTTCATCCTTGCATTACGTATTTTGTCATGCTAAGCTTATTGTATTAACCTATTCGTTTCCACATCAAAACCATCTTGCAATGTGTTTAACTGGCGTCTTTTTTTTTAAAAAGGGTTAAAACTAAGTTTGTGATTGTCATGACTGTAATTTGACTCAGCTACTATAGAAACTAGAGATTTTTAAAATATTTTTTGTAAATTGTTAATTGGTTAGTGGCCATATCTGTTATGCTGAAAGTTAGATTTTTGGGTATCAGGCAGTATTTGTGCAGAATTTACCCTCATGAGATTATTTACATGAAGCGGAAGACAAAAAGCTTATGTTGTACACGGTTTGTGGAGGAGCAGGCCTGATGGGCCGATTTAGAAAATGAAGAATAAATTGGGACAAGTGGGGCGGCGCAGTGGTTAGCACTGCAGCCTCACAGCTCCATGGACTCGGGTTCAATTCTGGGCACTGCCTGTGTGGAGTTTGCAAGTTCTCCCTGTGACCGCGTGGGTATTCACCGGGTGCTCCGGTTTCCTCCCACAGCCAAAGACTTGCAGGTTGATAGGTAAATTGGCCATTGTAAATTGTAAATTGCCCCTAGTGTAGGTAGGTGATAGGGAATATTACTGCAGGGTTAGTATAAATGGGTGGTTGTTGGTCGGCAAAGACTCGGTGGGCCGAAGGGCCTGTTTCAGTGCTGTATCTCAAAATAAAAATAAATAAAAATTGACTGATATAATCTTGAATATTATGAATACTGAAGCTTAACCAGCATTGTGGTTCCATGCTATTTTCCCCTTCACGTCCTTTTTAGTTTTGTGTTAAAGAAAGCTCCTTTTTGTGTTCTGTCTCATTTAAATAATCTCATGAGTACATTCTGCAAAATACTGCCTGATTTCCAAAAGTAATCAAGCAAAACTTCATCCAAGCCCATAGCTCAATTAATTAGCCCTGGTTTCTCCCCTTCACCAGCAGTACCTCCCCTTATCCTCAGCACCCCACGAGCATCATGTCCTGTGGAGTATTTTAGCACCTCTGGCTGTATTCATCCCTATAGCCTCCATTACTGTTTGCAGCCAGATATGTGATTATTTCAGATAGCATCAATTGCTAGCCAAATTACCTGCTTACAGGTCTGTATCTCTGCATTTTAAATATCTGAATCTTCCCACTTTGGTCTGTGTTTGTGTGCATCTCCTTGCAGTTTAGAGTCCTAATGCCTTTGATGTTCCTTGTCAGGGATAATTAAGAGTATTGGGGAGATTTTAAACTTGTAAGGCAAGAAGATGTGAGAATCAAGATTGCAAAATGGACATGAGGGAGAATGGAGAAAATTGGGGTTGTGAGGCAGAAAGAATAGCAGGTTAAGCAAGATCGCAAATTAACAGAGGAAAGGGCACCATATGGTGGGAGAAATGAGATGGAGAAAGCAGTCAACCTATTAAGATGTCTAGCAAATATTTGGGAGTATTCCTAATAGAGGAGGAAATGGAGGGTCAATTCAGCTATATATAATGTGGGCAAGATCAGGAATAAAAAATACCATGAAAATATATCAATTTCTTTTAGAAAGAATAGAGAAAATAGGAAAGATGGGGATGAACTTTTTTTTTAAGAAAAAGCATAGTGGATGAAGGATGGTTCTGAATAGAATTGCCAACCATTCAGGATTGTCCTGGTGTCCCCCGGAATCAAAGATTAATCTGCAAGATACTGCTGAAAGTAACCAAGGAGAAATATCATATGAGCATTAAAAATTGTGTTTTCATTTTCATTTATTAGTCATACAGTTATTGGAGTTGGGGAAACTGCTGTTTGACTGATGGTCAACATTGATCCAGTCGGGTAACAAAGAGTCGATTTGCTTTCCAGTTGGTGTGGGAAGGTGATGTATCTTGAGGATGAACATATTGGACAACTAATGGCAGAAAAAGGGTGGTTAAGATGGGAGGTCATATGATGAAACCTCCTGGAATATGTCCTGAATTAGATTAATTGACAGATGGAATCACGGAATAGAATAAAGGAACTGGGAAGGATGTAAAACACTGGGAATATTATATATACCTCTATAATTACTGGAGGATTGGATGATAGCAAATCTTGCACCATTATTGTAAAATAAGGGAGGAACAAGCCAAGTAAGTTTAAACCAGTGAGTTTTAGCAATAATAAAAAAAACTGTCCCCAATAATGAACTAGAGTTAAGTAAGCACTTGGAAAAGTATAAGTTGATTTGTGAAGAATCTGGTTTTTGAATGGCATGTTGGTAGCCTAACATTGCTTTGATGGTGGATAGAGAAACATCAGTGGATGCCCTTTCTATTGCTTTTCAGCAGACATTTGGCAAAATTCTGCCAAAAGACATTTGAGGATTTAAAGTGAGGTCTGCAGAACTGGAGACAACTTTGTAGCCTGGGTAGAATAATTAGCAGATGTAGTTTAATGTAACAAAGTGAGAGGCAGTACACTTGATGCAATAATGTCAGCCTGGAAGACAATGGGAGCACTGAGGCGATTTAGAGGTCTAGCACCTAAGCCATTAAAAGTTGGTTCACAGGACGCAGAAAGTTAGATTAAAGAGTGGGAAGTATGTCCAAGTATTCATATGATAGTATGTTAGGAATTGTGGTAAATTATAAACCAAGCAAAAAAATTGAAAAAATGGCACAATATATTATGCAAGTGGGTCTACTGATGGCTTAGATTAATGCACCTTACACTTGTTGCAAGAATGTCAGATGGAAATACAGTCCAACTAGGTAACCATTAGGGGGATTTAGAGGTTCAACTACTTTAGCCTTAAAAAGCGAATTTGCAGCTATATGAAGCTGAAGAAAATGGGATGCTGAATTTCATTACAAGAAGTATAGAATATAAAAATGAAGAAGCATTACTGCAATTATACTTCATTTGGAATATCGTCTTACCAATTTGACAGATATATGTACAGGGATAACAGACTAAGATAATTTTGCAAACAATACCTCCCAACACCACCTTCATATTGATTAATAGGCTATGGGCCAAGTGCTGGCAAATGGGATTAGGTAGACAGGTCAGGTGTCTTTAATGCATCGGTACAGACTTGATGGGCTGAAGGGCATCTTCTGCATTGTATTATTCTGTGATCCTGTGATAAAGAGGAATGGCACTAACACTGATCCCCACAGGGCAAAACTTATAACTACCTCCGAGCAGAGCTGTTACTATTAATGAAAGCCCCCTGTCTGAGAATGACCTATCCAACCTGGTTTCTTCCCGCCAATCCCACAGGATTCTAATTTATATAGTAGTCTATACTGAGGTACCTCATCTTAGGCTTTTTGAAAGTCCTAATGTGCAGGGATATAGGTCAATAGCAAGCAGCCACCCTCCATTACCCTTCTCTAATGTAATGTCCAAATGGCATTTTATCATGCCAACTTAGATAACAAGTGTCAGTGAACTATTAGATTATGGAAGGGATTGCAGCTGAGGTTGTTCTTCTCCTTGCTGGAAATACACATTTTTTTTTTTGCCAGCTGGTTAGCGGATGGAAGTCCAAAATTGACAGCCGTTTGCTTTCTGTGCAAACATCAGCATTTTACTTACAGCAAAAATCCTGGAATCATTTAAGAAACAATTGACATTTCCAGATGGCAATTTTAAGATGGGATGAATGGCCTTCATAATCTGTAATTATCTAGTGAACTGCATTTGTCACAAAGAACAAAGAACAGTACAGCACAGGAACAGGCCATTCGGCCCTCCAAGCCTGCGCCGATCTTGATGCCTGCCGAAACTAACACCTTCTGCACTTCCGGGGGCCTCTATTCCCTTCCTATTCATATATTTGTCAAGATGTCTCTTAAACATCGCTATCGTATCTGCTTCCACCACCTCCCCTGGCAGCAAGTTCCAGGCACTCACCACCCTCTGTGTAAAAAAACTTGCCTCGCACATCCTCTCTAAACTTTGCCCCTCGCACCTTAAATCTATGTCGCCTAGTAACTGACTCTTGCACCCTGGGAAAAAGCTTCTGACTATCCACTCTGTCCATGCCGCTCATAACTTTCTAAACCTCTATCATGTCGCCCCTCCACCTCCGTCGTTCCAGTGAAAACAATCCGAGTTTTTCCAACCTCTCCTCATAGCTAATGCCCTCCAGACCAGGCAACATCCTGGTAAACCTCCTCTGTACCTTCTCCAAAGCCTCCACGTCCTTCTGGTAGTGTGGCGACCAGAATTGCACGCAATATTCTAAGTGTGGCCTAACTAAGATTCTGTACAGCTGCAACATGACTTGCCAATTTTTATACTCTATGCCGCGACCGATGAAGGCAAGCATGCCGAATGCCTTCTTGACTACCTTATCCACCTGCGTTGCCACTTTCAGTGACCTGTGGACCTGTACGCCCAGATCTCTCTGCCTGTCAATACTCCTAAGTGTTCTGCCATTTACTGTATACCTCCCACCTGCATTAGACCTTCCAAAATGCATTACCTCACATTTGTCCGGATTAAACTCCATCTGCCATTTCTCCGCCCAAGTCTCCAACCGATCTATATCCTGCTGTATCCTCTGACAATCCTCATCATTATCCGCAACTCCACCAACCTTTGTGTCATCCGCAAACTTACTAATCAGACCAGCTACATTTTCCTCCAAATCATTTACATATACTACAAACAGCAAAGGTCCCAGCACTGATCCCTGCGGAACACCACTAGTCACATCCCTCCATTCAGAAAAACACCCATCCACTGTTACCCTCTGTCTTCTGTGACCAAGCCAGTTCTGTACCCATCTTGCCAGCTCACCTCTGATCCTGTGTGACTTCACCTTTTGCACCAGTCTGCCATGCGGGACCTTGTCAAAGGCTTTACTAAAGTCCATATAGATAACATCCACCGCCCTTCCCTCATCAATCATCTTCGTCACTTCCTCAAAAAACTCAATCAAATTAGTAAGACACG
Organism: Heterodontus francisci; assembly: GCF_036365525.1. Lineage (NCBI taxonomy): Eukaryota > Metazoa > Chordata > Chondrichthyes > Heterodontiformes > Heterodontidae > Heterodontus > Heterodontus francisci. The sequence continues at coordinate 78,417,677 of NC_090390.1, forward strand.
ACCTCCCCTTCACAAAACCATGCTGCCTCTCGCTAATAAGTTTGTTTGTTTCCTAATGGGAGTAAATCCTGTCCCGAAGAATCCTCTCTAATAGTTTCCCTACCACTGACTTAAGGCTCACCGGCCTATAATTTCCTGGATTATCCTTGCCACCCTTCTTAAAGAAGGGAACAGCATTGGCTATTCTCCAGTCCTCTGGGACCTCACCTGTAGCCAATGAGGATGCAAAGATTTCTGTCAAGGCCCCAGCAATTTCTTCCCTTGCCTCCCTCAGTATTCTCGGGTAGATCCCAGCAGGCCCTGGGGACTTATCTACCTTAATGCTTTGCAAGACACCCAACACCACCTCCTTTTTGATAATGAGATGACTGAGACTATCTACACTCCCTTCCCTAGGCTCATCATCCACCAAGTCCTTCTCCTTGGTGAATACTGATGCAATGTACTCATTTAGCACCTCGCCCATTTCCTCTGGCTCCACACATAGATTCCCATCTCTGTCCTTGAGTGGGCCAACCCTTTCCCTGGTTACCCTCTTGCTCTTTATATATGTATAAAAAGCCTTGGGATTTTCCTTAATCCTGTTTTCCAATGACTTTTCATGACCCCTTTTAGCCCTCCTAACTCCTTGCTTAAGTTCCTTTCTACTGTCTTTATATTCCTCAAGTGCTTCATCTGTTCCTAGCCTTCCAGCCCTTACAAATGCTTCCTTTTTCTTTTTGACTAGGCTCGCAATATCCCGTGTTATCCAAGCTTCCTGAAACTTGCCAAACTTGTCTGTCTTCCTCACAGGAACATGCTGGTCCTGGATTCTAATCAGCTGACGTTTGAAAGACTCCCACATGTCAGATGTTGATTTACCCTCAAACAGCCGCCCCCAATCTAAATTCTTCAGTTCCTGCCTAATATTGTTATAATTAGCCTTCCCCCAATTTAGCACCTTCACCTGAGGACTACTCTTCTCCTTATCCACAAGTACCTTAAAACTTATCGAAATATGGTCACTGTTCCCGAAATGCTCTCCCACTGAAACTTCGACCACCTGGCCGGGCTCATTCCCCAATACCAGGTCCAGAATGGCCTCATGCCTAGTTGGACTATCTACATACTGTTTCAAGAAGCCCTCTTGGATGCTCCTCACAAATTCTACCCCATCCATGCCCCTAGTACTAAGTGAGTCCCAGTCAATATTGGGGAAGTTAAAATCACCCACCACTACAACCCTGTTACCTTTACATCTTTCCAAAATCTGTCTACATATCTGCTCCTCTACCTCCTGCTGGCTGTTGGGAGGCCTGTAGTAAACCCCCAACATCGTGGCTGCTCCCTTCCTATTCCTGAACTCCACCCATATTTCTTTGCTGCATGACCCCTCTGAGGTGTCCTCCCGCAGTACAGCTGTGATGTTCTCCTTAACCAGTAATGCAACTCCCCCACCCCTTTTACATCCCCCTCTATCCCGCCTGAAGCTTCTAAAGCCTGGAACATTTAGCTGCCAATCCTGCCCTTCCCTCAACCAAGTCTCTGTAATAGCAACAACATCATATTTCCAAGTACTAATCCAAGCTCTAAGTTCATCTGCCTTACCGGTTATACTTCTCGCATTGAAACAAATGCACTTCAGACCACCAGTCCCGCTGTGCTCAGCAACATCTCCCTGCCTGCTCTTCCTCTTAGTCCTACTGGCCTTATTTACTATGTCCCCCTCATTTACTTCACTAGCTGTCCTACTGCTCTGGTTCCCACCCCCCTGCCACACTAGTTTAAACCCTCCCGAGAGACGCTAGCAAACCTTGCAGCCAGGATATTAGTGCCCTTCCAGTTTAGATGCAACCCGTCCTTCTTGTACAGGTCCCATCTGTCCCTGAAGAGAGCCCAATGGTCCAGATATCTAAAACCCTCCCTTCAACACCAGCTGCTCTATCTTCCTATTTCTAGCCTCACTGGCACGTGGCACAGGGAGTAATCCAGAGATTACAACCCTAGAGGTCCTGTTTTTTTAACTTACTACCTAACTCCTTAAACTCCCCCTGCAGGACCTCATCACTGTTCCTCCCTATGTCATTGGTACCAATGTGTACCACAACCTCATATCTTCTACTTAATTGCCTAATCTGTCTTTGTCCGAAAATCTCTTATTATTCATTTCAATTTGCCCATAGCTTGCTGATCTCGCAATGCACATGTTCAAATTATTGCATATCATATGGATAAATTGATCGTATACGATCATATTGATCATCGGGGAATGCTAATAGCTACATCTTGCCAATGAGAATTATCTATTTAGTCCTACTTGCTGATTTTTTTATCTTTCAGGAGTCTGTATATCCAAGCTGACGCTTTGCCTTTAATACCTTGGGCCTTATCCTTTGCAGTATTTTGTAGCATCTTCTGTAGTATTTAATGAAAACGTTCTAATAGGATTTTATACAGTGAATTGCACTAAACTTGATTTACAGGGCATATTTTACATCAGTGATCAACTCCAGTTAACTTCCTACTCCTGATAAATGGCATTATCATGCCCTTTTCTGCAAATCTCTGGTTAAAAACAAATTTTGTATCAATCTAATATAAGTTTATATGAGGCTTTTATTCAACAATATGAAAAAAGTGGTTAAAATGAAATTGAGAAGGAGCTGCCTAACCTTTAAAAGTAACATCTAATGAGCAAAGTGGATGTGTCCAGTGACTTTTATTGTGGTATATATTGTTTCCCCCTACTATTTGTTTTTGAGGAAACACATTTTAATACCTTTCATAGAAATGCTACACTCTAAAAGGTGCACATTTGTGGATAATCTCACAATGATGGATGGAAAATGTGGGGAAGGATGGGATCAATCTGGGCCATTCTTCATAGCTGCCAGCCATTGGAGACAGAGTAGCAAGTTAAGGGAGCTATTTTTGGAATCTTAATCTTTATTTAAAAAAAGCTAGAAAAATGTGAAAACACATGTTTGAGACTTAGTGCATGTGTTGATTCTTTTTGAATGTGGAAAATGTTCATCATGGAAAAATGCAGGCTTAGCCAGGGAAAACCCACAGGTATTAGAGCAGTGCGGCTTCCCTGGCCAATAATTGAAATGCTTTCAGTATCCATTTTAAGGAGCATTTCAAAAGTCTTGTACCATCCATTGACTAATTGAAAAACATGACCATCTAGCCTTAATTTTATTTTTGCAGTTCAATTTGTAGGTCTCTATAATTTGAAATTTGTTTTGTTGAGTTAGAAGTAAAATATATTATTCTGTGACGTGCACTTGCACTTCAACATTTATTGCTTAGGATGGATGCAATTGAGAAAAAATAAAGAAGTCTTTCACCTCCAAAAGAAATTAGCATTTTACTGTGAGCAGTGAAGGAAAGTCTTTCACTCTTCACCTCATGTTCAGCTGGCTGTAGACTTTCAAGCCTGCTATACTCTCCATGAACTGCTTTGCCTGTGCTGGGATGCGGGAGCAGTACCACATGTCATGCACATTGCTAATATCATCACCTTCTATAAGAACAAGGGTGACCGTGGTGACTGCAACAACTACCGTGGAATCTCCCTGCTCAGCATAGTGAGGAAAGTCTTTGCTCGAGTCGTTTTAAACAGACTCCAGAAGCTGGCTGAGCGTGTCTACCCTGAGGCACAGTGCGGCTTTCGAGCAGAGAGATCCACCATTGACATGCTGTTCTCCCTTCGCCAGCTACAGGAGAAATGCCGCGAACAACAGATGCCCCTCTACATTGCTTTCGTAGATCTCACCAAAGCCTTTGACCTCGTCAGCAGACGTGGTCTATTCAGACTACTAGCAAAGATTGGATATCCACCAAAGCTACTAAATATCATCACCTCATTCCAAGACAATATGAGAGGCACAATTCAGCATAGCGGTGCCTCATCAGACCCCTTTCCTATCCTGAGTGGTGTGAAACAGGGCTGTGTTCTAGGACCTACACTGTTTGGGATCTTCTCACTGCTGCTCTCACATGCATTTAAGTCTTCAGAAGAAGAAATTTTCCTCCACAAGATCAGCTGGCAGGTTGTTCAACCTTGCCTGTCTTAGAGCGATGACCAAAGTACGGAAAGTCCTCATCAGGAAACTCCTCTTTGCTGACGATGCTGCACTAACATCCCACACTGAAGAGTGTCTGCAGAGACTCATCGACAGGATTGCAGCTGCCTGCAACGAATTTGGCCTAACGATCAGTCTGAAGAAAACAAACATCATGGAACAGGACGTCAGAAATGCTCCATCCATCAATATCTGCGACCACACTCAGGAAGTGGTTCAAGAGTTCGCCTACCTGGGTTCAACTATCACCTGTAACTTGTCTCTCGATGCAGAAATCAACAAGCACATGGGAAAGGCGTCCGCTGCTATGTCCAGACTGGCTATGAGGGTGTGAGAAAATGGCGCACTGACACGGAACACAAAAGTCCGAGTGTTTCAAGCCTGTGTCCTCAGTAGCTTGCTCTACGGCAGTGAAGCCTGGACAACATATGTCAGCCAAGAGCGACGTCTCAACTCATTCCATCTTTGCTGCCTCCGGAGAATCCTTGGCATCAGGTGGCAGGACCGTATCTCCAACGCAGAAGTCCTCGAGGCAGCCAACATCCCCAGCATGTACACCCTACTGAGCCAGCGGCACTTGAAATGGCTTGGCCATGTGAGCTGCATGGAAGATGGCAGGATCCCCAAGGATGCATTGTACAGTGAGCTCGTCACTGGTTTCGGACCCACCGGCCATCCACGTCTCCGCTTTAAAGATGTGTGCAAATACAACCTGAAGTCCTGTGACATTGACCACAAGTCGTGGGAGTCAGTTGCCAGTGATTGCCAGAGCTGGTGGACAGCCATAAAGGCGGGGCCAAAGAGTGGCGAGTCGAAGAGACTTAGCTGTTGGCAGGAAAAAAGACAAGTGCAAGGAGAGAGCCAACTGTGTAACAGCCCCGACAACCAATTTTATCTACAGGTGCTGCTCCACAAACCACTGACCACCTCTAGGCGCTTACCCATTGTCTCTCGAGACAAGAAGGCCAAAGAAGAAGAAGACTTTTAGCAAGCTTGTTGGGGCAAATTTTCTATCTTTAGTCTTCTGTCTGAACTCTGCACCCTCTACAGTGGATCTGTGGCATCTGTGAGCAGGGCAACCACCAAGGAGCCTTCTCAACTGATCAGATTGAAGAATCCTCACAAACTTCAAAGCAGCAAGTGATGAACAGGAAATATAAATCGCATTTCAATCATTATGCCATAAGTGAATTGAAGGCTGAGTCAGACACATGGGATTAAGTGATAGATATAAAAGAACAAAATACAAAAACTATATAATGTTTGAAAAAAATCTTCATTAATTTTCTTAAAGAATGAGACTCTACACTTGTAAAATTAATTTTTCTGGACCAGACAAGTTGTTCAGAAGCAATTATGATTTACCACACCTTTTAAAAACTCAGTTACTCCTGTCTAAACCAGGCTTATGCTTTACCATTGGTCTTTACTGCGATTATAGTGAGTATTTAGTTTAAATTCCCGCCAAGATCATGATCTCTGCACAGATTCCATTGCATAAAAAACTGCAACAGCACAGCCTGTGGAGGAGCAGGGTATCACTGATGGCAGCTTCTGGATCTGTGTGCTCAAATACGCGTGTGTGTGGATGGTAGCCGCTGTAGATGGTTTTACCCAGTAATAATGGTGAGCGTTGACAGCCTTGCCATTGTTAGTACAGCAAAATCCAGCCCATTACTTTTAACATCTGTTTTTTTGCATGGAGGAGGCAGAAATACCTACCTCATGTGCTCAAAACAACTTTAGGAAAACCAGCAAAGCCCATTGTAGGTTTTAATTCTGGGCTGTCTTCATCTTTGCCAATTCTAGCTTATTCTGTGTCTTGTTTTCATAGGTTCCAGAAAATTGACATCTGTAATGGTCCATCACTGAATATTTTTTCTTCTTGTGCCCTAATTTACTTCAATAATGGGTGTTGTTTTTTATTGAAACTCACAGCCATTTGTATTTCTAGTGTTGCATGCATTTTATTTCTGGATTTGTTCTCAGCTGTGGTTGTTACAGGCTACTTGGAGATATTTTTTCTGATTTGGAAGGGGTATGATGGGGGCAACCATGCAACAGGATATGATTTCCCTTCTCTACAGGTGTTTTGCATAATTTAAGGAGGTTTGCTTCAGATTTCAAAGAACAGTCTTTCTTTCTGTAACCCTTTTAAAGGTGGAATTAGCAAAATAATGTTATTTTGCCATTATTTATGTTATTTAAATGGTGACTGCATACTACAAAACCCCAAAAAAGGTTTTGCTGGAATTCATTCAGTAGTAGGTTACACTAGTATTCAGTTTGAAACTGAATCACCTTGAGAACTGCAGAACTAGGCTGCCACTACCCGTGTGAATTCTAGGTGGCAAATACAGTCAACACACAATTTTACACTATAGAAGCAGATGTTAAAAAAAACTCTTATAATTTCTGACGACGGCTGTAATGGATAACAGAATATTGGGGAGGGGTAATAAAATTCATTTTTAAGGTCCTTGATGAGTTGTAATGTCTATATTTAAAAAAAACTTACAATTATATAGTGCCTTATCACATCTCACCACAGTGCCATGGGATCAATATCCACCCGAACTAGACAATGCAGCGCTCATTCAGTGGGTGTCAGCTTAAGTTAGGTGCTTAAGCCAAGGAATATGGCTCATACCCATCCTTTTGACTTGGAGGGGACAGTGCTACCAAGCCAAGCTGGCATTTACATCTTTTGTGTCATACTATTAGTCCGTTGAGTTTTGTACACCAGTTGTAAAAGCATTGTTTATTTCTGGTGCTGAATGACTTGCATTTCTGTCCGTACTTTAGCCACCTTCACACAAAGGTTAGTGGAAATCTGGAACTCTTCCCTAAAAAGCTGTTGTGGCTAGGTCAGTTGAAAATTCCAAAACTGAGATTGATTTTTTTGTTTGGCGAGGGTATTAAGGGTCGATAGAGTTAAGATACAGATCAGCCATTGAATGGTGGAATAAGCTCAATGGGCTGAATGGTCAACTGTTGTTTCTATGTTCCTATAAAGGAGCTAAAGCTGGAGAAGACAAGGAGACAAACAATTTTTCTAGCCCCCTTAGTTCCAAAAGTTGTGTAGTATGTTGCCAACGATTAAGCACAGTTGTTGGATGTATCCTGTCCAAGTGAGTTTTGAATTCCGTAAAATACCATTAAATGTACTGTTAAATCTGAAACCTGAGAAGTTTTGAATTAAATGCCAATTGCTTTTCTCCCATTTGCAGTAGTGCTCAACTGCTGAACAGTCAAATGGATTGCAGCCACTTTCCTGAGTGCAATCCCAATGAAGTGTACATACAGTAGGGCGTTGAACAAATAACATTAACTAATTTGATTAATGCTACAGTAAATGGCTGAATGGAATATGTTAGCATTCTTTATTTCCATCTTCAAACCATAATTCCATAATTGTCAAAATAAACTTCACATAACTGGAAAGCAGAACAGGTGCTGGAAAAATAACCCATGGATATGGAGCCTAATTTTAACTAATTGACTGGATTTTCTGTCAAGGTTATCTAAAATTGTTCATTAATACTGCCATGCATTAGAGATGAGTGAGTTGGAAGGTAGTTCCACAGTGACATTTCTAATAGCTCAATCTTGTTCTGACATTTCATATGATCTAACGTGACCTCCTATGATAAATTGCTGTGCCTTACGTCATGTCAGTCATTTTGATTGATCAAAATTGTGTGACTGAAATTTATTTCCTCAAACACATTTGCCTCTGAAGTAGGTTATATGTGAGCTGAAGAAAGTTTGAATAAATAACGTTTAAAATTAAGGCTGTGAAACAAATTTAAAGTTGTATTCTTTTGCAGTTATATTATGGATAATTGTCAAGTCTTTACAAAGTTCAGTCCAAATTTTGTTACAGCAAGATTTTTATATGAACATACAAACATGCGAATCAGGAGCAGCAGTAGGCCACTCGGCCCTTCAAGCTTGCTCCACCATTCAATAAGTTCATGGCTGAATTCATTACTCCACATTTGAAGCAGTGGATAAATGGTTTGGAGTTTTGTGGACCTATATTCTTTGATTCTGAGCAGCAACTGGTGAGTGTCTCAATTGAACGTGTAATTTATTTAAATTCTACATACAAAAAGATACGTTCATAATCTTTAAATTTGCAGAAACTTGAAAGTGTCTTGCATTGCCACTGCAATGCCTGAAAGTTTAGAAATCTTTATATAATAGTATATAGGACTGTTTTTCCACGCTGGGCTGAGGCTAGACTTGTTTAGTTAACTGCTGGCACAAAGTTAGCCTGTCAGCCAGTGAACTGACTGCTCCAATTTGCTGTGGTCAGCTCAATTGACTGTTAATTCATAGCTGCCTGGCCAGCTTTGGCCTTGTCCAGGGAGCCAGGATAAAGCGCAATGTGACAAGTCTGGCTAGCACATCAGATTTAAAGAGATGCATGAACTTGAAAGTGCAATATTGCATGTGGGGACAAATATTATTTCAGGCTTTACACAGTTTCAGAATAAATTTTAAATATTTACCAGTTTTTTTGGTGGGGTGGTGTGGAGGAGAGAAAGGAGATACTAATCAAAAATTAGGTGCAAGGAAATCCAGTCTGATGACAAAACAGATTTTGTGGGCAAATAATGGAGTGATACAGCACCCAACCCACTGTTTGATGCTGGAAAAATGGATGTATGATATGGTTCCCCTTTTTGACACTTCAGGGCAACCTCCCCAGAAGACAGTGGTGTACCCTTTTTGGCAGCAGCTGATGACCAGGCTCAACGCTGCATACACTGTCTGCAAATCATGGGAACAGATGCGCAAGAAGATGGCACACTTAACGAAATATGGCAAAGGTAAGACTACCCGACAGTACCATGTATCGGGTAGATGGCCCAAAATTGCATGGCACAAAATATTGCCTGTTCCATATTTATTGCTTGCTCTTTTTGGGCCCTCACACAAACTTACAGCTATTTTATTGCATCTAATGCATATGCGTACCTCAGTAGGGCAAATCTTAAATGTAAAGTACAATTGAATGCCTTGTCACACTGGCAGCTTCCAAGGTCAGAACACCTCAGTTCATTGTAAAAACCCTGAGCTGCATGATATGTTGTCACTTACTGACACTAAGATTGGCATGCAAGTTGTGTACATGATTGTCACTGTGCATGTGCTCCTTCAACTTCTAGCATTTCAAGACTACTTTACTGTTCGTACAATAAGATGGCCCTAATATTTGTATACCTGGTGGCCTGGAGAGAAGATTACAGTGCATCAAAAATGCCTCTGACCTTTTAAGCCTCTTCCGCTGGTGATAAAGTAGCTTTCTCCCAGGGATGCACTGGCAGCCTGCTGCATTAGGGCTGAGACCATGTTTATCTTGCAAGTTGTTAGATAGAATTTTATGACATAGCATTTACAGCATTGAAATAAGCCATTTGGCCCAACGTGCTGATAAATTCAAATCCAACTTGCACAACAGGAGAACTTTTACTACTTCCAAAACCGATTCCAGCTCTGACTGTGGCTCCAGCACCCTACTGTTCTCTCCAGAATGCAGCGGAAAAAACTCAAGGGGTTGACTGGCCGGTTACTGTTCATATGAGTAAATAATCAGTCTATGGATCACACCCCCAAGGGAGATAGTGGAAGCTGTTAGTATTGCTTCGCTCAAATACAAATTAGATGGATTTCTTTCAGAAAATAACATTTTGGGAAGCAGTATATGAGTAATTTGAGACCTGACATGTTAAGTGTAGCATGCTTGAGAGGAAAAAGCAGACTTTATGGTTCCTAAAGTGTTCCTGCACTGGGTGGTTCACCTCATGTCACTTCCAGGTTTGTTGTAGGCTAACTGATGGCGACAGATTTCTATGATGTCTTGCTACATTTAAAGATGCTATATAAATGCAACTTCTTGTTGTAATCAGAATCCATTAAAACTAATTTTCCTCATGCACATATCTCCTATTCCATAACGTCCTCCATGATGGCAGGTAATCGCATATCTTTTAGGATCAATAACTGGCCTTCCATGAACGAGAACGAACTAATGAAAGGCAAGAAGGATAATTTCTGTAAGTTCTACCTACAACAAAATCCACCTCCTCCTCCGCTGCCCCCCTCTCCCCAACCCCCCCCCCCCCCCCCCCCCAACCGCATTCTCACAAAAGAACCTGGGAAATGAAACAAAAAGACTGAATTTGTGATCTAGTTATGGATCCTATGTATTTATTGTCCTTAAAAAAAAAGCTTTTAGGTGATAGAATCTCAGAGTGTTACTGCCATGAAGTCTGTGCAGTGGTTTCTTTGCAACTCTCACATAGCTCTCACCTGCTTTCATACTCTTTATGTTCCTCTTGTTGAAAAAATGACCTAAATTCTCTTTTAAAAGTGTTCATGGACTCTAACAGAGGTTTGTGGCAGAGAGCTCCGCATTCTAACCACCCTCTGTTTAGAATTTTTTCTAACCTAGCATTCTTTTTGTGATTTTAAATTTGTGTCCTCTTGTTCATGCCTTGCCAACTAGTGAAAACAGTCTGTCGCCATTTACCTTATCACATCTCTCAGTAATTTTGAAGACTTTCATCAGGTCTTGTGGAAAAAAACCTTAAGGTCTCAACTCACTCTTCATCGCTGGTAGTATCCAAGTGAGCCTATGCTGCACTTTGTCCTTTGCTTCTATATCCTTCCTGTAATGGATGCCCTAGATAATATGCTATTATTCAACTGCTGCATAACTAAAGTCTTGTACATGTTCAACATTTATCTCCTTGATTTTCTGTTCTATGCTATTCTACAAAATAACAGATTCTATTTTTCTTTCCCTTCATCTTATTTACTTGAGCTACCGCCCTTAATGATTTGTGTATCTGTTCCCCTAATCTACTTAATCTAAATTATTACCATTTGCGGTATATTTTGTTTCCCCTTTTTTAAAACATTAACTGCATTTGTTTAGATCCTATAAGTCTTTAACTGTCGTCACAATTTAATCATACCTCTGATTTAGTGTTTTCAGCAAATGTTGATATCACTTGTCCAATTTGAGTCTGGATTATTTATCCACATAGTAAATAAGAACACCTGATGACAGACCCCCCCCCTGTGGAGCATTTGCAACATTTTTCCACTCTATAAAACTTTGTTTTATCCCTGTAAACATCTTGAGGTGGCCACAGCCACCCTAATTCAGTGTGCTATTATATTCACTAAGTCCTGTATGCGTTTTCTTACCCAATGCTTTTTTTAAATCCATAGGAAGTACATCTCGTGAATTTCTTCTATTCATGCTCTGTTACTTCTAAATATTCTGTAAGGTTTGCCAAGAATGGCCTGTCTTGTAGAAATCCAGGCTGTCCTTCATGTTCCTTGAAGTGCTTAGTAATTTCATCTGGTTATAGATTCTAGTAGTTTACCAACAACTGAAATAAAATCTACAGTTTTCTGACTTGCCCTATTTTTAAAGTGAGGAATTGGTGGGGGGGTCACATTTGCCACCCTCCTATCCTCAAAACATTTTCCATTTCAAACGTTGAAATGTTAGAGTTGTAGTTTTCATTATATTTTCTTGGCTTCATCCAGGAACTTCAGATATAAACAATTAGGTCCCCATGAATTGTCTATCCCAAGTTTGAATGACTTCTTCAGTACTATTTCTCTTTAAATCTGTAATGATGTTGATGTAGGTGTTGAGGCCATAATCTGCAAATTTGCAGATGATACGAAAATCTGTATGAGCATTAGGATTGTAGACGATGCTTGACTGCTTCGTGCTGATTATAAAGTGTTGGGAGATTGGACTCATGACTGGCAAATGATATTTAATTCGGTTAAGTGCAATGTTATGCATGTGGGTAGGGTGAATGCACAAAATTCATACATCCTTCATTGAAAAGCATTAAAGAAGGTGGAGAAAGAAAGAGATATGAACATTGTAGTGTGTAGATCTCTAAAGGTACATGATCAGTGCCGTGAAGCAATAGGTAGAGCAAATCGGACAATTGGTTACAAGATATGGCAAACTACTGTCCTTGTACAAGACCCTAGTCAGGCCTCACTTGAAATACTGTACCCAGTTTTGGTCCCCTCACATGGTGGGTGATATTGAGGTTTTGGAAAGGTTGGAGAGGAAGGCCACTAGACTAATTCCCATTATAAAGTATCTTAGCTATCAAGACAGGTTAAAACAGTTGGGACTACGCTTTAGAGAAGCATAGACTTGAGGGTGATCTGATTGAGGCTTTTAAGATGAAAAAGGGAATAGATTGTGTTCCAATTGACAGTTTGTTCCAATTTAGGGAAGACTAGATCAAGGTTAGATGTCGGGAGGTGATTTCTTTCCTAGAGAATAGTGGATCTCTGGAACAGGCTGCTTTTGTGCAGCAGATGCAGATTTGCTGAATTCCTTTAAGCAAGAGCTGGACTTGTTTCTGGTTGGGGCAGATGTCACCTCTTACAAAAGGTAGGTACAGCAGGGAATTCAGGGTCAGAGTGATCTGGATGAGTTTTGATTGCCTAGATGGGCTGGAGTAAAATTTCCCAAATCTTTTCCCTCCAAATTGTTTTTTTTTAATGGTTTTTCATCTCTCCAGGCTTTTGGATGGGGTGGAGAGTGTAAATATTGTGATATGCAAGGTATCCCAATTATGTGGGACGGGATTAACAGAGGGTCTTTACCTGTTGTTCCTCATAAATGGTAACTGCTGCTAGTTGCTCTTCAATCTCTGGTGGTTGCATGACCCAATATCCACCCCCTCTGTGACAATTGAAACAAAGTACTTCATATTTCTATCATTCCCTCACTTTTCTCTCACCTCTTTTCTTTCTTCGTAGCTCTACCAATGCACCCTCTAATTTTTATTGGAGTGTGTGGGTGCGTTGTTTAAGTGCACAGGCCCGTTAAAGCTTTTTGTGCAGCCACACACTCATGGTAACTTAAAGGGGTCAACTTGTGTGTGGCCTGCATGGGAACTTTTGGGTTGCCTTGCAGCCAGGTAGCTTGGAGGGAACATTGAACTCCACCCCTAATTTGGTGCTAATATACTGTTTTAATGCTAAATTTCTATCATTCTAAATCTTAGTGCTTCTAATCTCTTTTCATAACCATCCTATATAGTAGGATCCTGTATAGTTATTCATTCTGACTTTCATTTTTATAATCTTTTCTAAGTGCAGTTCTTTTTGATTCAGATTTGATCTAGTTTCTCTAATCATGCATGGGACACTGGCCTTTGATTCGCTTCCTTTTTTTAAAAACTTGAGTGAACATGATTTCCATTTCCTGTTTAGATATTTCCCATTGCTAGTTTACAGTTTTGTTTGCCAGCTTTTCCTTCTATTACATGTGGGCAAGGTTTCTTTTTAATCTTACTATAATTTATTTCTGTTTTTGCTTTTCTATTCTTACACTGAGCCTAATTATACTGTAGTCTCCTATTTACTCCATCTCATTACTTACAAGCAGGTCAAGTAGTGTTTGTTGAAGTAGCAACACACCGACTGAGAAAATAGTCCCAAATATTCTGCAAAAGGAGTCCTCTTAATTCAATGTGAACATCCTGCATAGCCCAGTCTATTTTTGGATAGCTAAAATCTAATGCAATTGTAATTCTACTGTTATCATAATCCATTAATTTGTGTACAAATTTTATTCTCTATTTCCCCTCCATTGTGTGGCAGTTTATAATATACCCATCGTGGGCTAAGGTCCATTTTAGTTGGCCTTCCACCACACTAGTAGTCACATTATGCAATGGTAGTAGAGTTGTTGACTAATCATAGCAATCGATCTCTGTCAATTCGTCTGCCAATGACCCAGATATGATGTGAGGGAAGCTTTGGTAACCATTAGGTTCAAAGTCACATGTTCCTCCCAAGCCTACTGCACTTACCATATATCAAGTCTCAATTTACTCATATACTGAATCCCAAAATAATATTTTCTGAAAGAAAGCTAAATAATTATGAAGGATTTTGATAGAGTTAAATTTGGACTTTGTTAGCAAAGATTGAAGGGGCAGTGGCAGCATGGATACAAAATTGGCTAAGGGACAGAAAGCAGGGAGTAGTGGTGAAGGGTTGTTTTTCAGACTGGAGAGTGTTCCCCAGGGTTTGGTATTAGCACCACTGCTCTTTAGCATATACATTGACGTATACCAGACATAATTTCAAAGTTTGCAGACGATGCAAAGCTTGGAAATGTAGTGGACAATGAGGAAGATAGTAATAGACATCAGGAGGTCATAGACTGGTAAATGAGAAGACACATGGCAGAGACATGGGAAGTGATATATTTTGGAAGGAAGAATGAGGAGAGACAAAATGGTACAATTTTAAAGGAGTGCAGCAGCAGCAGAGACCTGGGGTGTATGTACATTAATCTTTGACAGTGGCAGGAAAAGTTGAGAAAACTTTTTTTGAAAAAAAAAATCCTTTATTAATAGAGGCACAGAGTGGAAAAGCAAGGATGTTATGCCAAACCTTTCTAAAAACACTCGTTAGGCTCAGCTGGAGTATTATGTTCAATTATGGGCACTGTTCTTCAGGAAGGATGTCAAGGCCTTAGGGTGCAGAAGAGACTTGAGTTATGTGGAGAGACTGGAAAGCTTGGGGTTTTCTCCTTAGAGCAGAGAGAGGTGCTTTTGATAGAGGTGCTCAAAATCATGAATGGTTTTGATAGAGTAAATAAAGAGAAACTGTTTCCAGTGGTAGAGAACATAGATTTAAGATTGACAAAAGAACCAGAAGTGATGTGAGAAAACATTTTTTTCAGATGACAAGATGTTGTGACCTGGAATGCATTACCTTAAAGGGTAATGGAAGCAGATTCAGTAGTGATTTTCAAAAGGATGTATACATGAAAATGAAAATTTTTCAGAGTTATGGGGAAAGAGCAAGAGAGTGAGACTAATTGGACAGCTCTTTCAAAGAGCCAGCATAGGCACATTGGGCTGAATGGCCTCCTTCTGTGCTGTATCATTTGCATTTGAATGAATCAATATCTGATTCCTCTGTTATCCTCATAGTGTGACTGATCACTTCTTATTCCTCAGCTCAATCCAAAGGAATTCTACTTGGCCACTAATTAGGGCTAAGTCTAAGGCTGTGGTATTGTATCTAATACCCCCTCCTTCCTTCCTTTATTCCCAATCAGTCTTGAATTTTTATATCCAGTTCTGATCCAATTACAGCCATGAGTGAATCACGCCCCAATAATCCACGCTGCCATTTCAGTGCAGTATAGAGGGGGTAGTGCCTGGCAGAGGTCTCATCTTTCAGATGAGACATTAAACCAAGTTTGTCTGCCTAGTTGGATGGATGAGAAAACAAAGAATCCCAGGGCACTATTCAAAGAAGAGCAATGGGATTCTTCTGATGTTCTGGCTGACGTTTACAGCGACAAAACAAATTATCTGGTCGTTTATCTCATTGTTGTTTATTGTACCTTGCTATCTGCAAGTTGACTGCTGTGGTTGCTTACTAAGCAGTGACTACATTTCAGTAGTAAGCCATTGACTGTAAAATGCTTTGGTACATCCTTTGTAAGGTGCTATATAATTTAATTTTCTTCCCTTTTTAACTCTTTCAACATTTTAGTTTACCTATTTTACCTCCCACTTTCAATCTTTTTACCTCTATTATACATCCACATCTTATTTTCTCCGACTCTGTTGGTTTCCTCGCATTCAAGTATGTTGGTTAAAACTATCTCCCACAGCTCTAGTTATCCTCCACCCTTGAGGATATTAGACCCATGTCTGTTTAGGTGTATGCTATTGTATCATTGCAGTTCACACCTCCCATTGCCACATGAATCTGAATGTGATATACCCTGCCTCTGCTAATTTGGCTGTTCCTATACTGGCGAGTGCATGCACTGGAAATAATCCTGAGGTGGTTACTTTTTTAAGGTCCTGCTAAACTGCTGGAGGCCTCTTTGGAAATCTGAGTCTTATTAGAGTCATAGAGTTTTACAGCACAGAAACAGGCCCTTCGGCCCAACATGCCTGTGCCGACCATCAAGCACCCGTCCTCACTAATCCCATTTCTCCGCACTTGGCCCGTAGTCTTGTATGTTATGGCATTTCAAGTGCTCATCAAAATATTTCTTGAATGTTGTGAGTGTTCTTGCCTCTACCACGCCTTCAGGCAGTGTGTTCCAGATTCCAACCACCCTCTGGGTGAAAAAATTCCTCCTCAACTCCCCTCTAAACCTCCTGCCGCTAACCTTAAATCGATGCCCCCTAGTTATTGACCTCTGTGCTAAGGGAAAAAGTTTCTTCCTATCCTATCAATGCCCCTCATAATTTTGTATACCTGAATCAGGTCCCCTCTCAGCCTTCTCCGCTCCAAGGAAAACAACCCCAGTCTATCTAGTCTGTCTTCATAACTGAAATGCTCCAGCCCAGGCAACATCCTGGTGAATCTCCTCTGCACCCTCTCCATTGCAATCACATCCTTCCTATAGTGTGGCGACCAGAACTGTACACAGTACTCCAACTGTGGCCTAACCAGCGTTTTATACAGCTCTAACATAACCCCCCCGCTCATATATTCTATGCCTCGGCTAATAAAGGCAAGTATCCCGTATGCCTTCCTAACCACCTTATCTACCTGTGCTGCTGCCTTCAGTGATCTATGGACAAGCACCCCAATGTCCCTCTGACCCTCTGTACTCCCTAGGGTCCTACCATCCATTGTATATTCCATTGCCTTGTTAGACCTCCCAAAGTGCATCGCCTCACACTTCTCAGGATTAAACTCCATTTGCCACTGCTCCGCCCATCTTACTAGCCCATCTATATTGTCCTGTAGTCCAAGGCTTTCCTCCACACTATTTGCGACACCACCAATTTTCGTGTCGTCTGCGAACTTACTGATCATACCTCCTATATTCACGTCTAAATCATTAATGTACACTACAAACAGTAAGGGTCCCTGCACCGATCCCTGCGGTACACCACTGGTCACAAGCTTCCACTCGCAGAAACAACCCTCTGCCTCCTGCCACTAAGCCAATTTTGAATCCAATTTGCCAAATTACCCTGGATCCCATGGGCCTTTACTTTCTTAACCAATCTCCCATGCGGGACCTTATCAAAAGCCTTATTCTTCACTCTCAACATGAATCTTGAACTTAATGAGGCACCTGGGAGCTGATACACTATATGGTTGCAGAAGCGACTGTCTACTCACATGACTAATTCTCCTGCTACTACTGTAGGAACATAAGGACAGGAGTAGGCCATTTAGCCCCTCAAGCCTGTCTACCATTCAGTGAGGTCATGGCTGATCTGAGACCCTTCTCTATATACTTGCAGTTAACACATCTTCCTCCTCCCCTTATCTGAGTAATCACGGTGCTTGTGAGTTCCCTCCGATATGTTGATCTCATCTGTGTTAGAGTTATCCAGTATTGTATGCCCATTGGATAGCTGCAGATCACTAAGAGTATCCTCAATTATCTCTGCTCACGTCTTCCTGTCCTGCCAGCAGATGGTCACCCACTGTCGACCTCCTTTACTCACTTTTTCCCTCTTGTTGGGTGGAAAGACTAAGAGAGAAGTCAAAAAGCGACTATGAAATTAAATTATCAAGGAACATAAAACAGAATTGTTATGGGGTGAACATGTGAACATCTGGGGGGAGCATGTGTTGTGAACATGACCTGCAGTTTCATATAGTCCCCAGTTTCTTCTCCGATAAGATAATGGCAACAGAAAAAAAAAGGTAACTTCGACAGAAATAGAATCCAAGTGGATAGAGTTAAGAGATTTTTTAAAATCACACTACTAAGAATAGTCTATAGAACACCTAATGGTGGAAGGGAGGTGGAGGAAGAAATATGCAATCAAATTGGAGAAATGAGTAACATAGAATAATAATCACTGGGGATTTCAACTACCCTGAAATTAATTGGCCATAAGAGGTAGGTAAAGGGGATAAGGGATTGGGGTTCCGACACTGCTTACAGGATTCCTTTCTAATCCAGTATGTAAGAAGCCAACAAAGGAGGATTCGCTACTGGATGTGATAATGGGAAATGAGCCGGAGGAGCAGATAAGGGAAGTAAAAGTATGGAAACATCTAAGCAGTAGTATTCATAATATAGTATGTTTTAAGATAATAATTGAGAAGGACATAAGCTTCACCTGAACCATGCTGGGACCAGTGTTCTAGTGAGTCGTATAACTGGAGCGGTAGAGAGGGCTTTAAACTAAATAGTGGGGGCGAGGGATCAAGCGAGAGAAGATATGATAAATTAGAGAGAGAGGACAAGGCAAGAGAGCAAAGTAGCAATAAGGGAAATAATCAGAACCTGGCAGGAAGGGACAGAATGTACAAAATTAAGAGTGTGCAAGCAGCTAAGGCTGGGGGTTGCGTAAATAGTAAAAAGACAGAACTAAAGGTTCTGTATTTGCATGCGTGTAGCATTCGTAACCAAACAAATGAATTGATAGCTCAAATAGAAATAAATGTATGATCTGATAGCCATGACAGAGACATGGCTGCAAGATGACAAAGCCTGAGATATGAATATTCAAAAGTACATGATATTTCGGAAGGACAAGAAACTAGGAAAAGGTGGAGGGGTAGCTCTGTTAATTGAGGATAATATGAGTACAATAGAGAGAGATGACCTTAGTTGCAAAAATCAAGATGTAGAATCAGTTTGGGTAGAGATAAGAAATAAAGGTCAGAAGTCATTTATGAGAGTAGTTTATAGGCCCCCTAACAGTAACCACGCTGTAGGACTGGGTATACAGAAATAAATAATGGGGGCTTGTGAGAAAGGTATAGCGATAATCATGGGTGATTTGAATCTACAGAAAGATTGGACGAATCATATTGACAAAGGTAGCCTGGAAGATGAGTTCATGGAGTGTTTTGGGGACAGTTTCTAAGAGCAGCATGTTCTAGAGCCAACCAGAGAGCAGGCTACTCTAGTTCTGGTAATGTGCAATGAGCCAGGATTAATTAATGACCTCATAGTAAAGGCGCCCCTAGGTAGCAATGCTCACAACATGATTGATTAAATTTCACATTCAGTTTGAGGGTGAGAAGGTGGATCTAAGACCAATGTTTTAAACTTAAATAAGGGTAATTATGAGGGTTTAAGGATAGAGCTGGCTGAAGTAAACTGGGCAATTAGGTTCAGGGATAGGTCATTAGGGATGCAGTGGCAGGTACTTAAGGAGATATTTCATAACACTCAGCAAAGATACATTCCAGTGAGAACGAAAGACTCAGGGGAAGGATGCACTATCCGTGGCTAACTAAGGAAGTTAAAGATAGTTTCAAATTGAAAGAAAAAGCGTACAATTCAGCGAAGAGTAGTGGCAGGTCAGAAGATTGGACAGAATATTAAAAAACAGCAATAAATGACAGAGTAATAGAGAGAGAAATTAGACAGAAAGTTAGCTAAGAATATAAAAACAGATAGTAAGGGTTTCTACAGGTAGTTAAAAAGGGAAAGAGTAAGTAGAGTGAGTGTTGGGAATTAATAATGGAAAATAAGGAAATGGTGGAGGAATTGAACAGATTTTTTGCATTTGTCTTCATTGTAGAGGATACAAATAACATCCCAGAAATAATTGTGAATCAAGAGTTGGGAGGGAGGAACTTAAGACAATTACCATCACCAGGGAAAGGGTGCTGAAAAAATTATTAGAACTAAAAGCTGACAAACCCTAGGTCCTGATGGACTTCATCCTCGGGTCTTAAAAGAAGTGGCTGCTGAGATAGTGGCTACTGAGATAGTGAATGCATTGCTTTTAATTTTCCAAAACGGTCCCATCAGATTGGAAGATAACAAGTGTAATTCCGCAGTTCAGGAAAGGAGGAAGACAGAAAGCAGGAAACTACAAACCAGTTAGCACAATATCTGTCATGGGGAAAATGCTGGAATCTCTTATTAAGGAAGTTATAGCAGGTCATTTAGAAAATCTCAATGCAATCAAGCAGAGTCAACATGGTTTTGTGAAAGGGAAATCGTGTTTAATTTATTAGACTTCTTTGAGGAAGTAACAAGCAACGTGGATAAAGGGGGACCTGTGATTGTGGTGTACTTGGATTTCCAGAAGGCATTTGACAAGGTGCCACATCCAAAGGTTACTAAACAAAATAAGAGCCCATGGTATAGGGGGTAACATATTAACATGGATAGAGGATTGGTTAGCTAACAGGAAACCGAGAGAAAGCATAATGGGTCATTTTCAGGGTGGCAAGTTGTAACAAGTGGAGTGCCACAGGGATCAGTGCTGGGGCCTCAACTATATCAATGATTTGGATGAAAAGACAGAATGTATGTTTGCTAAATTTGCTGATGGCACAAAGATAGGTAGGAGAATAAGTTGTGAAGAGGACACGAGTCTACCAAAGGATATAGATAGGTTAAGTGAGTGGGCAAAGATTTGGCAGATGGAGTATCATGTGGGAAAGCATAAACTTGTCCACTTTGGCCGGAAAAATAGAAAAGCAACATATTTAAATGGAGAGAGATTGCAGATCTCTGAGATGCAGAGGGATCTGGTGTCCTAGTACACGAAACACAAAAGTTAGTATGCAGGTACAACAAGTGATTAAGAAGGTAACTGCATTGCTGCTTATTGCAAGGGGAATGGAATATAAAAGTAGAGATGTTTTGCTACAGTTGTCCAGGGTGTTGGTGAGATCACAGCTGGAGTACTGTGCAAAGTTTTGGTCTCTGTATTTAAGAAAGAATATAATTGCATTGGAAGCAGTTCAAAGAAGGTTCACTCGACTGATTCCTGGGATGAGAGGATTATCTTATGAGGAAAGGTTGGACAGGTTGGGTCTGTATTCATTGCAGTTTAGAAGGCTGAGAGGTGATCTTATTGAAACATTTAAGATCCTGAGGGGACTTGACAGGGTTGATGGTGAAAGGATGTTTCCCCTTGTGGGAGAGACTAAAACTAGGGGACACAGTTTTAAAATATGGGGTCTCCCATTTATGAGAAATGTTTTTCTCTCGGAAGGTCGTGAGTCTATGGAACTCTCTTCCCTGGAGAGCGGTGGAGGCAGGGTCATTGTTTTTAAGGCGGAGGTGTACAGACTTTGACAAACAAGGGAGTCAAAGGGTGTCGGGGATAGACAGGAAAGTGGAGTTGAGTCCACAAACCGATCAGCCATGATAGAATGGCGGAGCAGGTTCGAGGGACCAAATAGCCTACTCCTGCTCCTAGTTCATATTTATGTAAGTTCATACAAAAATCAGGGTAATAGATTGGAGAAAATCTGCTTTTATGGGGCTGAGAATAGAATTTGGGGAAAATAAAATAAACAACAATATTGACAAACAGTCATGTAGAACAGCACTGGGAAACAGAAACCAGGAAAAATTTATTCTGCAAAAAAAGAACAAACTACGCAAAGAGACACCATGGATAAATGAAGACTCCCGATAATAGTTGGGGTTTGAGAAAGGAATGTACATTAAGGACATAGAAAGCAGAGGAGAGCAAAACAAGGGAGAATATGAAGATACTAGGAGAGAAGTCAAAAAACAAATATGAAGTCAGAGGAACACTTAAATTATCAAGCACCATAAAACAAAATAGTAAAATATCTTACAGGCACACAAATAAAAACAGGAAAGTCGGAATGAGAATAGGGCCATTAAGGGATGGTCAGGTTAACATCACTGGCATTGATAGTGAAAATGGCAGAAATATTAAATAATTATTTTGCTTCAGTATTTATCAGGGAGACAGATCAAGTGGGCAATGATATCAATATGATATGATATAACCACATTTAAAATAAAAAGAGAAATATTAAATAACCAAACTCAGGATACAAAACCCCTGGTCCAGATGTATTGGACCCATGCATTCTAAAATAATCTAGGGAAAAGAGACAGAGCTGAGGTTCTGCCAATCAGGAAAGGATGAATAGGCTGGATCTCTTGTGTCTCGACTTAATGGAGATCATTAAAATTATGAAAGGTTATGACAGAATAGATGTTAGAGAGTTTCGGCCTACAAAACTAGATGCCATCCATGTAAATTGTCACCAAGAATTCAAATAGGGAATTCAGAAGAAACTTTTCCTAGAGAGTGATGAGAATGTGGAAGTTGCAACCACAGGGAGTAGTTGAGGTGAATAGTATAGATGCATTTAAGGGAAAGCTACATAACCAGGGAGAAGGGAATAAAGGGTTATGCTGATGGGGCTCGATGAAGAAGGATGGGAGGAGGCTTGAATGGGGCATAAATGCTGGCATGGACTGTTTGGGGCAAATGGCCTGTTTCTGTGTTGTATATCCTATGTAAACTCCGTAAGCTCTAGGGAATCCACCGAGAGGCACTTTTGAGACTTGTGTTTGTCCTGGACACTTGTATTTTCCATAAACACCCTCATCATGCAAGTTTCATACAGAAATGATTTCCACTGGACTACATATGACACAAACTCTAAACTACCTGGTTGATGTTTAATGCCCTGGAAGCTACTAAAAAAATTATTACAAAACAGAAGACCCACTAACAACATCTCTTTAGAAACTCTTCTTATGTTGGGCAATAAATGTGGCCTCCCTCATGTCGCTCACAGCGAATAAATTGATTAGTATAATGACAAGGATCGAAAACATTGTTTAGTTGGTTTAGTTTCAGATTAGCCTAGGAAAGAGCCAACACAGACACAATGGGTCAAATGACCCTCTGTGCTGTAAGCTTCTATTAGGAACAGAGGAACAGGAGTAGGCCTTTCAGCCTATTCCACCATTCAGTGAAATCATGGCTGATCTGTACTTCAACTCCATATACCCGCCTTGTCTCGGTATCACTTGATACCCTTACTGAACAAGAATCTATCGATCTCGGTTTTGAAAATTTCAATTGACTCAGAATCTGCAACATTTGAAGGAAAGAGTTTCAGATTTGTACTGCACTTTGTGCAGGGAAAGAAATGCTTCCTGATTTCTCTCCTGATTGGCTTAACTCTCATTTTAAGATTGTGCCACCTTGTTCTGGATTCCCCTACCAAATGAAAAGGTTTCTCTCTATCGACTTTATCAAATCCCTTGTACCATTTTAAACATCTCAATTGGATGACTGCTCAACGTTTTAAACTAAAGGGAATGCAAACCAAGTTTATGCAACCTCTCCTCGAATAATCCTTTCAGCCCAATATCATTCTGATGAAATAAAAACAAGAAATGCTGGAAATACTCAGCAGGTCTGGCAGCATCTGTGGAGAGAGAAGCAGAGTTAACATTTCAGGTAAATGACCCTTCATCAGAACTGACAAATATTAGAAATGTAAAAGGTTTTAAGCAAGTAAAGTGGGGGGGGGGTGGGGCAAGAGATAACAAAAGAGAAGGTATTGATAGGACTAGGTCACAGAGAATAACTGATCAGAAGGTGCCTCAGTTTCATATTTTCATTTGTACCTTTGCCTCTTAAATTTTGGGAAATAGTACAATGCTAAACTTTAAGATCAAAGTCTCCTGAAGTGGCATTCCTCAAATTAGTTCGCTCTTATCATTTTTTGGGAATGCGGTGGAAAAGATGGTCAATGTATTTAAATTGGAAAAAACATCCAGAGGCGCTTTTTATTCAAAAATGTTTAATTTTATTGCTAACATGGAGACTGTGACAAAGATTTTCATCTGAGATTCAACTTCCTTTCTTCAATTCTGCCATGGTACCTCGGGTTAAAAACCGACTTCACTCTCAGAAGTCATATCCCAGCTTAACTTGATGTATTGTTGAGACAATTATGCGGTTGTCGTTAGGAGTGATTTAAGTGACTGAGATAGACAGATAGGCTGAGGTAGACAGATTTTTGAACTCCAGGGGAGTCCAGGGGAATAGGCAGGAAAGTGGAATTGAGCCCAATATCAGATCAGCATGATCTTAATGAATGGCGGACCAGGCTTGAGGGGCTGGCTACTCCTGCTCCTATTTCTTCTGTTTTATGAGTGAGGAGCTAAGCTATTTAATTCAAAAGCAAACCTGTTGTGTGATTTGTATAAATAATTGGCAACTGTTTGAACTTAACAGACAATTACTTAAGTTCTGCATGACCTTAGATACTGTTTGAGAGAGATTTAGCAGGCTTCTTTTTTTCAAACCTTTATCCTACTTCATAATTTCAATGAAGCAAGAGTTGTCTTCAAAGTGAATTTGTTCAAACTTCTAAAGAGTGTTAGCTTACCAGATGCCTCTGTCATTGGTTAGACTTAGGAAAGGAAAAATAATGTACAAAAATTAGTTAGATTATGTAGCTTAATAGAGAAGTTATGAACCATTTATTATTTCATCAAAATGAAGAGATGGCTAAGCTTAACTACTGTAATAATAGCTGCTACTATTTGTTTCTTGTATTACACTTTTAATTATTTTTTGGCAATTAAAATCTAAAACCGGGTCTAATATAGTTTTTTATTCATTCATGGGATGTGGGTGTCGCCGACTAGGACGGCATTTATTGCCAATCCCTAATTGCCCTTGAGAAGGCTAACTTGTCTTTTGAATACGAGTTCTATATCTCCTTACATCTTCACATGTTTTAATATCTGGGTTAAGTTTCATAGTGTGTCTGAAGTGCAATAACATTTTTTCATAACATTATTTTAGTGATGTGCTCTAATTCAGTATATTTAAATGACTGACCAGCCTCTTGAGCAGGTTTGCCACTTGCCCCCCCCAAAGCTGCTTCCATTAAGACCAGAAGTGGGCGTGTTCTAGGTGGATGGGTTTCAGAGTTTTGAAATTTTATCACTCACCTGTTGGAGGTGGAGAGTTTATTTTGATTCTGTGTGCAATGAGATTATCGACTATTCTGAAGCTCAGTCAGAAACACAAAGTCTTTTGATCCCCAATCTATTCTCTTGCTTTCTCTGCTTGCATTCTCAACTCACTGCTTTATACTGGCATTGTGGGTTTCTGATTATGTGCAGGTGAATTATTTCCCGTGATCTTATTAAACGGCGGAGCAGACTCAAAGGGCCGAATGGCCTACTCCTCCTATTTCTTATGTTCTTATGTTCCTCCCCATCACTTGCCACAGCAGCCAGCAGCCATTTTTAGTGACACAAATTGTTGCAGAAGCTCCACAAATTATAATGCAATTTATACAACTGAATGTTGTTGAAATTACTGTTTTGTTGCGATCAGAAATCATGTCAAATACATGGACCATCTTTTACTTCTTGATCAGTCTTTTTCAAAAGTCTTTGCTCTTTGTCTTGGATTAGTAAAATGTGAACAAATTAGTTTTATGTTTTTTGGTACTTTATATAGTGATCTGCCTCAAATGTTGCTGTTATGCTCTAAGTTACTAATGCTAGAAGCAATATTGATATCAAATTGTGTCAGAGCACCATTGGGGTTACGCTATATCTGGAACTAATTGAATTTTGTGATGCCGTAAAAGAATAGTTGTTCTCATCAGTTTATGTTGAGGGTTCTGCTTTCTTAAGCACCCCTCTCAAAGGTGTTAAGGAAGTATTGTGTGCATAACATTTTAAAGAAATAAGTTGGAATTGTAGAGACATGCTGATTAAATTGAGACTTGCAATTTTCTTGATAGAGTAGATTTAAGCCTCTGGATTGAAGTCCCAAGCCCACTTTACCAGTGCCTATTTTCCCTGTAATGTGCTGCATGGTCACTAAGTTTGTTGCTAGCTACCAACAGCAGATGCTGGAGGACTTTATATGGAAACCAGGAAAAAATGCTTGATAGAGTGTCTGTGGGAATATTGACCGAAAGCTAAAAACACGAGCTACTTCTGCAGAAGACTACAGTTTGGAAGGGGGCTGTGGAAGACAAGAATGGAAACTTAAGGCTGTATTTATAGTTCGTCTACTTTTTTTTATTAGACAGTCCTTAAACATCGAGAAATGTATTTTGAATACCTGCTGATATAAATTATAGGAAAATAACTTTTAAAAAGAAAAGTCTAGTACTTTGCTATATAGATAACTAAATTTGGCATAGGTCTAACTAGTCTAGATACTTTAGATAGATTCATCAGTGCAGACTGGCTGGTATTTAAACTATGCCCCATCTGTATTTAAGTGACTTGCTCTAAAGCTATCAGATTAAGCAATAGCTACTTTGGTGAGAATATCACTGTAATGGAATGGAAAGTTCATTTGAACTCTAATATTAGCCTCTGTGGTTTTAAAGTTGCTTTGGAAAATTCCTTATAAATGATCACAAGCTGTGAATGGGAAAAATTTATTTAACTTCAGCCATACGGTATCTGCAGGAATTTTTAAATACCAATCGTATTTCTGGGAAACCAGAGGTTAAACTTTTTTTAATGATGACTCAATTATTGTGTGTATTGAGATTTGGTCACAAATTTGGAGTTGCTGAGCTAATTTAATATGTTTGGCTTCTGACATCAGAATCTTGACATCTGTGTTCGTGGGAAACCACAGGGCAGCACAGTACATTGTGAAAGTGGAACATCATTAGAAATGCTATTTTAAGCTTCATCTTTGTTTGAGCACATCTTCTATGGCCTCCTTCCATGCCTAAATGACACAATGACACTATAATGATTTTTGTAAAAAAAGAAAATCATGCTTCCCAGCATTCTCCAATCTCAGCTACCACCAGCTGGGGGGAGAAATTTTCTCTGTAACAAACTTGTTTAATTGAAAATAAAGAATTAATGATTTTGTTATGCACAGCCCACATGAATTTTTTTTATCACTGTGCTTTGAGAAAAGTTGGAGGGAAACTGCTCCCAAGTTTCTCATGTCCTTCCCTTCGCTTGCTAGGTTTAATGAAAAACAAGAAAATGGTTTTCCCCACGGAGGGCTCTGCTACACAGCAGGGGAGGAAAAGGGGTGGAAGAGCTATAGTGATAGGGGATTCTATTGTCAGGGGTGCAATTAGGCGTTTCTGTGGCCGCAAACGAGACTCCAGAATAGTATGTTGCCTCCCTGGTGCTAAGATCAAGGATGTCTCGGAGCGCCTGCAGGACATTCTGAAAGGGGAGGGTGAGCAGCCAGAGGTCGTGGTCCATATTGGTACTAACGACATAGGCAGGAAGAGAGTTGAGGTCCTGCAAAGTGAATATAGGGAGTTAGGCAGAAGGTTAAAAAGCAGGACCTCTAGGGTTGTAATCTCAGGATTAGTCCCTGTGCCACGTACTAGTGAGGGTAGGAATAGGAGGATAAGGCAAATGAATGCATGGCTGAAGAGCTGGTGTAGGCAGGAGGGCTTCAGCTACTTGGATCATTCGGATCTCTTCTGGTACCTGTAAAAGAAGGACGGGTTGCATCTGAACTAGAAGGGGACCAATATCCTTGCGGGGAGGTTTGCTAGTACTATGTGGGAGGGTTTAACCTAGTCTTGCAGGGGGATGGGACCCAAAGTAGTAGTCTCTCCGATGAGATAGTTGAGGCAAATGTAGAGGTTAAAGCAAGCAAGTCCAGTAGGCAGGCCGGGCAGGACAGGGAGGCGTGGAAGGTCTGGTAGGCTAAACTGCATTTACTTTAATGCAAGCAGCCTTACAGGTAAGGCAGATGAACTCAGAGCATGGATCGGTACATGGGATTGTGATATTATAGCTATTACAGAAATGTGGTTGAGGGATGGGCAGGACTGGCAGCTCAATGTTCCGGGGTACCGATGCTTTTGGCGTGACAGAGGTGGAGGTAAGAGAGATGGGGGGATTGCACTATTGATTAGGGAGGACATCACGGCAGTACTTAGAAAGGATATCCCGGGGGAATGTCCAGCGAGGCCATATGGGTAGAACTTAGAAATAAGAAAGGGGTGATCACTTTGATGGGATTATACTGTAGGCCCCCCCCCAATAGTCAGAGTGAAGTGGAGGAGCATATATGTAGGGAAATCACAGATAAGTGTAGGAATTATAGGGTTGTAATAGTAGGTGATTTTACCTTCCCTAATATTGACTGGGACTGCCTTAGTGCTAAGGGATCAAATGGGGAAGAATTTGTTAAGTGTGTCCAGGAGAGTTTTCGGGAGCAGTATGTGGCTGGCTCTACTAGAGAAGGGACTTCACTCGACCTCCTCTTAGGAAATGAGGCTGGGCAGGTGGTTGATGTGTCAGTGAGGGAGCACTTTGGGACCAGTGACCATAACTCTATTAACTTCAAGATAGTTATGGAAAAGGATAGGACTGGTCCTCAGGTTGAAGTCCTAAATTGGGGGAAGGCTAATTTCGATGGCATCAGACAGGAACTCTCAGACGTTGAATGGGAGAGGCTGTTTACGGGTAAAGGGACATCTGGCAAGTGAGAGGCTTTTAAAAGTGAGATAGGAAGAGTTCAGGGCCGGCATGTTCCTGTTAGATGGAAGGGCAAGGCTGGCAAGTTTAGGGAACCTTGGTTGACGAGGGATATTGAGGGTCTGGTCAGGGCAAAGGAGGAGGCATATGTCAGGGATAGGCAGCTGGGATCAAGCGAGTCCCTCGAGGAGTATAGGCGATGTAGGACTATACTTAAGAAGGAAATTAGGAGGGCGAAAAGGGGCCCTGAGATTTCCCTGGCAGATATGATAAAGGGGGATTCTAAAAGATTCTATAAGTATATTAAGAGCAAAAGGGTAGCTCGGGAGAGAGTAGGTCCCCTTAAGGATCAGTGTGGTAATCTGTGTGTGGAGCCACGGGAAATGGGCAAGGTCTTAAATGAATACCTCTCGTCTCTATTTACTTTGGAGAAGGTCATGGAAGCTAGTGAGTTCAAGGGAGGGAACAGTGATATCCTGGAGCATATCAACATTACGAAGTTGGAGGTTTTGAAGTGCATTAAGGGGGATAAATCCCCAGGGCCTGACCAGATGTATCCTAGGATGCTATGAGAAGCAAGGGAGGAGATTGCTGGGGACCTGACATAGATTTTTGTATCATCGTTAGCCATGGTTGAGGTACCGGAAGACTGGAGGATAGCTAATGTTGTGCCTTTATTTAAGAAGGGCAGCAGGGATAAGCCAGGGAACTACAGGCCTGACATCAGTGGTGGGAAAGTTATTGGAAGGGATTCTGAGAGACAGGATTTATATGTATTTGGAAAGGCATGGTCTGATTAAGGATAGTCAGCATGGCTTTGTGCGTGGGAAATCATGTCTCACGAATTTGATTGAGTTTTTTGAGGAGGTGACCAAGAGGATTAACGAGGGCAGGGTGATGGACGTTGTCTATACGGACTTTAGCAAGGCCTTTGACAAGGTCCCGCATGGTAGGCTGGTCCAGAAGGTTCGAACACATGGGATCCAGGGTGAGCTAGCAAATTGGATACAAAATTGACTTGGTGATAGGAGGCAGAGGGTGGTAGTGGAGGGTTGTTTTTCAGATTGGAGGCCGGTGACCAGTGGTGTGCGGTGCTGGGCCCTTTGTTGATTGTCATATATATTAATGACTTGGATGTGAATGTAGGAGGCATGATTAGTAAGTTTGCAGATGACACCAAAATTGGTGGTGTAGTGGACAGTGAAGAAGGTTGTCTAAGGTTACAACAGGATATAGATAAACTGGGAAAGTGGGCAAGGGATTGGCAAATGGAATTTAATGCAGACAAGTGCAAAGTGATGCATTTTGGGAAGTTAAGCCAGGGCAGGACATATACAGTGAATGGCAGAGTACTGGGGAGTGTTGTTGAGCAGAGAGACCTTGGGGTGCAAGTACATAGTTCCCTGAAAGTGGTAACACAGGTAGACAGGGTGGTGAAGAAGGCGTATGGCATGCTTGCCGAGGCATTGAGTACAAGAGTTGGGACGTCATGTTACAGTTGTACATAACGTTGGTTAGGCCGCATTTGGAGTACTGTGTGCAGTTCTGGTCACCGCACTACAGGAAAGATGTGATTAAGCTAGAGAGGGTGCAGAAAAGATACACAAGGATGTTACCTGGTTTGGAGGGCTTGAGTTATAAAGAGAGATTGGATAGGCTGGGTCTGTTTTCCCTGGAGCGAAGGAGGCTGAGAGGGGACATGATAAAGATATATAAAATTATGAGAGGCATAGATAGGGTAGATAGCCAGAGTCTTTTTCCCATGGTAGGGGTGACTAAAACTAGAGGGCATAGATTTAAGGTGAGAGTGAGGAGGTTTAAAGGGGATCAAAGGGGTAAATTTTTCACACAAAGAATAGTGGATATCTGGAATGAGCTGCTTGAGGAGGTGGTGGAGGCAGGAACAGTAGCAACATTTAAGAGGCATCTGGACAGGTACTTGAATGAGCAAGGCATAGAGGGATATGGAATTAATGTGGGCAGGTGGGGTTATTATAGATAGGCATTATGGTCTGCATGGACGCGGTGGGCCGAAGGGCCTGTTTCTATACTGTACGACTGACTCTATCTATTTAAGTAGTTTAGAAACTCCTACACTGAAATGTAACAAAGTGTCTGATTTTAAGAAAAATGTTTGCCAGCTATGCAATATCCCAATTTCCCAAAAAGAGTGTCTTGATGCTTTTGTTTACCTGCCTTTTTTCTTCAGTCTTCCCCTTAGATAATTATTGGTCATGCGCTACATCTCCCCTAGAATTACTGCACACCAATTGGGAAATCTCATGGAAAGCATCTGTCCTACCACTTACATTCTGCATGTTGGAGCGCCATTGTGCAGCGATACCTACTACCATTAAGTGCAGTTTCACCAGAACTAAAATATGGTCAAATTATATACATTGTTATTGTTTTCCTCCTACTGGCTTTAAGGTGTTCATGTAGCAAATTGCAAAATTTTAATGTTTTTATTATTGCAGCTTGTAGATCTCTGCTCTTGTGAAAAATAAACCTGTGAAAGGTGGCCAGGCGTGTAATTTAAAAACTGGCAATTTTTTGCATTCACCTTGTCATTGTGAAAATGTAACTATGAAATAATTATTTGATTTTGTTGTTTTTCTGTCAGTTGAATTCTGAATGCATCATGATCAGCATATTTTAGAAATTAGACAACTTTGTTCCACAAAATTAAGGGGTAGATTGTTGTGCTAAGCATTACATTGTGAAGCTCCACATGGTAATAAAAAGGCATTGTATATTCTAATTTGCCATAATCCGACATAATGTAGAAATATCTGTAAGCTTATTGGTGTCTGTTGTCCTGTATTATCTTGCTGCATAGAGGATGGCTGATAATCGCAACTTGCACTTGTTAGACCAAGGCTAAGGGAGTAAACCCTAACAGAAAATCCGGAGCGGAACCCCGTAGGCGGTCATGTGTCACCTTTGGCATGTTTCCGGCAGTTCCTGCAGCCATACTGGTGCCAAACGTCGTGTCCTGCACTCCTTTGGACCCCACCAGAAAGGCCGAGAGGGGGGTTTTGACGACTGGGCAACTCTCAACCTCCATAAATTTGCCCAGGCATGCGCCATGGAGAGGTCACTCCATAGTTGCCTCACAGCGACTAAAACAACACGGAAGGCAGCAGTTACGGGTTATAAGTCCAGATAAATTGGCACTTGTTTACAGGTTCCTTGGTATGAAATTGTGATGTGTGAGTCCAGTGATAAAAAGCATAGTATTCCACAAATCCACTCTTTCCCATTCCTGATGGATTTGGAGTGGAACAATATGACGGCACAGTGGCGCAGTGGTTAGCACAGCAGCCTCACAGCTCCAGGGACCCGGGTTCGATTCCGGGTACTGCCTGTGTGGAGTTTGCAAGTTCTCCCTGTGTCTGCGTGGGTTTTCTCCGGGTGCTTCAGTTTCCTCCCACAAGCCAAAAGACTTGCAGGTTGATAGGTAAATTGGCCATTATAAATTGTCACTAGTATAGGTAGGTGGTAGGGAAATATAGGGACAGGTGGGGATGTTTGGTAGGAATGTAGGATTAGTCTAAATGGGTGGTTGATGTTCGGCACAGACTCGGTGGGCCGAAGGGCCTGTTTCAGTGCTGTATCTCTAATCTAATCTAATCTAAAATAAAGGGGAGTGTTGGCTTCAAACAGCACTTTTGAAGCATAAAACTCCATAATGAAGGTGGCTGTGTTGAGTGTTTTTGTTAAAATTTACAGGCACTTCAATATAATGCACTTCCCCTTTAAATGTTGTCCACGAGAATGGATTAAAAATATGTATTTTTAGTCCTGTTAACTGCTGTATTAATACTTAAAATGCGCATGTGTATAGTAGTTTTAAGTGTACAAGCCATCTGGTGTTTCTTCTGCTACAAATCTATACTGCTGACATTGAAGACTTTGGCAGAACTAATCTGATATTATTGACTGACTTTCTGAAATGAAGAGGCATGGTATTGTTTAACAATCATATAATCAAAAACAGGTATTTATTAAGACGTGTTATGCTGCCAACTAATGGATCAAAGCACCCCTTTGCTTTGCAAGGTTACTGATTTCAAGTCCATAGTCTGTTCTTGGTTATGGACAGTAATGGATAGTGGTTATTTGTGGGTTGGCCTAACATTGCAATGTTTAATTTTAGGGATTCTAATAAAAAGGAATATATGGTCTTAAATGCATTTTACTTTTGGAGCATGAAAATATTTTTTTGTAATCTTCCTTAGTAAGAAAGTATTCTAGTTCAGCCCTTGGACATCTTTGTACTTTCAGTGTATGCTACTCCTAACCATCCCAGTTGAGAACCCAACTGTAAATGCCTATTAAAACTGAGATGTGAACTATATTTCTACTTGTTGATCTTATGAGATTGTACAGATTTGGACTGCCCAAAGAGAACTTAATGTTTGCATTATTTTGAAAAGTAAGAGATGCTATGTCATGGTTAAGACTATAATAACCTTTAACTGGCATGTGTGATTGATGAGTTGGTTGTGCATTCAATTTGACTACATATTATGAAAACTAAGCTCTGATGTTTGCAGTGCTCAGTGTGTATCTTTAAGAACAGCATGATGCCACTTTTCAAGGCTGTTTTTGATTATCACA
This sequence comes from Heterodontus francisci, assembly GCF_036365525.1. NCBI lineage: Eukaryota > Metazoa > Chordata > Chondrichthyes > Heterodontiformes > Heterodontidae > Heterodontus > Heterodontus francisci. Next base: position 78,450,599 of record NC_090390.1, read on the forward strand.
ATGTGTACTGTATGGCTAGTGATTACACTCCTTTTTAACAAAATACCCTAACTAAAAGTGGAAGGAGAAAGCTATCGTTTTTAAAAAGAAAAATACCAACTACTAAAATGTCAGAGTTAAATGAAAATATGTAGTTTCTAGCCCTTTTGATTTTGAATATCTTATCTTCTGTAACCTGTCCAATGTTTTCACAGCATCACTCATACCCATATGCCAGCATAACAAACAGATCACCATGTGAACTGCATATCCCTGTCTCTGATGTGTGTGCACAAGGTTACAGCCTGCATTTCATTTGTCTTTAGCTACTTATTTCAAGAAAAAATAAACACTTACATTTCTCATTATATAAACATAGCACTGGATAAATTTCAGTGTGATAACATACATTTTACACTACTTGTAAAAATTAATTGAGTGAACAAGTTTTAAATGTAAGTTTAATATGTTTCAGTAAGTGTCAGCTTAGTTCAGTGGTAATACCACTCCAGGACTTGAGTACATAATCAAGGCTGCTACTTCATGGGTGTACTGAGGGAGTGCTGCATTGTTGGAGGTGGTGACTTTTAGACCCGAAGTTAACCATGGTCCAGTCTGCCTGCTCAGGTGAATGTATAAGTTCCGATGGTGCTCTTCAGTGAAGAGCGCGAAGTTTTTTTTTCTGGTGTCTTGGCCAACATTCAGCACTTAACCAGAGCCACCAAATCAGATTAACAGGTCATTTATCTCATTGGGATCTTGTGTGCAGACTGACTGCCACGTTTGCCTACATAACAGTGATTGTATTTCAAAATTAATTTATTGGCTGTGAAACATTGTGGGATGCCCTAAGGAAGTAAAAGGCTTTATATAAACACAAGTTCTTAATTTTTTTATAATTTGAAATTTCAGTTAGGAATTCAGTCATCTAATTCAACCTATATAGGTTTGTCTTCTCTTTAGTCTGCTACAGTGCATCATATTATGATCCGCTTGCTGACTGTGCCTCATCATGTCTCATGTCTGGATACTAATAGATGCGAATGTACTACGCAGTGCATCCATGTACAAAATAAAAGCTCTGGCAGTGTGCCATGAGCTTATAATTTTGACAAGATTTGTCAAGTAATTGGTAAAGATTTTATTTTTTTTTTATCACTTCCATGGTGTCATACGAGGAGGGAAATTGGATATCATTCAAATTTCAACATAATGGCTAATTGATATGCAGGTAGAGAGATTTTTTTGGCTAAGACCAAAATGGAAGAGTAATAGAACATGATTAGAAACTGACAGAGCCTTGAGTTAAACTTAGGAATGTAAGGGCATGGTTAGGCCATTCAACCCCTTAAGCCTGCTCCGCCACTCATTTCGATCATGGCTGATCTGTAACTCCGCTCCATTTACCCCTTGATACCCGTACCTAACAAAAATCTCAATCTCAGTTCCAGCAGTCACAGTCTTCTGTGCGAGGAGAATTCTGGATTTTTGCTACCCTTTGTGTGGATAAAGTGCTTCCTGATTTCCTCTTACTAGGTTATGTCCCCTCGTTCCTTATTTCTCTCCCTCCAGAAGAAATAGTTTCTCAGTATCTACTCTATCAAATCTTTTTAACATTTTAAACACTTCGATCAGCTCACCCCTCAATCTTCTGTATTCAAGAGAATACAAGCCAATTTTATGGGATCTGTCCTCATAACCTAACACTAAACCCTAGTATCAGTTTGGTGCATCTGTGCTGTATCCCCTCTAAAGCCAATATATGCTTCCTGAGGTGCAGTGCTCAAAACTGAATACAGTCCTCCAGATGAAATCTGGACAGGCTCGATACAGCTGAACCTCCTCAATATAATCCATCCCCCCTTCAGGGAAAGGTCATAGTCTTTAGCCACAGTGCAAAGAGTAACCTCAAAGTTAATTCATCAATTTAGGGTATGAACTAGCACTTGATTCAGTATTTACTGCAATCTTTATAGCATTCAAACATTGGATCCTTATCAACAAGGAATGGATGGATATTTGTTAGGAAAATGACTTAAAATCAAGCAGGTCCTGCAAAAGATAAGCCAAGTCTTTTCCCATACCGGTCCTCGGATGTTGCAGACATACTGCTGTCACTGCCTTCACTCGATAGATAGAAGTTAAAGGGTTTTCACCACCAAACAGATCTTCAGTGTTACTTAACAAATGCAATGGAGAAAGAAGTCACTGAAAGGTGATTGGATTATTGTTATAATATGCAGACTTTGGTGCTTGGAATTAAAAATAATGGATAGATGATGATTGGAAATTAAAATTACAAGCTTTACACTTTTGCATGCTCCTGGAATGTAAATTCCAAGTTTACTTGGTCTAATTCTCATTCAGACATACCCTAGTTTTTAACACAGCACCTTCCAAACCCGCGCCCTCTACCAACTATAAGGACAAGGGCAGATGATGCGTGGGAACACCACCACCTGCAAGTTCCCCTCCAAGTCTCACACCATCCTGACTTGGAACTATATCGCTGTTCCTTCACTGTCGCTGGGTCAAAATCCTGGAACTCCCTTCCTAACAGCACTGTGGGTGTACCTACCCCACATGGACTGCAGCGGTTCAAGCAGGCAGCTCACCACCACCTTCTCAAGGGCAATTAGGGATGGGCAATAAATGCTGGCCTAGCCAGCGACGCCCACATCCCATGAATGAAGAAAAAAACTTGCACGGCTGAGTGATAACTCCTATTTATTGAAGTTGTAAGTGAGTTGCTTAAGCCCTGAAGTATACTTTGAGTCAGTCACAAAAGTGCCATTTTGTTCCCCCTCCTGCCAAATTTCTTTCCCCTCCTCTACAGATATCATCCCATTCCTGGGATTTGTTCAATGAGTGGTTGGCACCCTTCAGTATTTTGCATGTTCTTCATGTGCAAGGCCAGACAACACAAAAAATAAAACCTATCTGATACAGCATATTTAAATACAATGGCTAATTTTTGACTCCGCAACAGCTCAGCTGACTAATTTGCTATGGGGGAGTGGGGTGGGTTGAAAGCAGGGGTAGTGATCGTAGCTGAGCCTGATTCTGACATTTCATGATATCCACACGTGCAGACTTGCGAAAGGGGTAGCTGGAAAATGATTAGAGACAGGAAACTCATTTGTTTTAGCTTGGAGTGCTTAAGCCAATTGTCGACACCCTCATTCCATCTCAATTCAGATCAATCAACTTGGCACTGGTCAGATTGAACCTATGACTTTCATGAATTGACTACTTGCTCCCTTAGTTAACTGAACCATTGGGGGAGCCAAAATGTCACTTTATAGGCAAATATGTTGCCTGTTATGGGTGCGCTGCATTTTGAGTATTTGATGCAAAGTTTTTCAAGGTATGAGAAACAGTTAAAATTGATCAAAGGGCCGTTAACTAGTGATGTTTGTTATTTGCCTTTGCAGTTGTCCCATTGGCGGTCCTTAGCTGTGCCCTAACGCTCTGGCACGGAGGAAAGCCTATCACTTTCTTTGTGAGAGGTGCATTATATTAAAACCTGTAAGGTAGTTTCTGTGTGCCTTTGAAACCGAAGTGTTCTGGCAGTTTTATTTAATTGCAAGATACCCGTCTGATTTTCAAATCAAAGAAGGGTATTACTGTTACCCTATATTGAGCATTCTTAATTGAATTTTGTAAGTTCTTTCTGGGCTAGTGCAATTTGCTGAGTATCTAATAAAATATCTAAATTTATGTATAAACTACATTGCAGTATTCCTTTTACTTTGGGCCAATACTGATAAAGAATTGACAAAATAACATTTTTTGCAAGCTAACTGACAAAGCATGATTTATCTACCTGCTGCTGTTTTTATTTTTGCTTCTACTGACTTAGTTTCTTAATAAATGATTAATAGTTGTAAACTGAGGCATATGATTTGACAGAGTTTATTTCCGTCTGTTGGAGAGCTCTGAAATGGCTGTGTTTATAGTCCATATAGAATGGCAAAAGGAGTTATTCGCTTGGTTTTGCTACCTTCCAAATTTCATGTCTGGGGCCAGGTTTCAGTTCATTGGAAGTGTAGCGAATATGTCTTTTGTGCTGGTATAGAAGCAAATCTCTTGAGAGTGCTTGAATTTTAACAGTAAATATAGAGTGAATGAAATTGAATCACCACAGAGGGATATGAAAAGGGCACTGAGTACAATAGTAGCCACATCATTGGTGGTAATAAAAAGAGTGATGGTACCATTCGATGCTAAGCTTAAATCATTTGCTACTATAATTGATTTATAGGCAATTGTTGAGGGAGTTTTAATTCTGTGAAGACAAATATTTTTCTGTTAACTGTTAAATGAAACCTGCGAGCTGCATTCAGAATAATGTGTATTCATATCTTGTAATGTAGCACTTATGCATTCGATCTTTTGAAAGCATCTGTAAATATTTATTTGAGGAATTCATGCTATGGTATTAAATCTGCTTTGTCATATAGCTAAACATTACTTAATTTATGACAGTATGGCCCCACAAACAGCAAATGATAAATGACGGGATAATCTGTTTTTGCTGGTGTTGGTTAGGGGCAGGACAGGAGGAGGAATGTTAGCCTGGACACAGCCAGCATGGAGAGGAGGCCTTGACTTAACATTGCCTCCGAAAGACGCACCTCTCACATTGCAAAACTTCATCAGCGCTGAAGTTCCTGTCTAGATTATGTGCTCAAGATTTATCACAATCAGTAGTGGAAGTCTGGAACTCGCACCTGCAAAAGGCTCTGCATACGGCATTTTCTATCAAACTTTTATTTCTGTACAGATGTTGCCCTCTGATAAGTGTCATGTAAGTTGTGGTGAGCTTAGCATACCTTCATTACTTATAAACAGCATTTACAATTAACCCTACTACTATTCTTTGCAGCAGAAGGGTGCCAGGTGGGGTGGTACTGCTTTCAAGAGTGACCGTTAGTGGTGATTTTTTTCTCTCTTTGAAAATGGTCACAATATAGGGCCATTGGAAAATTATGTTGTACTTTTTTTGCATTGGATTAAAAATGTTTAAATTTAATCAGGCAATGTGCATCTCAAAAAATATTTCATCCATATAGGTTGTAAAATTATTGCTGTTATTGGAAACTGGACTTCTAAAATATTGTATTTGATTCTTCCTTAAGTAAATAGCCACCATGCCATGTAATTTACTGAAAATTGTTAGGAACTTTTTTTTCTAAATGCGCAACTTTTCTAACAAAACTTGAAATGAAGCATTTACTAAAATGTAGCAATTCACACTGACTTGTAATTTGTTAGATTGTTAAATAAAGGAATGGAAAACCATTAACAGAACAGCAAATGTGCATGAAATGTAAGCGGTCTGAATTAACCTATAAACAGATGTTTAATCCAGGTAACTCATTCTACTTATTTGGGGCGGGGCGGGGGGTGGGCTGCGTTGGGGGAATAGTTTCAGTTCTGTTAACCAAAATAATTATTGAATCAAATCATAGAAAATATACAACACTGAAATGGGCTGTTCGGCCCAAACAGGCCTTGTTGGTGTCTTATGTTCCTGTATTCCTTTGTTCTCTTTTCCTACAATCACCTAACTAACCTCGTCTTAAAAGTTGCGATGGCCTCTGTTTCAATCGCTAATTCTGGAAGTGTATTCCACAACCTCTCAAACAATTATGTAAAAAAACAAAAAAATTTTCCTATGCTCTGTCCTACATCTCTTCACACTTAGTCGTATATTCCTGCTTCTAATTATTTTCTCCATCCAAATATTTAGTAATTTCATCTTTAATTAAATATTCCAAAGTTTCCCTAGCAAATGTTAAACTACTGACCTGTAAGTATCCAAGTTACCTGTTTCTAAATATGTGGGTATTACATTAGCCACTGTACAATCCTCCAGCGCACATCCATTCTCAATAGAACCGTGATATAATTTCTAGGATTTCCACTGTTTATTCCTCTCTTTCCCTCAGGATCATTGGATGTGCCCTGACATTTAAAGGAGTTAGTTAAACTAAGAGTTCAAATAGGTATTACAATAAATAAAAGGAAACTCTCACTTTTATCCAGTTCTTGAATTACCTCCTCCCCAGTATCCTGCCAATGAATTGGGCTGCATTTTGCTGAATTTCTACAAGGGCATATATTATTTGTATATATGGATAAGATTAGTCCTGCAGGTATGCATATGCTATGCTTCACATTTTATGTTGCCTTCAAGAATACAGTAGGAATACTTTTTAAATGGTTTGAATTTAACTTCTGTTGTGCAGTCACATTTTTATGCAATATTACCATATTTTAAATCTAATCTCACCCTTTATTTCTCAATGGCCGGTACCCTCTTCGTTAATATTCAGGTAATTTTTACAGATGAATTCTATTAATGAATTAGTGAATTTGTACAAGAGCATGTTTCTATTTTTACATATAAGGAAACTTCATCCTTAAAATGTAAAGCATATGCAAACTTTAACATGTCTCAAAAAATCACCTTGGTTTGCATTAATCTTTCTTCCCTCTACCCTTTGTAGGTAAATCTCATCTGGCAATAGTACAGAGAGTGAACAATGAAGGAGAGGGGGATCCATTTTACGAGGTGCTAGGTATCGTCACACTAGAGGATGTAATTGAAGAAATTATCAAATCAGAAATCTTGGATGAAACAGATTTATATAGTGAGTGTTCACAGTGTAATATTTGTGCTGTACTTGTGCTATACAGGATCGTCCAAACATTTGTCTGGAATAATAATTGGATCTACTTCCCTGTTTCATTTTAAGGTGAAGGTCTAGAGGGTAAATGAGATATACAGTGCGCAACTAGTTCCATTTGCGCAAACTTTTTTAAATATTGTAGTAAAACCAATGTAAATGCTCCATATCTCTGCTCTTCATGGAAAATTATAGTTTTGCAAAGGAGTAAAAGAAGTTCATTCTTAAGCATCCTATACACACCATAGGGGAAATGCCTATCTCGATTGTTTTTGGTAAAATGTGTGATTAATGCAGATTAAGCTCTTGTTGCGAAATAGGTTGTGTCACAAGTTTTGAACATAGGAGCAGGAGTAGGCCATTCAGCCCATCGAGCCTGCTCCACCATTCAATTAGGTCATGGCTGATCATCTGCCTCAACGCCACTTTCCCATGCTATCCCCATATCCCTTGATCTCATTAGTATCCAGGTATTTATCGATTTCTGACTTGAACATGCTCAATGATTGAGCTTCCACAGCCCTCTGGGGTAGAGAATTCTAAAGATTCATCACCCTGTGAAGAAATTCCTCCTCATCTCCGTCTTAAATGGCCTACCCCTTATTCTGAGACTATGCCCACTGGTTCCATACTGAGCAGCCAGGGGAAACATCCTATCTACATCCACCCTGTCACATCCTGTAAAAAGGTTCACCTGTCATTCTTCAAAGCTCTAGAGAATACAGGTCCAGTTGCTTCAATCTCTCCACATTAGACAATCCCGCCATGCCAGGGATTGGTCTGGTGAACCTCTGTTGCACTCCCTCAATGGCAATTATATCCTACCTTAGATAAGGATACACAATATTTTAGGTGCGGTCTCACCAAGGCTCTATATAATTGCAGTAAGACCTCTTTACTCAAAACCCCTTGCAATGAAGGCCAACATATTATCTGCCTTTCTAATTGATTGCTTTAGACCAACACATGGTCTCCAAGCATTCACATAAAAGAGAGCAATAAAACCAGAGGAAAAACAAAAAGACCATCAAGGAAGCTGAGACAAAATACTTGGAACTTTAACCCTCTCAACTATGTAGCTGTTTGGCTGGTCAGCTGGCACTGATCTGTGTAATAATGGTTTAAAAGGTTTTTGCTTTAATTAGGGTCTAATTTCACTGGGGAGCTATTAAAGCTTTGCGTTTGGTCTCCTGTGGGAGCAGGTTTTTATATCTTTAGTATTGTTGATGTGAGTCGACCAATTGGGAAGCCTGGAATTGTGGAAATCCAAGTTATAATTTAATGAGAAACTTAGTCACAGAGATTAAACCAAGTGGAAAAGAAACTTGAAGTGGGAGAACGACTTGGCCCCAAACCTCTAGTTATTGCTGAATGTTTCGAGTTCTAGAAGAAGAAATGGGAGGAGGATGAGTCTTTTAATCAGTTGTTGGATGAGATCAAGACACGTTGTCCAAAAACTGACCATTTGGTGCATTTTTTTTTAAGACAATTTTATATGTGGGCTCTTCAAATGCAAAAACCTTCAGTAGGAGCTTATTAAACATTGAATCCAAAGCATTTGACATTGCCTTGATTTTGGAGACTGGAGATAGATGAGTGAATGTGTTTCAACAGAAAACTATAGCAAATAAGATGAGAGCAGAACCGCAAAGTGGAAAATGAATAATGATTGGCATCCGTAGAATGTGATTGGGCATAGAATGTTTGTTTAGCTGAAAACATGAAACCTGAGTAAAGAAATTCTTAAGGAATGCGGATGTATATGTAAAGCAAAAAGATAAAATTATAAGTAAAGTGGGAAATTAATAATTAAATAACGCATGGCTCAAGGTTAGTAGAGAAGTAAGAAATGTTTCTGATTTGAGTTCTAAAACTGCACCTGTTAGCAGAAAAGAGTGGTCAATTTGTACACTGAAATCAGAAGCAAAACATCAAATTCTTCTCCCATTGAAAAATGGAAATTAAAGTTTGGAAATGACGTCATTATTCATTCAACGAGAGAAGCTGTATGTATGTAAGAAATTACAAGTTAAACTCTAAGACAGTGATGCTCAAGAGACAGTCAATGTAAGTTTCAATGAGATCACCTCTCATTCTTCAAAACTCTAGAGAATACTGTAAGCTTTTATTGATCCAGCCCATGAAGCTGTTGTCATTTCTCCTTTTCTTTGTCATTGAGTAGAAAGCTGGCTCCAGCACCTTCAAACTGCTTAAAATCTACTAGTTGGCACAGCCTATTCCATTCCTCTAGGCTTGACTGATAAAAGAGCTGAAGCATTCTCATGTTTTTGAGCTACATTAGGGTTCTGGCCATGTTTTTTACGCTTTCATGTTAAGACAGCAATGGCTTTTGCAGTCGGGATTATAACGTTGAAGATAATTTTCTGCAAAAGATGTACTCTGACTTAAAAAAAAAGGAGAGAATAGAGAGCGGCACACACATTCCCTGATGGGGTTGGGTAGTAGCGAGAGTAAGCAAAAAACGCAAGTGGTAATCTATAGAGCAAGGCTTTGGGGAGAGGGAAGTAGGGTGGGTGGCCTTTTTAAAAAAAGTTTTTTTGTGTATAGCAACTTGCATTATTGCAAAATCACACCTGTCCATTTACTGGTTTTGACACTAGTATCTGGCATCAATTCCAAAATATTTGAATATGATCAATTTCAAGTCATATTTGAGACAGCTGATGCCTTTTATTAGAAAATTTCATGTATTTAAAGTGAAGATCAGATCCTGACTTTTGAGAGAGACCTGGTGTAGTGTCCAGTGGTACAGAAGAAGCTGGGTCAATCAAAGTCAGCTATGTTCTTCATTTTAGTCCAGTAAGGAGTGAGTGAGATGGCATGAGCAGGAAGTAAAATCAGATTTCATATCTCTTTGGACTTTATATGGACATGAACCCTGCCTATGTTGTTGCTCTTGATAGAGATACATCAAGCTGACCTTTCCCAGAGCAACATAGTGCAAGAAAGGTTAACACAAACTCCTATTTAGTAGCATCTTAAGATTGGATTGCATTTTTCTTATCCTAAATATTCAATAGTTTATTTTTCATATGCAAAGCAATTTTTTTTTACTGTAAATTTGAGAAACTAAAACATAGAGCATACTAAAGCATCCTTTAGTACTTCATCCCATCATCCAAAAGTACTTTATCACTAATAGATTCTATTTTGGATTATAGTCATTGTTGTTATGTAGGGAGACTTTGTCAGCTCATTTGTACACAGCATTTCTCACCATATAGAAAATAGCTAAATACTTTCAAAAGGAAACCAGATAAGCACAGAAAATGGAATAGACTTGCTGAATGGCTGAGATGAGGCAGATGGAATGGGAAGAGACTCGTGAGAGTATAAACGCCAGCACACTAGTTGGACGCAATGGCCTGTTTCTGCGCTGCATATTCTATGTAATTTAATTAGATGACATTGGATATCTTTCAAAAAATTAAGTCAGCAGAAAGTTCAAATTCTGAAAAGGGACAGGAGGAGTGAAATGTAAAAAAAAAAGACGCAATGCCAAAATTCTTTAAACCGACGTCTGTACTGCTTTTAAAAACTATTCTAATGAACTACAAGGATTAAAAAGGGGTTGGAATAATTGAAAATGTAGAGTACCCAGAGTAGAACAGCACATAGTTCAAGTGATAAAACTGAATAGAAGTATTGAAATTTATGGTGACCAACAGGTTACCATTAATCTGGATTTAGAAGTCTGTCATAATAAAAACATGAAATGCTGGAAATACTCAGCACGTCTGGCAGCATCTGTGTAGAGAGAAGCAGAGTTAACGTTTCAGTTAGAAGTCTGTCAATGTCCAGTGCCAAAGCCTGAAGAACTATTTGCTCAGTTAATTGGAGGGCAGAATATATTTAAGATCCTGCCCGGGCAAATATTGCACAAACTTTGGATCAAGATATCATCATCAATATTCAAACCTTTATATTGGTATACTAATTTACCTTCTTGTGTCACTGCCTTGTTCAAGCCCTGCTTCATTGCAAGAGGCTTTGAATAAAAATTCTCAAGGGTACTTGTAGGATGTTAACTGAATAATTTGATCATGACAGGAATACATGATTCTGACAAATCTGCAGAACACACAAACTTGCCCAGTTTTTGTTTGGAAGATTATGACATAAAACTTAAAACCAAAGTGTTCCTTCATGCAAATCTCTTCACTCTCTGGGATCTGTAGTTGCTGAAGGTGATCGTACTGGTGAGCTTCTTGGCTACCATTAAAGGGTATAAAATCTGAGAATTGTGGAGGTTGCTGCTTCTTTGACAAGTGAAGTTCCTATTTTGAACACTGTTAGATTCTAAAGTCTTTAAATACATTCTCCAGGGTACACAGACAAACTTTAGATATAAATTTTAGTTTCCACTAAAAGACTGACTAGAGAATGAATTAACTGTAGGAAAGGCCTTCTGCTGTAAAGTATTTGAATTATCATTCCAGTTCAGTAACAGGCCCAATTATTGGAGTGTTTGCATATCTGCATGAAAGCCTGTCCATAATACATGTTTGAATTCTGATACTGACAGAGCAGTATAAGGTTGCATTGACAAGATGGATGATCAGTCTTGCCAGTTACAAGTCCCATTAATTGCCATCAAAATCTGAGTATCTGGTCTGAAATGTTTTGGCTGATCAGTTTAAAATGCTCTTATTTGGGATGCCAGATCTAAGTGACCTGATGTCATTCTTACCTCATCCATAACCATCACTGCTATGATTAATACATTGAGTATTGTGGTGTTCACCTCGCAGTTTACCAGAAAATTGAGTTTGGATTATGATCCCCAGTTTGCATATCAAGAATATGCAGGATTTATAAGATATGGTGGATTGTACTGTATCTTATCTACATCTTATCAACACAGTTCAGATAGAGAAGAGGAACATTTTGTTAGAGCTTTCAAATAGGTGAAGGAGTCAATAAAATCAGATTAAAGTGTGATGACCCAGAAGAAATCCTCTTTTCTATTGATCAAATTGAACTATGCCACATAGCACTACAAAATGCATGTTCTTGAATTATTGGGTAGACAGCCGGCACAGTTGTACCTGGTTATCTTCGGAAGGTACCAAAAGTGATCCCACAAGTTACGAAAAGAGGAAGAGAGAAAACGGGGAAGTATGGGCCAGTTAGCCTAACATCAGTAGCAGCCAAAAATCTGAAATCTATTAGGGGCGTGGTAACAGAAGACTTAAAAAAAAATCACATGATTCAGCAGAGTCTGCGTGAATTTATGAAAGGGAAATCATGTTTGACAAATCTGTTGAGTTTTTTGAGTATGTAGCTAGTAGGATCGATAAGGGGGAACCAGTGCATGTAGTGCATTTGGATTTTCAAAAAGCATTTGATAAAGTGCCAAACAAGAGGTTTCATTAGGATTCATGGGATTAGGGATTATTATAGACTGAGGATTGGTTAATAGACAGAAAACAGAGTAGGAATAAAAGGGGCAGGCTGTAAATAGTGGGATACCGTAAGGATCAGTACTTGAGCCTCAGCTATTTGCAATCAATATTAATGACTTGGAAGAGGGGACTGAGTGTATCATATTCAGGTTTGCTGATGACACAAAATTGGGTGGGAAAGTGAAAGGTGAGGACAGAAAGTGGCTGCGGAGGGATGTAGACAGGTTGGGTGAGTGGGCAAGAACATGGCAGATGGAGTACAATGTGGCAAAGTGTAAAGTTATTCACTCTGGTAGGAAAAATAAAAAAATAGAATATTTGAATGATGAAAGACTAGGAAATGGGTGTATTCAGAGGGACCTGGGTGTCCTCGAACATGAATCACAACATTAACATGTAGATACTGCAAGCAATTAAGAAGGCAAATGATATGTCAGCTTTTGTTACAAAAGGGGTAGAGAATAAAAGGAAAGAAGTCTTACTAAAATTGTACATGGCATTGGTGAAGTACTGTGTGCAGTTTTGAGCTCCTTACTTAAGGAAGGACATAACTTGTTCTAGAGAGAGTGCAACAAAGGTACACTAGACTGGTTCCAGGGATGAGGGGATTGTCCTATGAGGAGAAATTGAGTAGACTCGGCCTATATTCTCTGGAGTTTAGAAGATTGAAAGTTGATCTAATTGAACTGAATAAAATTCTTAAGGGGCTTGACAGGGTAGATGCTGAGTAAGTTTTTACCCTGGCTGGGGAATCTAGAACACGGGGTCACAGTCTCAGGATAAGGGCTGATCAATTAGGACTGAGATGAGAGATTTCTTCACTCAAAGGGCTGTGAATCTTTGGAATCCTCTACTCCAGAGAGCTGTGGATGCTCATTCTTTAAAGACAGAGATCAATAGATTTTTGGGTAGTAAGGGAATTAGGGGATTTGGGGATAGTGTGGGAAGGTAGAGTTGAGGTAGTAGTTTAGTCATGATCTTATTGAATGGTGGAGCAGGCTTAAAGGACCAAATGGCGTACTCCAGCTCCTATTTCTTATGTTCTTATGTATATTTGATATTTGAAGACAAACAGGCCACATCAGTAGGCAAAAGCACATTCTCTGGAAATTAGAGATTCAATTTTGGTTTATGATTACAGGAATAAGTTGAGATGTTGGGCCACCGAAGTGATCATTTAAAGAACTATGGCTTAATTTGGAGAAGACTCATTAATTAGATTGTGGAACATCATCAGGAAAGCCTCATGTATCTGTATTGAGCAATGTCTCTGCTAATTTGATAGACAAGCCTATAACTAAAGAAACATTTGGCATGCTACCAGAGCTAGATGAAAAAACTGGGACGACATTAGCTGAGAAATACTGAAGTTCTAAAAGAACATAGATCTCCTCAACACCAAATATTTAAACTCAAAGGACTCATTGAAAGCATATACACATTTTAAATAGGACTGGAGACAGAGAATCAGTGCATTAGTATACTATGCCAATTCTGATAAAATAGTATATTTTATGGAAGTTATTTTTTAAAATTGTTATGAAGTCGATATTGATTTGACTTGAGGCAATACGAAGTCTTACTGCCTCTGGACTCTCCTGCAATGACTTGTTACATAGATATATGTGGCAACCATTTCGTACATGATGCCACAAATGGCAGTGAGATAAAATGGTCTATTAATCTGTTTTTCGGTGCTGCTGATGAGAAGGAGTCTTCATCAGAACAGTGGAAGGACTCGGTTTTTCATAAATGATCTTTTAAATCCACTGAGTCATGGAATAATCACAGAAACTGGTTGATGGCACCTCAGTTTAATATCTTGCCCTGAGGACAGCCATTGCAGCACCACTTCAGTATTGCGCTGGTAATTGTTGGCCTAATTTGTGGGGCTTGAACCCATGACCTTCTGAAAGAGCCACAGTTTCAGTTAACTGAGCCAAGCCGACTGTTCTTTAATACCACCCCCCTCCCCAAACCCCTGTAAAATTCCTGACTGAAATTTGCTTCCCAGTTTCATTTGAGCTAAGAAATTGTTGCATCATTTTATTTGGTGCCACATCTGTCAGAAGCCGAGCATCTTTTGCACCATTGAGGTATTTTCCCAGCAGCTCAAAAGGCCAAAGGTAAATTGATGACCAAGCAGCAGATAGCAAAGTGCATTGTGCACAGCTGGCGTCTTGCAGGGGCAGATTAACAGCATTAGGAGTTAGCAAGGCAAATTGGTATGTTGGCCTTTATTGCAAGGGGGTTAGAGTACAAGAGTAAGGAAGTCTTGCTGTAGTCATGAAGGGCTTTGTTGACACCAAACCTTAAGTACTGTGTACAGCTTTGATCTCTACCTAAGGAAGGGAATACTTGCCTTAGAGGCTTTTCAGTCAAAGTTCACTAGATTGATTCCTGGGATGAGGAGAGATTGAGTAGAATGAGCCTATATTCTTTGGAGTTTAGAAGAATGAGTGGTGATCTTATTGAGATGTATAAGATTCTGAGAGGCCTTGATGGGTAGATGCTGAGAGGCTGTATCCCCTGGCTGGAGAATCTAGAACTAGGGAGCATAATCACAGGATAAGGGGTCAGCCATTTAGGACTGAGTTGAGAGATTTCTTCACTCAGAGGATTGTGAATCTTTGGAATTCTGTATCTCAGCAGGCTGTGGATTCTAGAGGTATCAGTGGATATGGGAATCAAGCAGGAAAACGTCGTTGAAATAAAAGATCAGCCATGATCTTATTGAATGACAGAGCAGGTTTGAGGGGCCATATGGCCTACTCGTCGTCCTGTTTATGTTCTTATTCCATTTGACCAGAGTATGCACTAATCTATCCTGGCATCTAGAGCTATAGTTGCTTTGCAAGAGCCTCCACCCGCCTGAATGACACTACTTAATTATACATGTTGTTGGTTAAAAGAGGAAGGAATAGATTGCTCACCTAATAGGGTCTTCATTCTTGAGATGATTTGAATCTCCACACATGGTAAGCTCACGATGGGCCGAAGGGTCTGTTTCTGTGCTGTATGACTCTGGCCCAGTTGTCCCCTCAGCGTGTATAAAGGCCTAGGCTTTTTGGTGCTGGAGATATTAATTAGTTTCAGTTTGGCTTCAGGTAAAAATGATCTAGTTCTAATAGTGTAAGTTCTGTGATTTTATGGGATGCTGGAGTAAAAGACCTTAATGTGGTGCTACCTCTCTACAATGTCGTAATATATTGGCCCAGAATATGCTGCATTGAGCATTGCAGTCAATCAAAGAGCTGAAGTGATGGTACATTCACCATAACAGGGCTGTGGGAGGATTTAAGTGAATGGAAGTGCAATATTTTAATTAACTTCTAAAATAAAATAATCTACAGTTGAGCTTTGTATTGAACACTGAGGCCCTGTTAAGTGCCCATGACTGAAAAATCAAGAAAAATAATTGACTCAGCCAAATAAGTGACTAAATCAATGAATATCAACTGTTTTGGTTCCTTCATGACTTGAGGCAGATGAAACATTCCCAGAATAGCCACTATCATGTATAGCAATAATCTTCCAAGTGAAGCATCAGTAACACTGCGGAATGCAATTTGATTTTGCCTCTCTGTTGCTCCAAGATCAATATGGAAAACAATCATGGCAACTGTGATGTCAAGTGTATCACTCGTGTATATATACATACACACCCCACTCCAAAGCTATGTACTCTCCTGGGAGAGGTGAAAAACCAGATTTAAAAACCCAGGCCAATTAGAGAAAAACATCTGAAATATAGTGGCGTGTGGACGTTTTGTACCATTTGAAGCAGAGACTACAAGACAGGGATTCATTTAATCCTCCAGTTTACTTTTAACTCAAGTGATGTGGGGAATGCAATAAAATGTTAATGGTAGCTTACAATGCAAGTAAAAGTGATTGCTGACTTGTGGGGAATTTGAGATGAGAATTTCAAATTTTACAAATGCACAGGTGTGCTTTTTTATCATGAATATTTGTTTTGTTATTAGACTTCACTCGCGTGTTTATCTCCACATCATTCTACATATATCTAGTGAATAAATGTGTATTCAAGTTGTATCTTTATACCTAAGAAAAGAAGGCATAAAATGGGAAAACACTTATTTGATAATTTGATTCTCCCTTCCCTCTATCTTTGCAGCTTCATTTCTCAATTGGCAATATAATACTTTTGCCCCAATTCAATTTGAGGTCAGCTATTTCATGGGCCATAAAGAATTTATGTAGGTTGGATAATAACTACTGAAAGCTTACATCGCTGCTATGCCCAATAGGTTAATTTCAAAAAGAGTTCACATCTTCTAATAGCAGTTTTTTAGTTGAATGTTTTTAGAACTTGTTGCATTTTTTGATCGTCTTGTTCTAATTAAAATATTTTTAATTTCCGTCCATTTCCCCTCTTCAAAATGTTTTCTACATTTATAGCTGATAACAGAACCAAAAAGAAAATTACACACCGTGAAAGGAAGCAGGATTTTTCAGCCTTCAAACCAACAGATAATGAGATGAAGGTGAAGATTTCGCCGCAGCTACTACTAGCAACACATCGTTTCTTAGCAACAGGCAAGTTTATGACATCAAATGCTAAAAATATATTGGAATGAACATTAGTAATTCTAGTATTTACTTGAATCAATTCTTTTCTCTCTCCTGCTTCAATAACGATTGGTTTGGCCTAGAATAATCTGTTCTTTGCTCCTACATTCCATAAACTCCAACTTGTGCGAAGTTCTTCATGTTCTGCACTAAACCCTGCTAGTGCAACACCTCACTAATCTGTATTGGCTACCCCCAACCCCCACAACAGATTAAATTCTCTTCCTTGACTTTAATTGACCTCACTCTCCAACTCTGGACTTTTGTGCATTCCCCCTCCATTCTTGACATTGTCTGCCTGTATCTTATGCTTTGCAATTTCCTCCCTAAATTTCTTCTCCCCCCTTTTCTTTTAACAACCTATTAAAACCCATCTCTTCAACCACCACCTTCCTGGCTCAGAGTTCAGGTTCCTTGCACCAATTTGTGACCAGCCTTGAGATGTTCTTTAGGTTAAAGGTGCTTTGCAAATGCAAGTTGTTGTTATCCAAAAATGACAGCATAAAAGAACTTGTAAATAACATTCACAACAAGGCGTATTGCTAGTTTTTCATGAATTTTAATTGACCGTTAAATGCTGTACCTAGGATATTAAGGATTAATTTGAAAACTGACTTTGTTCTTGGTTTCTAGGAGTTGGGATTGTTCTTTTCTCCTGACTTGTAAATATACATTACAGCTGCCATTTAAAATGCACAGTTTGGGGCCTGAATTTTTGTACCTCATCAAGGTGAGGATTACCTTTGTTGGGAAAATAGATTACTACTATATATACTCTATATATCATTGAAAAGACTCCCACCCAAGGTGTAGCACAAGCTATACGTATAGTACAATAAAACCAGCTCAATGTTGTTGCATAGAGCAGACAAATTGCACTGTTTTCTCTATTTCTGACAGCCATCCAAAAAGAAATATGTCAGCTGAAGGGAAGCAGTTGGAGCTGATGTGTATAATAATCAAATACATAATAATCCAGAGACTTTGGGTTCAAAAGTACTACTGTGGCAGTTTGAGAATTTAAATTCAATTTATTTTAAAAATCTGGAAATAAAAGCTGGCATCAGTAAAATTGACCATGAACATGTTGGTTTGTCATAAAAGCCCTATTGTCCCACTATAGGACTTGAGCACAAAAATCAAGGCCGACACTCCAGTGCAGTACTGAGGGTGCACTGCACTGTTGGAGATGACGTCTTTTGGATGAAACGTTCAACTGATGCCCCATCTGCTTGCTTGGGTAGATGTAACAGATCACATGGCACTATTTCGAAGAAAAGCAAGGAAGTTACCCCTGGTGCCCTGGCCGACATTTATCCCTCAATCAATATCACAAAAACAGATTATCTGGTCATTATCACATTGGTTTTTGTGGGACTTTGCTGTATGTATACTGGCTGTCATGTTTCCAGTATTACAATTATACTTCAAAAAGTACTTCATTGTCTGTAAAGCGCTTTGGAAATGTCCAGTGGTTGTGAAAGGCGCTAAATAAATGCAAGTTTTTTTTATTGTTTCACTGATGTTTCCTTTGAGGAAGGAAGTCTGCCATGTGACTCTGGTATCATGGTTGCCTCTTGACTACCCTCTGAAGTGGCCTAACAAACCATTCAGTTGTATCAAATCATTGAATTTCCTACCTAACAAACATGTGAGAACATGTTCATGTGGATTGTAGTGATTCAAGAAGAAAGGCTGCCACCACTTCCAGGCAATTCTGAATGGACAATAAATGGCAGACTTGCCAATGATGTCTGCACCACGAGAAATAGTTTTTTAAAAATCACCTTTCAGCGCTGAGTTAACTAACCCTCCACCGAGACTCCCCACTGAATAAATTTAAAGTATTACATACATACTTCTAAAACTTGAAAAACCACTGCACAGGCATGTATTACACAGCATGACACAAAATAAAGTTCATGTATGCAGTTTTATGGGAAATCAGCACAACACCTTGTATGTGGAATGCAACATGAGCACTAGATTCAGAATAAAACTGGAGTCTGCTCCAACAATGTGGTTTAACACCATATTGCTTTCATGTATCCCACGCAGCAGCAGTATGGCACTGACCTTCACTGTGGCCTGAGTGAGGCTGCCAATTGATGGATAGTTTAGTGCACTGTACTAAATTGAACCTACTCAAACTCATTCTCGTTAATACCTTTATAAGCATCAAGAGGAGACTTCCTATTCCAGACTGCTAGGATAATTGAGCCCAGGTTTCAAGATTAAAGGACAGTGACTTATCCCGTTCTGCCACCCAGCTTGTATTCAGATGTCCATTAATATGGACAAGAATTCTGTTGGATCAAAAATGAGTACTCTTGATAGTATTTATTTATTTATTTAGAGATACAGCACTGAAACAGGCCCTTCGGCCCACCGAGTCTGTGCCGACCATCAACCACCCATTTATACTAATCCTACATTAATCCCATATTCCCTACCACATCCCCACCTTCCTTCAATTGCCCTACCACCTACCTATACTAGGGGCAATTTGCAATGGCCAATTTACCTATCAACCTGCAAGTCTTTGGCGGTGGGAGGAAACCGGAGCACCCGGCGGAAACCCACGCGGTCACAGGGAGAACTTGCAAACTCTGCACAGGCAGTACCCAGAACTGAACCTAGGTCGCTGGAGCTTTGAGGCTGCGGTGCTAACCACTACGCCACTGTGCCGCCAAGTGTTCTTCCGTAGTGGCTGCATCTATAGTAAAACTCTGGAAAAAAGATCCACAACATTTTTGTGGCGAGTGACTTGCATGACAACAGTCACTGCATTCGAGAGTAATTCATTGCTTGAATCATAGGACCATAGGAACAAGAGTAGGCCATTCAGCCCATCAAGCCTGCTCCGCCATTCAATACGATCATAGCTGATCATCCACTTCAATACCTTTTTCCCACACGATCCCCATATCCCTTTGTCATTGGTATTTAGAAAGGCTGCATTTGCTGACATCGCAACCACTAGGCGGCACAGGACTTGCACTTGCGCAAATGCAGGCTCTTTAACTAGATTAGAATTAGAACATTACAGCGCAGTACAGGCCCTTCGGCCCTCGATGTTGCGCCGACCTGTGAAACCATCTGACCTACACTATTCCATTTTCATCCATATGTCTATCCAATGACCACTTAAATGCCCGATCATCAGTGTCTGCGACTTTCAGGCAGCTGCCAGGATTAAAGATGGCGCTGCTCAATTTATCACAGGAAATGTTCATGGCTAGATTGTTCTAGCAAACTAACCTTGCATTAAGTCGGATGGAAGCCCAGTAATATGCTATGTAGTTATAGGATACTAACTGTAGTCAAAGATTCGTACAGCATAGAAACAGGCCCTTCGGCCCACCGTATCCATGCCGACCATAATGTCTATCTATACTAATCCCACCTGCCTGCATTAAGTCCATATCCCTCTATGCCTTGCTCATTCAAGTACCTGTCCAGATGCCTCTTAAATGTCGCTACTGTTCCTGCCTCCACCACCTCCTCAGGCAGCTCATTCCAGATACCCACTATTCTTTGTCTGAACAATTTACCCCTTTGATCCCCTTTAAACCTCCTCCCTCTCACCTTAAATCTATGCCCTCTAGTTTTAGTCACCCCTACCATGGGAAACAGACTCTGACTATCTACCCTATCTATGCCTCTCATAATTTTATATATGTTCTGATGAAAGGTCACTGACCCGAAACGTTAACTCTGCTTCTCTTTCCACAGATGCTGCCAGACCTGCTGAGTGGTTCCAGCATTTCTTGTTTTTATTTCAGATTTCCAGCATCCGCAGTATTTTGCTTTTATTATAATTTTATATACCTCTATCATGTCCCCTCTCAGCCTCCTTCGCTCCAGGGTAAACAGACCCAGCCTATCCAATCTTTCTTTATAACTCATAACTTATAATAAGCTGTGGACCTTATTGGCATCTCAATAACATCACTGTATATCACTGCATTTCACAGGGGTGGACAACACATTCACTTAACGACAGACACAGCCTCACAGGAAGAGAGGGCAATGGTTTCACCTCCATTGCTGGATTCCCACAGGTGCAGAGCATCATGGATTACACCCATGTGGTTGTCAAGGCAGCCAGTGACTGGCCAATGAGATCCATCAACAGGAAGGGCTTCCACTCCCTCAGTGTCCAACTGGTCTGTGACCACAAGATTTTCCACCATGTGTGCACTCACTTTCCTGGCAGCTGCCATGGCTCCTTCATCCTCCACCTGTCCAAGAAGCCTCGGAGCTTCACACCATCCCCCAAAGTGTGTGGATGGATCGGATCCTAGGGGACAAGGGATGTTCCTTGAAAACATGGCTACTCACCCCTGTATGGGAATCCCAGATAGAGGCACAGAGACGTCATCTCCCTCCACCTCCAATTTCTCCCCTTACCTCCTGCTCCTGCCCTGGTGATCTGTCTCCTTCCAGGGCCTCACCACCCTCAAGGTCCACATCTCTTTGGAGGGCCATGTTATGGAGAGCATAGCAGAGCACCACAATGACTAACACCCTTGCAAGAGGGTAATGGACAGCACCACCCAACAGGTCCAGGCACCGGAATGGCATCTTCAGAAGCCTGGGAGCCTGCTCAATGGTTGTCCTGCTGAGCAGATGACATTGGTTGTATTGTCTCTGGGCCTCTATCTGGGAGTGATCCCATTAAATACAAAAGGAATTTTACGATTGAATTTCCATTGGAAGATAGTGAATTGGCACCCCAATCGATGGAAAAGCAGATCGGGGAGAGTATAAAATATGCTGCCAATTCGTTATCGTGATTCTTTATATGACTGACCAGGACTGATTTCACCCAAACGCAGCTACCTACCTTGCCCCAATGGTCGCTCTCCCCCCTCGGCAACTTGCTTTCTCCTCCTCAGCGGCTGATTCCAGACCTCACTGCTCCTGCCCCCCACTTCCCTGGCCAATTGTTCCTCGCTTTGTGCAGCCCTGCTCTCTGGTTATATTTTATTTTTAGAGATACAGCACTGAAACAGGCCCTTCGGCCCTCCGAGTCTGTGCCGACCATCAACCACCCATTTAATCTAATCCTACATTAATCCCATATTCCTACCACATCCCCTCAATTCCCCTACCAGCTACCTACACTAGGGGCAATTTACAATGGCCAATTTTACCTATCAACCTGCAAGTCATTGGCTGTGGGAGGAAACTGGAGCACCCGGCGGAAACCCACACGGTCACAGGGAGAACTTGCAAACTCCGCACAGGCAGTACCCAGAATCGAACCCGGGTCGCTGGAGCTGTAAGGCTGCGGTGCTAACCACTGTGCCACGGTTGCTCACTTCCGGCTTCTCCCCCCACCATCTGCTAGCTCTGGGCCATGCCGCTTTGGGCCATGCCGCTTCCCTCCTCTCGGCCACTCGCTCCCACGTTTCATCAGTCTTAGCGCCGCCCCGAACGAGCAAGGCAGGCTGCAAGTGGTGATCGGGCGACTTAGGAGCAAGTGGCCAAGGGGAGGGAAGCGGCACAGCCTGGAGCTAGCGGCTGGGAGGGGGTGGGGGGTTGGGGGGAGCGAGCAGCTGGAGAGCAGGGTGGCGCAAAGTGAGGAGTGGGGAACAATCGGCCAGGAGTGTGGGTGGGGGAGCAGTGAGGTCTGGAGCAAGCAGCTGAGGGGAAGAAGCGTCGAGGCCTGGAGCATGTTGCCAAGGGGGGGGGTGTGGGGGGTGGAGAGGAAAGAGCTCCAGCCTCAAAGTCTCCCATTCAGCCGCTTCCTCCAGCCAAGCGAGGGGCTGGATACCCGATGATGCTTTACCGCGCACGTGCAAAGATGGACCAGGCGCGGATATGGGATGACATTGGCAGTGCGCGATGACATAATCTCGTGCATGTGCCATTTAGTACTGGCAGGATGTAGCTGCGCATGTGCGCAGCGTGACGCACTCTGATGATGTCAGCGGGCCGCTGCATTGTCAGGAGTCACTGATTTAGAAATTTGCCAATCTCTGCTTTAAACATACTCAATGACTGAACTTCCACAGCCCTCCGGGGTAGAGAATTCCAAAGATTCATAACCATCTGAGTAAAGAAATTTTTCCTTATCTCGGTCCTAAATGGCTTTCCCCTTAATTTGAAAGTGTGTCCCCTGGTTCTAGACTTCCCAACCAGGGAAAACATCTTAACTGCATCTACCCTGTCTATCCCATTAAGTATTTTGTGTTTCAATGAGATCGCCTCTCATTCTTCGAAATTCGAGAGAATACAGGCCCAGTTTCCCCAATCTCTTCATAGGACAGTCCCGCCATCCCGGGAACAAGTCTGGTGAACCTTTGTTGCGCTCCCTCTATGGCAATAATATCCTTCCTAAGGTAAGGGGACCAAAACTGCACACACTACTCCAGGTGCAGTCTAACCAAGGTTCTATCCAATTGAAGCAAGACTTCACTACTCCTGTACTCAAATCCTCTTGCGATAAAGGCATTAGCCTTCCTAATTGCTTGCTGCACCTGCATGTTAGCTTTCAATGACTTATTGATGAGGACACTTGGGTCCCTTTGTACATCTACACTTTCTAACCTCTTATTCTTTTTTTTTCTTTTCTTTTGGGCCTCCTTATCTCGAGAGACAATGGATACGCGCCTGGAGGTGGTCAGTGGTTTGTGAAGCAGCGCCTGGAGTGGCTATAAAGGCCAATTCTGGAGTGACAGGCTCTTCCACAGGTGCTGCAGAGAAATTTGTTTGTTGGGGCTGTTGCACAGTTGGCTCTCCCCTTGCGCCTCTGTCTTTTTTCCTGCCAACTACTAAGTCTCTTCGACTCGCCACAATTTAGCCCTGTCTTTATGGCTGCCCGCCAGCTCTGGCGAATGCTGGCAACTGACTCCCACGACTTGTGATCAATGTCACACGATTTCATGTCACGTTTGCAGACGTCTTTATAACGGAGACATGGACGGCCGGTGGGTCTGATACCAGTGGCGAGCTCGCTGTACAATGTGTCTTTGGGGATCCTGCCATCTTCCATGCGGCTCACATGGCCAAGCCATCTCAAGCGCCGCTGACTCAGTAGTGTGTATAAGCTGGGGGTGTTGGCCGCTTCAAGGACTTCTGTGTTGGAGATATAGTCCTGCCACCTGATGCCAAGTATTCTCCGAAGGCAGCGAAGATGGAATGAATTGAGACGTCGCTCTTGGCTGGCATACGTTGTCCAGGCCTCGCTGCCGTAGAGCAAGGTACTGAGGACACAGGCCTGATACACTCGGACTTTTGTGTTCCGTGTCAGTGCGCCATTTTCCCACACTCTCTTGGCCAGTCTGGACATAGCAGTGGAAGCCTTACCCATGCGCTTGTTGATTTCTGCATCTAGAGACAGGTTACTGGTGATAGTTGAGCCTAGGTAGGTGAACTCTTGAACCACTTCCAGAGCGTGGTCGCCAATATTGATGGATGGAGCATTTCTGACATCCTGCCCCATGATGTTCGTTTTCTTGAGGCTGATGGTTAGGCCAAATTCATTGCAGGCAGACGCAAACCTGTCGATGAGACTCTGCAGGCATTCTTCAGTGTGAGATGTTAAAGCAGCATCGTCAGCAAAGAGGAGTTCTCTGATGAGGACTTTCCGTACTTTGGACTTCGCTCTTAGACGGGCAAGGTTGAACAACCTGCCCCCTGATCTTGTGTGGAGGAAAATTCCTTCTTCAGAGGATTTGAACGCATGTGAAAGCAGCAGGGAGAAGAAAATCCCAAAAAGTGTGGGTGCGAGAACACAGCCCTGTTTCACACCACTCAGGATAGGAAAGGGCTCTGATGAGGAGCCACCATGTTGAATTGTGCCTTTCATATTGTCATGGAATGAGGTGATGATACTTAATAGCTTTGGTGGACATCCGATCTTTTCTAGTAGTCTGAAGAGACCACGTCTGCTGACGAGGTCAAAGGCTTTGGTGAGATCAATGAAAGCAATGTAGAGGGGCATCTGTTGTTCACGGCATTTCTCCTGTATCTGACGAAGGGAGAACAGCATGTCAATAGTCGATCTCTCTGCACGAAAGCCACACTGTGCCTCAGGGTAGACGCGCTCGGCCAGCTTCTGGAGCCTGTTCAGAGCGACTCGAGCCTCTTACCATTTGAAGAAATACTCTGCACATCTATTCCTCCTATCAAGTGGATAACCTTACATTTTTCCACATTATATTCCATCTGTCATGTTCTTGCCCATTCACTTACCCTGTCCAAATCCCCTTGAAGCCGCTTTGTATCTTCCTCACAGCACACATTCCCACCTAGTTTTGTGTCATCCGCGAACTTGGAAATATTACATTTGGTCCCCACATCCAAATCATTGATATGTAGCGTGAACAGCTGGGGTCCAAGTACTAATTCTTGCGGTACCCCACTAGTCACAATCTGCCAATGCAAGAATGACCTGTTTATTCCTACTGTCTGTTTTCTGCCTGTTAACCAATCCTATCCATTGTGCTTTAATTTTGCTAACCAACCTCCTGTGGGGGACTTTATCAAAAGCCTTCTGAAAATCCAAGTATGCTACGTCCACCTATTCCCCTTTATCAATTCTGTTAGTAACATCCTCAAAAAACTCCAACAGGTTCGTCAAACATGATTTCCCATCCATAAATCCATGTTGACTATGCTCAATCAGATCATTATTATCCAAGTGTCCATTTATCACACCCTTTAGAATAGATTCTAGCATTCTAGCATTTTTCCCTACTACTGATGTAAGGCTAACAGGTCTGTAGTTAAGTGTTTCAAAATACGGTGCTATATTAATGTATTTACTCTAAGTTTTACTCTACTAATGTTTGTGACATCCGGTTTCAGTGATGTGACTAGGTCCTTTAATGTGCACTGCTCCAACCTACTGGGAAATTGTACGGAAACAATATAGTTTGACTTTTTTCAGATCACTCTTTGGTTTGTTCAAACCTGTAGGAAAGTGGTCATTTTTATAATAGAAGTTATAAATTAATTGTCGGCTTTTGTACAAAATCTAGTACAGTTTTCCTTTTTCTGGACTATTTAAATTGTTCCTTAACCTGTTTAATTTTCAACACTTACTCAAAACTTACCTTTTGCATGACTGTTCAGCTAATTTAAGACCACGAATAGTTGAGTTAAACCAAGGAAGTCCCAAGTTTGATCACTGGCCTGTTCTGACCAAGCTAATCTCAGTTAGTGACACGAGTATTACATTTGACCTTTTTTCCCTACACTATGGAAAGAAATATTGGCTAGGGTTCCCACTCTAATCATTATCCAGCAACTGCTCTGTGTGTGTGTGCATGCGTGCGCGCCCACCCGCCCGCTCGTGTGTGTGTCCGTGCACGTGGACGCCCGGTGAGGACAGCATCGGACTTGGTTGTGACACCGCCGCAGTTGAATAACCTACCAACAAGTCTTGTCCCAGTATAGAAATGTATGGGCATTTGGGAGAGGTGCTAGCTGATGATTGGCTCCTATGGATTCATGCTCTGCAAGGAATTTGAAATGTTCAAGAGAAGAGAAAATTGATAGAAAAAAGTAAGGAGCAGAACATTTTTGGCAACTCAAAGTGGAGGGGAAAAACATTGCATTTATTTTGGTTTACAGGAAAAGGCATTGGTCTTTTTGTTAGATGTCATCTCCTATTGCCAAAGCAGCACACCTATTTTTAATTTAACTCTGAATAAAACAATTGCCCTCAAACTGCAATCAAATTTTCCCCAGCAGGAAATATGATACTATATTGAAAGCAAACTTTTATTGATTGGGTTGCCTGATTCTTCACCCCCAGAACAGTGACTTGGCTCCATTTTAAAACCATAAGAATTAAATTAAAATTCTCAAAAAGTAGTATTTGTGTAGCAGGGTCTGTGGATTTAAATAAGGTGCCAACAGATCAGCTTTAAGGCTGATTTGATGGCTGTTTTTGTCCTACCTCTAACTTGTATAATATATAATGTTGATTGTAATAGAAGGCTTGGGTTGCTTGAAGTTGCACTTGAATATATTGATATTTGTGTTAAATGATTTCAGAAGTGGAGCCATTCAGCCCAACACAGATGTCAGAGAAGATTTTACTGAGGCTGCTCAAACATCCTAATGTTATTCAGGAAATGAAGTTTGACGAAAGAAATAAAAAAGCCCCAGAACATTACCTTTTCCATCGGAACAAACCTGTAGATTATTTTATCCTAGTTTTACAGGTTGGTGTGTTTAATCCTAATAATGCTGTAGAAACATATATTGCAGAAATCCATTTCTACAGATTGTAGATGATGTGTTAAGTGTGGACAAATTTATTTGTATGCTATGTTATAGCTGGAAGACCACATTTTCTTAGAATATATGTTTTTATACTTAGGGTGACATTGTGTAGCACTTTGCTACATCGAGATGTACAGAATCACAACATAGCAGCTTATTATCTGACTGATGAATTTTGGTAATGCCTCGGGTTCAAAATCATAAATTTAATAATACCTTCTAACCAAAGTTGGAGGGTACTATTTTCATATTTAAATGGGAGAAAGCTGCTCTATTGGTAAGAATTGTTTAAGACAACAACAGACAAAGTTGTATATTAGTATAAATAGAGATCCCTGAGTTATTGGGGTTTAGATCGTAGAATGATACAGCACAGAAAGAGGCCATTCGGTCCATCATGTTTGCAACTCTTTGGTAAAGTTGTTCAATTAGTCCCACCCACTCATTCCTTCCCTGTAGCCCTGCAATTTTTTTCCCATCAAGTATTTATCCAATTCCTTTTTGAATTTTACTATTGGATCTGCTTCCACTGCCCTTTCAGGCAGTGCATTCCAGATTGCAACAACTTGTGTGACAATGTTTTCCAAGTCATCTGTGGTTCTTTTACCAATCACCTTAAATCTGTGTCCTCTAGTTATCGACTCTTCTGTCACTGGAAACTGTTTCTCCTTATTTACTCTTGTTACGACCGAGGTGGGAGGAGTGCACTTTTTTCTAGTTCCATTTCTCCACAGGTCACAACATATATTTAAATGTTTACCCAGTTACCGATACAGTCAATCATAGACTCTATTTTTATCCCAGAATAGAGTACACCAACTAAGTTTCTTTGATAAACTATAAAATTATCAGTTTATTATCAAACAACACTTATTCAGTAACAAAGCAAAGCATTAACACACAAATTGCTATATGAAAATTCCCTTTTTACCTTAGGCCACCCCCCCCCCCCCCCCTCCCCTCTCTCTCTCTCTCTCTCTCACACACATACAGAAAATAGAGGTTTTCTCTTTAGAACTCTGTTACAAAAAAGAATACTTTAGCCAAATACTTGCTAATTCTTGAAGAAAAAAAAGATGAGATATGGCAGTTGTCGCTTTTGGCATCCCAAATACACGTAGACAGCTGTCACTGGGATCTTCCTAGAACAGTTCTTTTCAGGCATTGTTGAGGCCTGACGTTTGGCAGGCCTTTCAGGAGAAATGCGGCAACAGTTTCAGTCTGTTTCTTACACTTGCTTCTCAGGGCTTCTTAAAGAGATGGAAAAGCTGGCAGGCTTTTCAAAGAGATGGAACAAGCTGAGCTGGGTGGTTGCTCCCTTGGCAGGTTTCCTCCAACTTTTTAAACACCGTCCACTCCCTCAACTCACTGTCTAAAGCGAAACCAAAAACAATATCTCAAGAGTCAAGCCTCCTGACCCCTGTAAATCTTGACTTGTCACTTCTCTGTAGATATCTTCCCCAGGTCAAAAAGCCCCTGCTGGGTACTTATCTGAAGAGAGGTGACTTCCAGTAAATGTTGTTTGTTTATCTTGGCAGGTGATCTTCAGTAAGGCTTGTTTACAAACCAAGTCCAAAAGACCATCTGATGGCCTCTTTTTTTAAAAAAAACTTAAGTCCAACATCTATGGAATCCTCAGCCTCCAAAAAATGAATCAATTTCAAGTCCTCAAAAAAAATTTAACAAAGAATGGAAGCAATTTCATAACACCTCCATCCTTGGAGGAATGAAACGCCATTTTCAAATGCGTTTCATTACAAAGTATGGAAAAACAGAAGATGAAAATTTTTAAAATGCATTTACACATTCATAATCATTCACTCTTTACCCGTAGTTAATACTGTTCTGCTTTGTACCATCTTCGCACTCGTATAACTCAAAGCAAAGTTTAATTCTAGAGAAAGCATCCGCAATCACATTTTACCCATCAATGTGGATAATCTTTAAGTGATAAGTTCGCAATAGTAAACTCCAGCGAAATAGTCTGGCATTTAGGTTTTTGAATTTTTCCACAAGGGCTAGGGGGTTATGATCAGTATATACCAGTTTCTCTCTGGAGTCGTGGCAGACATAGACGTCAAGATATTTGAGAGCTAGTAATAAGCCTAGGGTTTCTTTTTCCACCATTGAATATCTTTTTTGGTGTCCATTTAACTTTTTGGAAATGTATCCCACTGTCTTTCTATACCTGATTCATTGCCTTGTAACAGGACTGCACCGACCCACAGGTCGCTCGCATCAATTATGATCTTGAAGGGCTTAGTGAAATTTGGAGCAACCACACTGGTTCATGAATCAAAATAGCTTTCAGCCCCTCAAAAGATGTTTGGCACTGACCACACTGACTTTGTTTTCTTTTTTTGTAACAAATCTGTCAATGGAGCAGCTATAGTACTAAAACTTGGTTCAAACTTGCAGTAGACACCACACATCCCAAAAACCTCATGATTTCTCACTTAGTCTTAGGGGTAGGGAACTCCACCAATGCTTGTAAATTTGCTGTTCTTGGCAACACTTGTCCTTTCCATTCTATATGCCTGAAGTAGGTTACCCTTGCTTTTGCAAATTCACTTTTGGCAAGGTTGATTGTAGTTTTCTAAACAGAGCTTCTAGTTGTTTCAAGTGGTCCTTCCAAGTGTTACATCATCAAGGTAAACCACACAGTTAGGAACACTGGCTACCACTTGATTTATTAGTCTCTGAAAAGTTGCTGGGGCATTTTTTAGTCCGAATGGCATCACTGGGCATTGGAAAAGACTGTCTGGTGCGACAAAGGCCGATATTTCTTCAGCTCAGAGTGTTAAAGGAACTTGCCAGTATCCCTTTAACAAATCTATTTTTTGTACGAAACATGGCACTGCCCACTCCGTCAATTTGGTCTTCCAAGTGCAGAATTGGGTAGGAGTCTGCTTTGTTACTGTATTAACCTTTCTGTAGTTTATGCAGAATCTAGTTGAACTATGATGTTCAAGATGGCTCCTGGCTGGAAGCTCCCTAGGAAGCTCCCTTGCTGTTCAACTCTATCCATGGCCATCTGCTCCCATCCCTAACGTTTTCTCCCCCAATCTGCCCTCTTAAACTGTTTAAATTCCCCTGGCTCTTTAAATCAGTTCATTTTAGCCCTATCTAAAAGTTAACAGTTAGTTTAGTGTATGTTACCTGGGCCCACTGCCCTCCCCCAGCCACACCTGCTCTTTGTTTTCTCAATGAAATTGATCCGGATGAAACTGACGAGCACAGCTGCCGATACTTCAATCTCCGATCCTGCTGTCTTCACAGTCCAGAGTGTCTGCAGCCACGGCATGCGGTAAGTCCATTGAGGTGAAGAAGGAGCTGCGGGACCCGAGAGAAGTCCTGTGAAAAGGTGCCCCGAACACCCAAAACATCCACGAACGGCCCCCCCGGCCGCAACTTCAAAGCGCCCGCGGGAGATGGCTCGGAGAGCATCTGCAGCGCACTGTCGGCAATGCTGCATGCCTTTATTTAAACCACTGCAAAAAAAAAACCCTTAGCAAATGTAATCACCTCTAAGTCTGCCAAATGATGCTTCACCTCCCGAAGGACGTGGATGAGCTTTCCGGACGTCGATGGTGGGCACTGAGGAAATGGCTTATTACCTGCACCAGATTCCACCCCCTTTACCCCCCTTCCACCCCCCCCACCCCCGTCCCCTTCCCTGCTCCACCCTCTCAGCTCACCCCCTCACAACCCCGTACCAGCCCGCCCCCCCCCCTCGCACCATCTTCACCCCGCACCCCCTTCCCCTGCACCCCCCCCCCCCCCACCCCCTCCCTCTACCCCTCCCCCTTACATCCCCTCCTCCCACCGGCACCATCCTACACCTGTGTAGGGGCCCCAACAACCCCACTGCCTTGTGGGCGTCTCGGGAGAGACCAAGGCTAAGGGAGTAAACCCTAACAGAAAATCCGGAGCGGAACCCCGTAGGCGGTCATGTGTCACCTTTGGCATGTTTCCGGCAGTTCCTGCAGCCATACTGGTGCCAAACGTCGTGTCCTGCACTCCTTTGGACCCCACCAGAAAGGCCGAGAGGGGGGTTTTAACGACTGGGCAACTCTCAACCTCCATAAATTTGCCCAGGCATGCGCCATGGAGAGGTCACTCCATAGTTGCCTCACAGCGACTAAAACAACACGGAAGGCAGCAGTTACGGGTTATAAGTCCAGATAAATTGGCGTAGAAACTGGGCGCCACGGGTTGCCTTTGTCGGTGGGCGAGGTCATTGCACCTCACTGGACAGCTACCGCCCGCCTCAAACCGGGCAGCCCCCGGTCAATAAGGTTCTGTCCCGCCACAGTCTGCCTGCTTCAATGGGTGCTTGGAGCTCAGGGTCATTGCCCGAAAGGTGGACTGATACACCGCACCAAACAACACGAAAAAAGGAAAGAAGGTACCAGCCCTTCGCTTTGCAAGCTGGAACGTCAGAACTATGTGTCCTGGCCTGTCGGAAGACCTTACACAAATCAACGATTCTCGGAAGACCGCCATCATTAACAACGAGCTCAGTAGATTCAATGTGGACATTGCAGCACTTCAGGAGACTCGCCTCCCCGCGAGTGGCTCTCTAGCAGAGCAAGACTACACCTTCTTCTGGCAGGGTAGGGATCCTGAAGAACCAAGACAGCATGGAGTGGGCTTCGCCATCAGAAACTCCTTGCTCAGCATGATAGAGCCTCCCTCAAATGGCTCGGAACGCATACTGTCCATCCGACTGCTCACCACCTCTGGTCCAGTACACCTACTCAGCATCTATGCTCCAACACTCTGCTCCCCACCTGAAACTAAAGACCAGTTCTATGAACAACTCCATAACATCATTAGCAGCATCCCCAACACCGAACACCTATTCCTGCTGGGGGACTTTAATGCCAGGGTTGGGGCCGACCATGACTCATGGCCCTCCTGCCTTGGGCGCTATGGCATTGGAAGGATGAATGAGAATGGACAGAGACTGCTTGAGTTGTGTACCTATCATAACCTCTGCATCACCAACTCGTTCTTTCACACTAAACCCTGTCACCAGGTTTCATGGAGGCACCCAAGATCACGTCGTTGGCACCAGCTAGACCTCATTGTCACAAGGCGAGCCTCTTTAAACAGTGTTCAAATCACACGCAGCTTCCACAGTGCGGACTGCGACACCGACCACTCCCTGGTGTGCAGCAAGGTTAGACTCAGACCAAAGAAGTTGCATCATTCCAAGCAGAAGGGCCACCCGCGCATCAACACGAGCAGAATTTCTCACCCACAGCTGTTACAAAAATTTCTAAATTCACTTGTAACAGCCCTTCAAAACACTCCCACAGGGGATGCTGAGACCAAGTGGGCCCACATCAGAGACGCCATCTATGAGTCAGCTTTGACCACCTACGGCAAAAGTGCGAAGAGAAATGCAGACTGGTTTCAATCTCATAATGAAGAGCTGGAACCTGTCATAGCCGCTAAGCGCATTGCACTTTTGAACTACAAGAAAGCCCCCAGCGATTTAACATCCGCAGCACTTAAAGCAGCCAGAAGTACTGCACAAAGAACAGCTAGGCGTTGCGCAAACGACTACTGGCAACACCTATGCAGTCATATTCAGCTGGCCTCAGACACCGGAAACATCAGAGGAATGTATGATGGCATGAAGAGAGCCCTTGGGCCAACCATCAAGAAGATCACCCCCCTCAAATCTAAATCGGGGGACATAATCACTGACCAACGCAAACAGATGGACCGCTGGGTTGAGCACTACCTAGAACTGTACTCCAGGGAGAATGCTGTCACTGAGACTGCCCTCAATGCAGCCCAGCCTCTACCAGTCATGGATGAGCTGGACATACAGCCAACCAAATCGGAACTCAGTGATGCCATTGATTCCCTAGCCAGCGGAAAAGCCCCTGGGAAGGACAGCATTACCCCTGAAATAATCAAGAGTGCCAAGCCTGCTATACTCTCAGCACTACATGAACTGCTATGCCTGTGCTGGGACGAGGGAGCAGTACCCCAGGACATGCGCGATGCCAACATCATCACCCTCTATAAAAACAAAGGTGACCGCGGTGACTGCAACAACTACCGTGGAATCTCCCTGCTCAGCATAGTGGGGAAAGTCTTTGCTCGAGTCGCTCTGAACAGGCTCCAGAAGCTGGCCGAGCGCGTCTACCCTGAGGCACAGTGTGGCTTTCGTGCAGAGAGATCGACTATTGACATGCTGTTCTCCCTTCGTCAGATACAGGAGAAATGCCGTGAACAACAGATGCCCCTCTACATTGCTTTCATTGATCTCACCAAAGCCTTTGACCTCGTCAGCAGACGTGGTCTCTTCAGACTACTAGAAAAGATCGGATGTCCACCAAAGCTACTAAGTATCATCACCTCATTCCATGACAATATGAAAGGCACAATTCAACATGGTGGCTCCTCATCAGAGCCCTTTCCTATCCTGAGTGGTGTGAAACAGGGCTGTGTTCTCGCACCCACACTTTTTGGGATTTTCTTCTCCCTGCTGCTTTCACATGCGTTCAAATCCTCTGAAGAAGGAATTTTCCTCCACACAAGATCAGGGGGCAGGTTGTTCAACCTTGCCCGTCTAAGAGCGAAGTCCAAAGTACGGAAAGTCCTCATCAGAGAACTCCTCTTTGCTGACGATGCTGCTTTAACATCTCACACTGAAGAATGCCTGCAGAGTCTCATCGACAGGTTTGCGTCTGCCTGCAATGAATTTGGCCTAACCATCAGCCTCAAGAAAACGAACATCATGGGGCAGGATGTCAGAAATGCTCCATCCATCAATATTGGCGACCACGCTCTGGAAGTGGTTCAAGAGTTCACCTACCTAGGCTCAACTATCACCAGTAACCTGTCTCTCGATGCAGAAATCAACAAGCGCATGGGTAAGGCTTCCACTGCTATGTCCAGACTGGCCAAGAGAGTGTGGGAAAGTGGCGCACTGACACGGAACACAAAAGTCCGAGTGTATCAGGCCTGTGTCCTCAGTACCTTGCTCTACGGCAGCGAGGCCTGGACAACGTATGCCAGCCAAGAGCGACGTCTCAATTCATTCCATCTTCGCTGCCTTCGGAGAATACTTGGCATCAGGTGGCAGGACTATATCTCCAACACAGAAGTCCTTGAAGCAGCCAACACCCCCAGCTTATACACACTACTGAGTCAGCGGCGCTTGAGATGGCTTGGCCATGTGAGCCGCATGGAAGATGGCAGGATCCCCAAAGACACATTGTACAGCGAGCTCGCCACTGGTATCAGACCCACCGGCCGTCCATGTCTCCGTTATAAAGACGTCTGCAAACGCGACATGAAATCGTGTGACATTGATCACAAGTCGTGGGAGTCAGTTGCCAGCATTCGCCAGAGCTGGCGGGCAGCCATAAAGACAGGGCTAAATTGTGGCGAGTCGAAGAGACTTAGTAGTTGGCAGGAAAAAAGACAGAGGCGCAAGGGGAGAGCCAACTGTGCAACAGCCCCAACAAACAAATTTCTCTGCAGCACCTGTGGAAGAGCCTGTCACTCCAGAATTGGCCTTTATAGCCACTCCAGGCGCTGCTTCACAAACCACTGACCACCTCCAGGCGCGTATCCATTGTCTCTCGAGATAAGGAGGCCCAAAAGAAGTTGAACTATCAGGTTTAGACGCTAACACCACTGGAGAAGTCCAGCTGCTTTGACTGGGTTCAGTTAGGTGGTTTTTCCAACTTATGTTGGATTTCTACTTTTTCCTGGGCCTGTTTATCTGGACCTAAGCAATAAGGATGCTGTTTTATAGGAAAAGATTCCCCTTTATCCACATCATGTGTGGATAAGATTGTACATCCTGGCTTATTCCTACAGACTTTTAAATGCTGTGAGTAGCCTTGTTGGGTCTTATTGTTGTTCTGCATCCAAGTATGAAAGCATAGTGTCCAATCTCCCTAACAATTCAGTATTAGCTAACTGGATATTAGGAGGTTCAATTTGAAAATTGTCTAGGCCGCCTCCTGCCTCATCCTTATTATCCTTTTCATCTTTCCCTACTATCCCTACTACCTGACATCCTGTGCTTGCTTATTCTCCTACTGGCGGTGATATTGTTTCAACATATTGATATGACACAGCCGATTCTTTTTCCGGTGATCTGGGGTGTCATTCAAATAATTTACTTACCAATTCTTTTGACCACTTGACATGGACCACTGAACCATGTTTTCAGCGGTTCACAGCAGTAAGACTAACACCTCATCCCCTGGTTGAAATGTTTGGGTCTTAACATGCTTGTCTGTCCATTGCTTCATAGTTGTTTGGGAAGCTTTCAGGTGTTCCTGAGCCACTTTGCAGGCTCTCATGAGCCATTCCCGGAACATGGATACATAATCGAACACAGAAGATTCGTCCCTCTGTTCTGTAAACTTTTCTTTGATTTGAGGACTTGTTATCTCATATCCACAAACTAATTCAAAAGGACTAAAGCCGGTAGACTCATTAGGTGAATCCCTAGTGGCAAACAAAAGAAATTCTAGCCCTTTATCCCAATCATGGGGATATTTATGACAGTATGCCCTGTTCATTGTTTTGGGGGTCTGATGGCACCTTTCTAAAGCACCTTGTGTCTGTGGGTGGTATGCTGAGGACTTTAACTGTGTTATACCCAAATTATTCACAACTTCCTAGAAAGTTTTATGCACAAAATTGGAACCTTGATCCGACTGAATCTCAATTGGTAATCCATATCTAGTGAAGAATTGGGTTAACTTCTCTACCACTACCTTAGCAAAAATTGTTTTTGAGGGACTGGCCTCTGGGAACCAAGTAGCCTTATCCATGGTAGTGAATATATATTGGTGTCCCACTTTTGTTTTTGGTAAAGGTCCTACACAGTCTACCAACACCCTACTAAATGGTTCCTCAAAAACTGGTATGTGAATTAGAGGTGCCAGTTTTATGGCAGGTTGCATTTTACCCACAATCTGGCACATATGGCATGATTTACAAAACTGCACCACATCCTTTGAAAGACCTGGCCAGTAAAAATGTTGGCCAACACGCGATTGGGTTTCCGGATCCCCACATGTCTCGCTATAGGAATTTATTAGGCTATCCTTAATATTTCCCGGCGATACTTGGGCGTTACCACTATCTGTTGAACAACCGTCCATTCTTCGTCTGCAGGTCTGTGAGGCGGTCTCCACTTACTCATCAGAATCCCATTTTTAATATACAATCCTTCTGGAACTCCCTTTGCCTCAGCTTCAGTTAGAGCCACTTGTGCCATTTTATTTAACTCTGGATCAGCTTGCTGAGCCTTGATCAGATAAGGTTTACTGAACCTTTTCTTCGGATTATCCAGATCGCCAAAGAAAGTTTCAGATATTCGGCTATCTGTGTTGGCAATTTGACCTCCGACAACGGAACTTGTTTAGCCATTGCTTGGATCACAAACATGAAGGAACAATTCCTGGAACCTTTTCATGCAACTGTTCTTTCTCTTTGACTTCATTTGGTCTTTCCAAAACTACTGGAGAAGCTACTGCCTTCGCTCTGGCCAAATCATTCCCCAGGAGTAGGTCAACTCCGTCTACTGGCAAACTATGGACAACTCCTACAGTTACCGTTCTAGGCATTAGGTCACACTCTAGGTGCACCCGATACAAAGGTACGGGTATATACTTCCCGTCAATACCATTCATTAAAGCCTTGACGTTCAATGCGCTGTCTGGTGGAAAAGTCATGCCTTTCCCCAGCAAAAGAGTTTGGCTGGCTCCTGTATCCCTAAGTATAACTATAGGTTTATCTGCCTCACTTGACGGATAAGGAGTTACTTTTCCTTTTGACAAGAATTCCCTATAACCCTCAGATATCCTGTTCACCCCGCCCGCACTCTCAGTGGTTTTTGTACTTGGTTTACAGCTGCAGTCAGAGCTACAGCCTGATATGTCATACTCTTGGTCAGGGCCCCTTTCTCTACATTGGCTTTGTGTACCCCAATAAGTCCCATGGGTTTACCCCGCAATCGATCATTCTGCACGAAGGTGTCCCACCTTCTGACAATGGTAACACTTAGGCTTGCAGACCTCACTTCCACCCTCAGCGTCTTCCTTTCTGGCCTGAGGAGGAGATCCCAGGGCATTCCCAGCTGTCCCTTCTTGGCCCTGGCTACTTGCCTTTCTTTGGCCTTTCTTTCACCCTCCCACCTTCGGTCCTCTTTGGGTTTGTGGGGGTGATGGACAAAGGATTTGGGATTGTAAACAAGCTCATAATCATCAGCGATTTCCGCTGTCTGTCTAGCTGTGGTGACTTTCTGGTTCTCTACATGGGTTCTTACCAACGAAGGGAGTGAATTTTAAAATTCTTCCAGTAGAATTAATTCCCTCAGGG
This sequence comes from Heterodontus francisci, assembly GCF_036365525.1. Taxonomy (NCBI): domain Eukaryota; kingdom Metazoa; phylum Chordata; class Chondrichthyes; order Heterodontiformes; family Heterodontidae; genus Heterodontus; species Heterodontus francisci. The sequence goes on from NC_090390.1 coordinate 78,487,908, forward strand.
CCTCATACGTGACCTCTACCTTTAATGTCTGTATCCAACGATCAAAATTAATTTGTTCTACCCTCTCAAATTCTATACAAGTCTGCCCAGACTGTCTCCGGAGGTTCCAAAACTTGTGTTAGTAAGCTTCAGGGACCAACTCATAAGCAGCGAAAATAGCCTTTTTTGCTATCTCATAATCTGCAGAAGCCTCCTCAGAAAGCATGGCATAAACTTCATGAGCTCTGCCCATCAATCTACTTTGCGTAAGCGGTGTCCAGCTTTCCTTTGGCCACTTCATTTGTCTGACTATCTTTTCAGAAGAAATGAAAAATGCCTCTACATCCCTTGCCTCAAACTTCAGCAGGGCTTGGACAAATTTTAAACAGCTCTGCACTGGGCCCTTGGCTGCAGTCAAATCTTTCCTCACCAGTACTTTCACCGAAGTCAAGACCACCCCTTTGTCTTAGTTCTATCATCCTAAAATTCAAATTCCCTTCCTTCTCTTTCTCTTTGAAATTGTAGTTCAAGTTTTTTCATCTCAAGCTCAAGCTGTTTCATCTGTAACTGAACTTTAGCTAATTCAACTGCACTGCCATCTGGTTTGCTGCTGCCGCTGCCTTCCAATTTCAAATGGTGTGCGATTACCTCGATTATATCTGTTTTCCTAGGCCTTGGTTTTAACTCTAGCACCAACAATTCTGCCAAATCCTTTAGCCTAGCCTTGGTTAAGTTTCTCAAATCACTCAGGGGTACATCCTCCTTCCCCAGAAAGGTCATAGCAACTGACAAGTCCATTCCAGTAGTGTAAACTTTACTCTAATGCACAAGAAACCTGTTTTTTTACTTTTCCTCTTTTCAATTATTATTACCCCGGTTAAAATTGCATGTCGTCTGCATCGGGTTATCCCGCACAGAGCTCCCAGTTATATATTAGGACCGAGGAGTGCACTGTTTTTTCTAGTTCCACTTCACAGGTCACAAGGTATATTTAAATGTTTACCAAGTTAGCGATACGGTCAATCATACTCTATTTCAATCCCAGAATAAAATACATCAGCTAGGTTTCTTTAATAGACAACAAAATTATCAGTTTATTATCAAACAAGACTTAGTAATAAAGCAAAGCATTAACACACAGATTGCTATTTGGAAATTCCATTTTTACCTTCACCACTCTCTATCACCCGCACGCGCAAACATACACACTGGTTAACTGAAAAATAGAGATTTTCTCTTTAGAGCTCTGTTACAAAAAAAGGCAAAGAATACTTTGGCCAAATACTTGCCATATCTTTTTTTCTTTAAGAATTAGCAAGATGTCACATGTCGCTTTTGGTCTGGCATCCCAAGTACACGTAGATGCCTGTCACTGGGACCTTCCTAGAACAGTTCTTTTCAGGCGACATTGAGGGTTAGTTTGGCAGGCCTTTCAGGAGAAATGTGGCAACAATTTTAGTCTGTTTCTCAAACTTGCTTCTCAGGGCTTCTTAAAGAGGTGGAAAAGCTGGCAGGCTGTTCAAAGAGATGGAACAAGCTGAGCTGGGTGGTTGCTCCCTTGGCAGGTTTTCTGCAACTGTTTTTTTAACACTGTCCGCACCCTCAACTCACTGTCCAAAATGAAACCAAAAACAGTATCTCGAGTCGAGACTCCTGACCCCAATAAATCTTGACCTGTCACTTCTCTGTAAACATCTTCCCCCAGGTCCAATCCAATTGGATTTTTAAAGTTAAACTTATCTGAAGAGAGGTGACTTCCAGTAAATGTTGTTTATTTATATTGGGTGATCTCCAGTAAGGGTTGTTTACAAACCAAGTCCAAAAGACCTTCTGGTGACCTCTTTTTTAAAAACATCTATGGAATCCTCAGCCTCCCAAAAAATGAATCCATTTCCACAATTTAAATACAAGTCCTCAAAAAAATTTAACAAAATGTGGAAGCAATTTCGTAACACTCTATCAAAGCCATTCATAATTTTGAACACCACCTTCACATCTCCTTTTAACCACCTTCTCTGTAAGGAGAGCAAACACAGCTTCTACAGTATTTCCATATAAACTAAAGTCCCTCATCCCTGGTACCAATATAGCAAATCTCTTGTGCACCACCTCTAAGGCCTTGACATTCTTTCTAAAATGTGGTGCCCAGAATTTTTTTTTTATTCTTTCGTGGGATGTGGCGTTGCTGGCTAGGCCAGCATTTATTGCTCATCCCTGATTGCTCTTGAGAAGGTGGCCCTTGAACATTATGCTGCAGCTGAAGCCTACCTAGTGTTTTATAAAGATTTAGCATAAGCACCTGCTTTTGCACTCTGTGCCTCTATTAAAATGCCAAAGATTCCATTTCTTTTTTTAACAGCCTTCTTAACTTGTCCAATCACCCTCAAAGACATGTACATATCAAATCTCCCCAGGTCTCTCTGTTCCTGCACCCCCTTTAAAATTGTATCTTTTAGTTTATATTGGCCCAGGTTTTGCAGTCAATGGCAAAGCAATGGTGCTCACCACTAACCTTGAGGAAAGCTATCCACAAAGATCTAGTCTTCTCTGTGGTGCGGACTTCCCCTTTCCCAACGGCAGTTTATATTTGGTGCCAAGTCAAGAGAATCTCCTGGGGTGCAGCAGCAGTGATGCCAGCAAGCTGGGTAAGCAGCCAATCACATTGAAATATTCTCTCAGACAGCAAACCAAAAAGTTTAAAGAATTTTATCAGTCACTTTTAACTTAAATTTCCATATAGAGCCATAGAATGGTTACAAAACAAAAGGAGGTTATTTGGCCTATCATGTCCATGCCGGCTCCCCGCGACAGCAACTCAAGCTGGTCCCACTCCCCTGCCTTTTTCCCGTAGGCCTCCAAATCTTTTCTCTTATACAATTCCCCTTAGATTTTTTCATTTTTTTTTCTGTTAGCAAAATAAATGTTTGGATTAAGCTCGAAGCTAAAATAAAAATAAAAAACCTTTTTAAAGTTTGTTTTTATTTTTAAAATGTGATTTTTTTTTTAACCTTTTATAGAGAAATTTTGACATTCCACAAATATGAAATTCGTTTTTCAGGGCCAGTGTTGATGAAAGGCCATCGACCTGAAACATAAACTCTGGTTTATACTCCACAGATGCTGCCTGGCCTGCGAGTATTTCCAGCATTTTCTGTTTTTGTTAAGGAATATATTGTCTTGTTCCACATTTATTGCCATTTCTTTCCTGAAATGGCATGCCAGTATCACATGAGAATGAAGTGAGAGTGATTGCCTTTGACATCAAGACAGCAATTGACTGAGTGTGGCCTCAAGGAACCCTTGCAAAATTGAAGTCAATGTGAAGCAGGGGCAAAACTCTCCATTAGTTGTAATCATACCTAACATAAAGGAAGATGGTTATGTTTGTTGGAGGCCAATTATCTCAGCCCCGGGATATCACTGCAGGAATTCCTCATTGTCCTAGGCCCAACCATCTTCGACTGCTTCATCAATGACCTTCCCTCTATCATAAGGTCAGAAGTGGGGATGTCACTGATGATTTCAGAGCATTCAGTTCCATTTGCAACTCCTCAGGCACAGTATCAGTGCATGCCTGTATGCAGAAAAACCTAGATAACATTCAGGCTTGGGCTGATGACTGGCAAGTGACATTCATGCCACAAGTGCCAGGCAATGACCATCTCCAACAAGAAAGAATCTAATCATCTCTTTGTCATTCAACGGCATTACCATCACTGAATCCCCCACCTGTGGGTTATCATTGATCAGAAGCTTAACTGGACCAGCCATATAAATACTGTGGCTACAAGTGCAGGTCAGAGACTGGTAATTCTGTGGCGAGTAACTCACCTCCTGACTCCTCAAAGCCTGTCCGTCATCTACAAGGCACAAGTGAGGAGTGCGATGGAATATTCTCTACTTGCCTGGATGAGTGCAGCTCCAACAACACAAAAAGCTCGACACCAGGACAAAGCAGCCTGCTTGATTGGCACCCCATCACCATGTTAAACGTTCACTCGCTCCACCACTGTCGCACAGTGGCAGAAGAGTGTACCATCTACAAGATGCACTGCAGCAACTCACCAAGGCTTTTTTTATTCTTTCAGAGAACAATTAAGAGAACAAGCCAGCTAAACATTAAACCTTTGTCTGGCATCCAAACTATCCATGGTCAACATCACAGAAGATGCGCTCGTCTTTTAAAGAAAAAAACTTTTTTGACCTAAATAATTAACTGTTTAAATCTGTTACCCATTTTTACTTGCCTGTTGGCATACGCCACACCTTTTGGCTTTTAAGATTGCTGTTCAGCTAATTGAAAGTACAAACTTGAATAGTGACACATCAGAGAAACTCTGCTTCTGCACTCAATTCAGATGCTGCTCCATCCTGGATAATTTTGGTAATAAGTATAGATGAGCTTGTGGGGGTGGGATGAACTGCTGCCGTGGCTCTGGGAAAGCTACAATGGCCCCTGGGAGATGCATATGTTGAAATTCCCAGCAAATTCTTCTCTCTCTTTACCAGGAGTACTTGTTTGTGGTAAAGATCTGTAGCTATTAATTTCCAAATTTCTGTCTCCCTCTAATTTGTTTGCCATTCTCTTCCTTCATTGTTGTTTATTGGAAAAGGAAGACAATTCTATTTATAACCTACAGTGAAAGGAACAAACATTATGGTGCACAAATGTCTCAGTGGTGCATTCTGTTGCATGGCTTTACATTTCCAGAGATACTGATAATCTTTATTGGTGTGTAAAGGAATGCAGTAGTTTTTATAGTTAATAGCATCAGCAAACATTTTTTGAAAGGGAACAGGTTCACTTCCTTGGTTCCTCAAACTTATATCTAGGAATTGAAAGCAATTTTTTGTAATTTGAGGCACTGTTCTTTCTATTACTTTGTAACAGCCTATGTATGTTTCCTAAATATTCTCCACATAAATCACAGTAAAGCTTTCTAGTTCACAGGAGAAATGTTTCATAGACAATGCCTTCACATTGTTTCAGAATCCTAAAGTTTGAGTTGAAGTGATTCTTAGATTGGTTGAACTCAAGTCAGGTAACATGTTTAGTTTAATGAATATTCATGCTATGAAGAAATAGCCTCATGTTTATTGAATGATGGTTTAATCATGCCAATTGCTTTGTTGTGACTAGGGGAAAGTGGAGGTGGAAGCTGGAAAAGAAGTAATGAAGTTTGAAGCAGGTGCTTTCTCTTATTATGGCATGATGGCTCTTACATCTTCTCCAGGTACTTATCTTAATTGATTAAAGAGCTAGAATAGTTGTAGAGATCAATGTATTTTATGAAAGTAAAATAATTGATAAGGTTTTTGAATCAAAATTGTTAATATTTAATTAGTGCTCTGAGAGTTGGATTTTGAAGTTGCAAGTAATCCTCTTACTGCCTGTAGCTCTAATGCGTACTAAATTATTGATTAGAATACTAGACATATTTTTATCCTGTGTAGGCATATATATCCATAAGTGCTACAATTAGTTCCTGTAACACTGCCACACTCGTTGACAACATACCCCTTGTGTTATAATACGGCGTATTCTCCAAATCACTGTGAATTACACCAAAGGGGATCTGCTACTCTAAGATAGTAAATATATTGTGTATGTTGCGCGCTCTTGAGATGATCACTCCTGCAGTTACACCCTTTTGTCACCAGATGGAGCTTCTTAGAAGCTGCAGATTGTCATCCTATGAACACAGCATCACTAATGCACTGAGAGAATTTTGTTTTGTTCAGAATTTTTGTGGGAAATCCACTCCTGCATGTGTAATGTGTCTGTGTATATGTGTAGAGAGAGAGAGATAATTTCTGTCATAGTGAAAACCAGGTTTACATTTCAGAAGGTATATATTTAATTAAAATAACTAAACCGTAGTCATTTGTTTTTTTAAATCTGAGCAGCCTATATTGAAACATTTTTTTTTTAAAAACTTTTCAAAATATACCTGTTGAAAAAATAGATTTTTACTTCAACAGTAATTTCAAATATATAGGCATGTTGTCCATTTACAGCTTACTCAGTATGAACGGAGTTAGCTGTTGAGAAATGTGTAGACTGAAGGATCAAGTGTGGTGATCAGGGTAGAAATGGGAACTGAAATTGACCAGGTGAGGGGCTGAATGAGGGTCAGGTCAAAGGGGAAAAAAATTGAAATATCATAAATGGATCAAGTAAAGCCTGGAATAGCTAACAATGTTTGTCCCATCTAACCTGCTGTCTATAGACCACGTGCAATCTATCATATCATGAGCTCAGCTCCACACATTTAATCTGAGTGAGAGCTCTGCTTAAATCCTGCCTGACTAAAAGTCATCAAGTTAAACTCCACAAAAGCTGCAGTTGAAGGTTAAGTGAACCATCCAACTCACTGATCAATTCGCTGCAATAGCTTCATGAAAAAAAATATAGTCCACTCCTGCTTTCTTGTAAGCTCATTTTTAAAAGCACAAATCACTTGAAATTAAACAAAAGTCTGAGATGAAAATAAAAACATCAAATAAGGAACTAATATTGCAATTTTAAAAAAAAGTGATGTGATAAATTGAAAGATTAAATGGCTGTTGAGATTGAAGGTAAGTTAGAGCTCTACCATCATGATTTTTTATGCTATTGCATTAATTTGAGTCCAGATTTAATATTGTATTGGTAAATTATGGTTAGATTTCCCATTTGATACAATGGACCTTAACTTTTTTTTTGAAACACTCATTTGATTTATTTTCTTCCCAATCCTCATTTCTGGCACAGAAGGCTTGTTTGTATTCGCATTAGAAAATTAAGAATTCCATGCCTTTTCAGTGATCTTAATTATTTTTACCTTGTGAAAACATTAATTGCCTTAAACCAATCTTGATTCATCACATTTCAATTGGAGGGAACTGACTGTAATGGCACAGGAAGACTTAACGTTTACTGCTGACACAAAATAGGGCTGAAAGTAAAATCTGGCATAAAAGCAAATTGGACTTTGAAAGACTGCACTATGCTGGTGCTGAAATTATTCACACTGCTGAGCCAAGGGGATAATCCAACCCTGTTTTAATATCTAAATTGTGAAATTAAAATGTTCTTGAAGAGATTTTAAGTGTTTTTCTGTTTCATGGCTTTAAAGTGCATTGTGTTTACTATTTGTTTTAAGATGATGAATGAGGAGATTATGGTGCTTTACACATTAACCTTGACAGCCCTCTAGTGGATAGTTTGAGGATAGAATATCAGTGGCTCTTCTGCTTCCTTTGAGTCTTCAGTAATAAAATCACGAGATCCTTACGATTAAGGAAAGTAATTTGGCTCATCATAATTCATCCATACAGAACAAACTTACTTTTCTTTTCGTATGCCCAATACCTTATACCAGTTTGCAATGTTCACTCTAAGCTACACGAGTGAAGGGGACAAACAGGCCACACACAAGAAGCAGCCCCTTTAAAATGTCCACATATGTGGCTGTACAGCAATCTTAAAGGGACTGCGCAGTGCAGCAAATGAGCCAAGCACAGCAAAGGGAAATTAAAGGGAACATTGCCTGCATGCAATAAATTTCCTCTGCCGTTTTGTGAAGCACTCAAATATTTTGTTTAGCTCATTTTGTTCTTTCTGAGCTGCCTGTTCCAATTCTACTGCCCCTCCTAGTTTGGTATCATTTTTGCAAATCTGGTCAATTCGCATTGCATTTCATGCAAGTTAGGACCAATGGTCTCAACACTGAATGCTGGAGAACACCATTCAGTACTATCCCCTCCCCCACTCTGACATTACTCCTTTAACCAGTACCCATTGTTTTCTATCCTTAAACCGGTTTCTTCTTCATACTCCGGTTTTGCTCTTAATCCCCACACCTTGGATCTTAATTAATCTTGTGTGGAACTTTATCAAATGTCTTAAAGTTTAAGGACATGGCATCATAAGGTTTACCCAGATGACTATTGGCCAGGCAGCATCTTGGGTTAGATACAATCATAGGTTAGTACAGCACAGAAGGAGGCCCTTCAGCTCATCGAGTCTGTGCCAGCTCTTTCTAAGAACAATCCAGTTTGTTCCACACCCCCGCTCTTTCCCCAAATCCCTGTAATTTTTTCCTCCAAGTATTTATCCAGTTCTCATTTGAAGGCTACTACTGAATCTGTAGCCACTGTCCTGTCAGGCATTGCATTCCAAATCCTAACCACTCGTTGATTAAAAAAGATTTTCCTCATGTCACCTCTGATTCTTTTGCCAATAAGCTTAAATCTGTCCCGTCTAGTTATCGACACATCAGCCATTGGAAACAGCTTTTCTATATTTACTCTATCAAAATCCTTCATGATTTTGAACCTCTATCAAATCGCCTCTCAGCCTTCTCTGCTATAAAGGAGAACAACCTTAGCTTCTTCAGTCTATCCATAGGATTGTAATCCTCATTGCTGGCTTTCAAATTAGCTTTTCATCTGAAAGATAAGATTAGATTAGAGGTACAGCACTGAAACAGGCCCTTCGGCCCACCGAGTCTGTGCCGAACATCAACCACCCATTTATACTAATCCTACACTAATCCCATATTCCTACCAAACATCCCCACCTGTCCCTATATTTCCCTACCACCTACCTGTACTAGTGACAATTTATAATGGACAATTTACCTATCAACCTGCAAGTCTTTTGGCTTGTGGGAGGAAACCGGAGCACCTGGAGAAAACCCACGCAGACACAGGGAGAACTTGCAAACTCCACACAGGCAGTACCCGGAATCGAACCCAGGTCCCTGGAGCTGTGAGGCTGCGGTGCTAACCACTGCAAGATGGTACTTCTGACGATGCAGGACTCTCATTACTGTACTGAAGTATCGGGCCCAATTATGTGCTGAAGTCTCGGAGTGCGGATTGATTCTACACTACGATTGGCATGATTACAGTGTTTAAAATCTTAATGACCATTGTTTACTATTTACAATCTATATCAATGGCTTGGATGAAGGGACTGAATGTATGGTTGCTAAATTTGCTGATGACTCAAAGATTGGAGAGTAAGTTGTGAAGGGGACATGAGTCTGCAAAGGGATATAGATAGATTAAGTGAGTGGGCAAAGATTTGGCAGGCGGAGTATAATGTGGGAAAGTGTGAACTTCTTCACTTTGGCCAGAAGAATAGAAAATCAATATATTTAAATGGAGAGAGATTGCAGAACTCTGAGATGCAGAGCATGGCTTTGTGCGTGGGAAATCATGTCTCACGAATTTGATTGAGTTTTTTGAGGAGGTGGCCAAGAGGATTAACGAGGGCAGGGCGATGGACGTTGTCTATACGGACTTTAGCAAGGCCTTTGACAAGGTCCCGCATGATGGGCTGGTCCAGAAGGTTCGAACACATGGGATCCCGGGTGAGCTAGCCAATTGGATACAAAATTGGCTTGGTGATAGGAGGCAGAGGGTGGTAGTGGAGGGTTGTTTTTCAGATTGGAGGCCGGTGACCAGTGGTGTGCTGCAAGGATCGGTGCTGGGCCCTCTGTTGATTGTCATATATATTAATGATTTGGATGTGAATGTAGGAGGCATGATTAGTAAGTTTGCAGATGACACCAAAATTGGTGGTGTAGTGGACAGTGAAGAAGGTTGTCTAAGGTTACAACAGGATATAGATAAACTGGGAAAGTGGGCAAGGGATTGGCAAATGGAATTTAACGCAGACAAGTGCAAAGTGATGCATTTTGGGAAGTTAAACCAGGGCAGGACGTATACAGTGAATGGCAGAGCCCTGGGGAGTGTTGTTGAGCAGAGACACCTTGGGGTGCAAGTACATAGTTCCCTGAAAGTGCCAACGCAGGTAGACAGGGTGGTGAAGAAGGCGTATGGCATGCTTGCCTTCATCGGCCGAGGCATTGAGTACAAGAGTTGAGACGTCATGTTACAGTTGTACATAACGTTGGTTAGGCTGCATTTGGAGTACTGTGTGCAGTTCTGGTCACCGCACTACAGGAAAGATGTGATTAAGCTAGAGAGGGTGCAGAAAAGATTCACAAGGATGTTACCTGGTTTGGAGGGCTTGAGTTATAAAGAGAGATTGCATAGGCTGGGTCTGTTTTCCCTGGAGCGAAGGAGGCTGAGTGGGGACACGATAGAGGTACATAAACTTATGAGAGGCATAGATAGAGTAGATAGCCTATCTGGGCGGCACAGTGGTTAGCACCGCAGCCTCACAGCTCCAGGGACCCGGGTTCAATTCTGGGTACTGCCTGTGCGGAGTTTGCAAGTTCTCCCTGTGACCGCGTGGGTTCTCGCCGGGTGCTCTGGTTTCCTCCCACAGCCAAAGACTTGCAGGTTGATAGGTAAATTGGCCATTGTAAATTGCCCCATGTGTAGGTGGGTGGTAGGGAATATGGGATTACTGTAGGGTTAGTATAAATGGGTGGTTCTTGGTCGGCACAGACTCGGTGGGCCGAATGGCCTGTTTCAGTGCTGTATCTCTAAATAAAATAAAAATAGCCAGAGTCTGTTTCCCATGGTAGAGGTGACTAAAACTAGAGGGCACAGATTTAAGGTGAGGGGGAGGAGGTTTAAAGGGGATCAAAGGGATAAATTGTTCACACAAAGAATAGTGGGTATCTGGAATGAGATGCCAGAGGAGATGGTGGAGGCAGGAACAGTAGCAACATTTCAGAGGAATCTGGACAGGTACTTGAATGAGCAAGTCATAGTGGGATATGGAATTAATGCAGGCAGGTGGGATTAGTATAGATAGACATTATGGTCGGCATGGACACGATGGGCCGAAGGGCCTGTTTCTATGCTGTACGACTCTATGACTCTGTTTTGCTACAGTTGTGCAGGGCATTGGTGAGACCACATCTAGTGTATTGTGCACAGTTTTGGGTCTGCTTACTTAAGAAAGGATATAATTGCATTAGAAGCAATTCAGAAGGTTCACTGGACTGATACCTGGGATGAGAGGATTATCTTATGAGGAAAGGTTGGATACGTTGGGTCTGTAGTCATTGGAGTTTAGAAGGATATGAGGTGATCTTATTGAAACAAATAAGATCCTGAGGGGACTGGACAGGGTGGATGTTGAAAGGATTTTTCTCCTTGTGCGAGAAACTAAAACTAGGGGACACAATTTAAAAATAAGGGGTCTCCCATTTAAGACAGATGAGGAGAAATATTTTCTCTGAGGATTGAGAGTCTGTGGGACTCTCTTCCCTGGAGAGTGGTGGAGGCAGGGTCATGGATGTTTTTAAGGCAGAGGTAGACAGATTCTTGACAAACAAGAGAGTCAAAGAATATCGGGGGTAGACAGGAAAGTGGAGTTGAGTCCGCAAACAAATCAGCCATAATTTTATAGAATGGCGGAGCAGGCTTGAGGGGCCTAATAGCCTATTCCTGCTCCTAGTTTGTAAGTTCGTATTACTAAGTTTTGGACATAATCCTTATTAGTTTAACTAATTCACACAAAATTGAAGTAGGACTAATGGGTCTGCAGTTAACTGTTCTTGTTTTGTCACTATGCTGTTATCAATCTACTTGTACCTCCCCAGTGTCCATTGGCTCACTTTTAATGACTGTCAGTGCCTCACAGATCTTTTCACTAGTCTGTTTCTAGGCTAAATATTACCTAACTCTCGGAAATATTTGTTTTAAGGCCTTTTAACTTGTTTAGGACTGCTTTTGTACTGGTTGAGTTTCGTAAATTGTTTTATGCTTTTCTTGGTTATTTAGTTTTCACTCCATACTTGGTCAGGACTCTGCTGCTACCAATTCGCTGCTGCTACCAATTCGCTACTGCCTGTTTTGCACCCAAAGCGAAGTTGAATTTTACCCCCATTATCCCTTCTCAATTGACTTGGGTAAAGTGAAATGTGGCCTCTTTTTAATGCAGGTTTAATGTGAGTTTACAGCTCTACTATACTGTGCTGGTTCAGATTAAAGACAATTGACTAATAGTCATGTTAAAGAGCCAATGACACTTCAAAAGCTACATGCTCAATCTTTTTTTAAGAAATATTGTGGAAAATGCTAAGAAAATGACTGAGTGCAGATTAGAGCATTTTGGAAAATACTGATCTACTGAGCAATGTTTATTGAATGTGAGTTGTCAGAGCTTTAAAATAATTACACATCTGGTCATTTTTAGAAGTAAGAGCAATTTCAAAAGCCTGTAGAGTGTAATCATTTAATATAAAACTCTGCCTCAGGACCCTTTTTGAAATTTGACATAGTTTTCCATTATAGTCAAACACTGATTACACAAGTTTGAATCTTTCTGCACTTCACTGTTATTCCAAGGATCAGGCAGATGTAAATGATGAAGTTGTGTCATGTTACAGGCATTCGAGGTCTCAAAATATTGTTGTGTCATTTTCAGTGTATATCTAGAAAACATTTTAATGGCCCTTTCCACGACCTAAGGGCATTTGAAACCCATTTGCAGCTAAGGAACATCCACATATTTGACAGTTGCAATAGGCTTGGAAAAATGGTAGATCTGATTATGGTTTTGCTATATCTTTTGGCTAAGGACAGAATAAACCAATTAAGTGCGGTCCAGAAAAAAAAAATGCCTGGTGCTTGCCGAGTTACCTACGTTGATTAAGTACAGTATTTAACAAGTAACAGGAGTGCGATCACAGCAGTAGAAAAGTGGGCTTCACTTTGGACGATGTTCAAGAAAGAAAGACTTGCAATTATATAGCGAATTTCACAGCGTCCCAAAGCACTTTACAGCCAGTACTTTTGAAGTGTTTTAATGCAGGATACACAGCAGCCAATTTACCACATCATCTGTGATGCTGGTTAAGCGATAAATATTGGACGGACACCGGTTGGAACTCCCCTGCTCCTCTTCATTATAGTGCCATGGGTTCTTTTGTGCCACCTGAGAGGGCAGATGGGGCCTTGATTTAACGTCTCATCCCAAAAATGGCATCTCCAACAGTACAATACTCCCTCAATGTTGTACTGGAGTGCCAACCTAGATTTTTTTTTTTTCGTTCAAATCTCTGGAGCAGTACTTGAACCCATAACCTTCAGAGAGAGTGCTACTAACTGAGCCATTGCTGATGTCTGTCAAATTTCAACTGAATGCACGGCTTGCCAAATGTTTCCCAAAGTTTTTCCTTAATCTCATCTGAAATCTGATTCAATTGATCCCTGGAAAATGTAATAACCTAGTGCTTCAGTTAAACTGGTTGTCTTTTCTACACTGCCTAGTACATCAGTGAAAAAGTTTTGCTTCAGATTTTGACACAATTTCTTGGCCATCTTTAGCAAGTTCTGAACCCAGAAAACATGTTGAGTTTGAATGGGGATGCTTGACTCAGGATTCTTGACAACTGTACTTGCAACATAGTTGCTGGGACTTAGTCTATGTTGAACTGTAACATCACAAATAAAGTTGTCAGATCCATACTCGGTGCAACTTATGTTCCCGAAGTTTTCAGTTGCAGTTGTAATTTTACTTAATTGTCACCTTCAGTTCATTGATTGAACTTGCACTAACACTATCTGTGAAATTAAAGGGGATGCTGATCTGATAATTAAGTTAATAATAGTACCTTTATGTGCTGTGACGTCAGGTGACAGAGCATGCATTCATTACACTGTGGGGCGGCACAGTGGCGCAGTGGTTAGCACCGCAGCCTCACAGCTCCAGTGACCCGGGTTCAATTCTGGATACTGCCTGTGTGGAGTTTGCAAGTTCTCCCTGTGTCTGTGTGGGTTTCCTCCGGGTGCTCCGGTTTCCTCCCACATGCCAAAGACTTGCAGGTTGATAGGTTAATTGGTCATTATAAATTGCCCCTAGTATAGGTAGCTGGTAGGGAAATATAGGGACAGGTGGGGATGTGGTAGGAATATGGGATTAGTGTAGGATTAGTATAAATGGGTGGTTGATGGTCGGCACAGACTCGGTGGGCCGAAGGGCCTGTTTCAGTGCTGTATCTCTAAACTAAACTAAACTAAACTACACACTATTATATGTTGAGTATTTCATAGAGTCAACAGTACAAATACAAATTTATAAAATTCTATTAATAGTCACTTCATATTCAATATTCTTGATGTACTTAGTGTTCTCTCCTACTCTTAATCCTGGTGATATTGTGCACTATGGACATGGCCCTTTACTTAGACTTTTCAATAATAAAAAACATTTTAACATCTATGAACCAATGTTGAAGCTAACACAAACCATCCCAATCTCTGAAAGATATGAAAAGACAGAAGTTAAATTCATAAGGACCAAACCTTGATGAATTGGAAATGAGGCACTATCTGGATAGTACTGAGCCATATAAACCAGAAGGTTCCAAGGGTTCATTCCTAGTCTGTGCTTACCTAGCTGAACTCGGGCAGTAACTGTGATACTGAATTTTACAAGTATGGACGTCTATTCGGCTTGGTTCTGATCCCATCCATGATGGAGTAACCTGCTAACATTCATTGCATGCCTTCCCACGTGAAGCATGCCGGTTGGCTGAAGTACTGGAGGGTGTCTGTGAAATAGCGGCCTACCAAAGAGGAACTTTTTCTGGACAGGAGTGGAGAAAACTAGAAAAAATACTTTATAAAAAAAAAATCACAGTTTACTTAGTTGAATTGAGTAATTGGACAAGATTGAGATGGGTAATTTTAACACTTTCAAGAAAAGTGTGGGATTGAACAATAGGTAATATTACATGGGGTTGTATCTGATGTTTGTTATGGTAATATATTGTGTTACGACCAGGTGAGAAAAGAGGTCTAGGGGTCCCTTTCTGCCTTCAGTGGGATTAGAATAGATAGGTGCTTGATGGCCGGTGCGGACACGGTGGGCCGAAAGGCCTGTTTCTGTGCTGTATAACTTTATGACTCTATGACACCTGGTCTTACTGTAATAGGGTTTTATTTTTAAACACTGTGTTTTAGCTCCCCCTTGGTGAATCCTTGTTCACCGCTTTCCAATTATAAGGCAAAGAAATGAGCACAAACAAGCTTTCTTAGGTTTAAAGAAGAAAGATTGAAATTTATTAAAACTTAAACTCTAATTCGGTTGTTGCTTACGGATACACGACGCGCCCACGCTAGCATGCATACGCGATACACACATGCAAATAGAGACAGAAAATAACAGAAGAAAAATACAGTGGAAAAGTTTGAGGCAGTCTCTGAATAGGGTTTTTTTTTTTGTTACTGTGCTTCGAGCTCACTGTAGTCCTTGATTGTAGGTAGATCTTGCTTTTCGTTGGGACCCAGTATTCTTCTTAAACCTGGGTCTTATTCTTACTGCAGTTAAAGCCACAGCTTGTTCTGCAGTGCTTCCTATTAGGTTCTCGTCTTCACTAAGTGTGTGTGCCCTGATTAATCCTACTGGTTTTCCCTTTAGTTTCCAGCAGTCACCTTCAAATGCCCCGCTTTATTACAATGGAAGCACACAGGTCTCTGGGTCTCACTCTTTCTCACAGCAGCTTCCTTTTTGGCTGGAGGAGGGCCCCCTGTGTCTTCTGCTTTCCTTTCTCGCCCAGGACTGCCTGGGGCGGATATCACCTTCCCATCCTTTGTCCTTTTCGGATTTGTGGGGATGATTAGGAAAGGTTCTCCCCTGGGAAACCAACTTATAAATTAAAGCAAACTCATCGCCCAGAACGGCCATTTGCCAGGCTCTCTGGACCCGCTGCTCCTCTACATGGGTATTTATTGAGAGTGGGAGAGAGTTTTAAAATTCCTTTAACAGAGCTACTTCCCTGAGATTCTCATAGCTGAGCTGTACTTTAAGAGCCCTCAGCCACTGGTCAAAAGCCAGCTGCTTACTTCTTTCAAACTCCAGATAAGTTTGATTAGCTTGCTTTTTGAAGGTTCTAAACTTTTGGAGATAGGCTTTGGGTACTAATTCATATGCCTGGAGGATAGCATTTTTGGTCAGTTCATAACTTGATGAACTCTCATCTGGCAACAAGCAATAAACCTCATGGACTTTTCCAGTTAGCTTGCTTTGTAGTAAAAGAGACCAGGTCTCAGCTGGCCATTTTTGCTACCTTGCCAGTTTCTCAAAAGACACAAAAAATTAATCCACATCTTCCTCATTGAATTTTGGAATTAGTTGAGCGAGTTTTAGCAATTTTGTACCCAGCCCTGAATTCTGCTCCTCCATATTGGCCATGCTTTCACTGGACTTACTCTGTCGCCCCTTAGTTAACTCAAGCCACTTCAACACTCTTAATATTCTTTCTCTCTCTCACTGTCAGTCTCTCTCTCCTGCCTTTCATTTTCTTCACGTTCCTTTTGGAAGGCTCGCTCTTTCTCCCTCTCCTCTCTCTCTCTCTCTCTCTCTCTCTCTCTGTCTCTCTGTCTCTCTCTCTGTCTCTCTCTCTGTCTCTCTCTCTCTCTCTCTCTCTCTCTCTCTGTCTCTCTCTCTGTCTCTCTCTCTGTCTCTCTCTCTCTCTCTCTCTCTCTCTCTCTCTCTCTCTCTCTCTCTGTCTCTGTCTTTCTCTTTCCCTGTCTTCTAATTCAAGTTTTCTTTGTTCCAATTGTATCTTTGCTAAGAATACCCTGTCGGAATCTGCTTCTAACCCTGTTTCTGCTTCTTCAGGTTCAAGGGAAAAATGGTTGGCCACTAGCCTTAGGAGTTCAGACTTCCTAGCCTTGCCATGTACAGTGATCCCACACTGCCCAGCCATTTTCCTCAACTCCTCCATAGACAGGGCTTTTACCTTATCCCAAGCTACTTCACCCTGGCTTGGAGAGCTACTAGCTTCAGTTGCAGGCATGTTAGTATTCAATCACACACAACCACAAGAAAACCTGTATTAATCTTGCTCTTTTTTTGATTGGCAACAATTTGGCTTCCCACTTCCAATTTCTTGTTTGTTGGTCAATCCCGGACGAGCCCCCAAATTTCTGTTATGACCAGGTGAGAAAGAGGTCTAGGGGTCCCTTTCTGCCTTCACCTGGTCTTACTGTGATAGGGTTTTATTTTTGAGCACACTGTGTTTTAGCTCCCCCTTGGTGAATCCTTTTCACCACTTTCCAATTATAAGGCAAAGAAATGAGCATAAACAGGCTTTGTCAGGTTTAAAGAAGAAAGATTAAAATTTATTAAACCTTAAACTTAAACTCTAATTTGTTTAACGCCTACGGATGCACGACGCGTCCATGCTAGCATGCATACGCGATACACACATGCAAATAGATAAGAAAAGAGCAGAAGGAAAATAAAGTGGCAAAGTTTGAGGCAGTCTTTGAGAAGGGTTTTTTTGTTACTGTGTTTCGAGCTCGCTGTAGTCCTTGATTGTAGGTAGATCTTGCTTTTCGTTGGAGCCCAGTATTATTATTAAACCTTGTTCACCTGTAGGAGACTTTTCTCTCTTGGGGTTCATGTGTCTTCAGAGGGTTTCAGTTCTGTGAGAAAGAGATGGAGGCAGACAGGAGGTCTTCTTCAGTCCATGAGCAAAGAGCTTTCTGCCAGTTCAAACACCATCTGTACAATTTAAAACTCCCCTAGTTGGCCAGCAGGGTAGTCACGTGACTGGTATAACCACTTCTGGCTTTGTGTATTGGGTGGGTCAGGGAGTGGTCCTTTGTCTACAAATACCCTCTGTTAAAAAATGTCTTTCCAGCCAGCGGGCTGGCAACCACTTGTAACCTGCCTTCTCTTCCCAGCAACAATTTGAAATTTAATATCCATGTGGCAAAGTTAATATGCCTCATTCTTGGCAGGTAGGGGCCTGCATGACAATTGCATATTGTATTTAATCTTATAATTTAGATGCTAACTTTATGTACAAAGTCAGAGTTCTCTTGCCTTATTAAGGCACATAAAATGTGTGATGTGTCAAATATTTTTCCATTGTTAATTTTTACTTCTCTCTCTGTTCTTATTTTTCACTTCCCCTATAGTTCCTTTGTCTTTGTCTCGTACTTTTGCTGTCAGCAGAACTGAATCACTGGCTGGTTCACCAGGTAAATTTGCACATATATGTTCTGATTCTGCTTAAATGACGGAATTTATTCCAATATGCGCAAAGTACAACTATTGCAAGGTCCTGTTGGAGCACATATGTGGTATAAAGAATCCTAAACCTACAGTTGAATCATGTATGGAGTTATCAGCCAAAGGTCAATCCTTCAGCTTTTACTATGATACCAGTACACAGTTTGTTCATGTACTTTGATCACAACATGCACTGTACATCTAGAATAATGGGTAGCTGCAATGGGCTATATTTCCCCAGGCCTGCAGAGGCGGCTTTGCAGGTGGGGTCATGAGGAAATTTGGAATTACATTCATTGGGTCGGTTCCCCGATGTACTCCTGCCTCAGAGCACTTTTTCCAGAGGTGGACTAGTGAGTTTGATGGAAACCCACCCGGTATCGGCGGGAATCCAATTAAGGATGATAATGAGCTACATCTTCAATTCTTGAGGCCGCAAGAGATTTTCCCGATGGCGCATGGGCACTCCCGCTGTGTCGAGAGGTGGCTTTACAAGGGGAGGTCCAAGCTGCGACTTATTTAAGGGTTTATATTTATTTTGCAGCAATATTTCACAAAGGGCATCTATCCCCAGACAGCAAGCATGCCCTTGCAGCCACTTCATGGAGACTGATGTGTCCACTAATGCTTGCCCTGCTACAATGGCAGCTGCTTCCCTCCCACTGCAGGTGCCTCCATGATGCTGCTGCCATTCCTGCTGATGGCCAGGCATTTCCCGCGCTGATTGGACGTCCCGACACTGGAACCCAGCCACCAACCCTAATTTGACGGAGCTCCTGGAAGCAGCTTGTTAATTGGCTGCCTCGGTAGGACGTATCCGTCGTCCCACCACGGCCACTTCAGGGTTCCTGAGCCAGAATTCATCCCGACGTCAGGATCGTGACCAACACGGGAAACTTTAGCCCAATGAAACTGAGGGATAACCAAATGACTTGCAGGACCACTGTGGATGTTGCTCAAGGGAGTAAAGAAAATCACCAGGACCCATTGATTTGATTTGAATCAAAGCATGCATATAGCAAAGTATTTTAAAATCTTTTGGTTGCCATTCCTAATATCTCCTTATGTGCTTTGGTGTCAAATTTTGTTAATGCTCAAGGGCGGCACAGTAGTTAGCACCGCAGCCTCACAGCTCCAGCGACCCGGGTTCAGTTCTGGATACTGCCTGTGCGGAGTTTGCAAGTTTTCCCTGTGACCGCGTGGGTTTCCGCCAGGTGCTCCGGTTTCCTCCACCGCCAAAGACTTGCAGGTTGATAGGTAAATTGGCCATTGTAAATTGTCCCTAGTGTAGGTAGGTGGTAGGAGAATGGTAGGGAATATGGGATTAATGTAGGAGGGGATGTGGTAGGGAATATGGGATTAATGTAGGATTAGTATAAATGGGTGGTTGATGGTCGGCACAGACTCGTTGGGCTGAAGGGCCTGTTTCAGTGCTGTATTTCTCTGACTCTATGACTCCTTGGGACATTTTACTTGGGCAATGGAAAATTCAAATTGTTGTTTTCGTTACAGTTTAAAGATTAGATGTGGTGATGAACTGTAACCATTTTGTTGTACTTTATATATCAAGAATAAGTTAAACAATATGACAGGGAGGATACCATGCCCAGCTGCTTTAGATATCTTTACATTGGAACCACAACTTTCCCTTCTCATATAATCTAAGGATGGATTTGCACTGACAATTTAGCATTGGTGAGAAGCGTTTAACTGACAGTGTAAATGTAGAGTCAAGACCTGGCCTGACCTAACTGCAGAGCAAAGTGTAATGTGACTTCCTGGAGAGGACAGTCTCGCACCATTTCTTTTTGACACCACATGGTATGTAAATCCAGTGCAATATTAAATCTGGTTTATAGAATGCTCAGATGACTTGTTGGATTCCCAGGCACTTTATTAACCTACCTAATGTTAATGGAAATGTTGAGAGTGTGGGGCTATCCCCTTCATATTTTTTGTTGTTCGGCAATAGATCGGCCCATAATTCTACCCAGGCATATGCACAACTTTCTTATGGGATAGACTGCTGTACAGACAGCACTTCTGTGTGGTTGATTCCCTGACCTGCAAGCATAAATCATTTCCATTGAGTTTCTACCTTATGCATCCATATCTGCTATCTTGTGTGAACGTAACTTCTCAATCAGTACCATACAGTGTTTAAAGCAACATTTTTTCCAGAGATTAGTTTTAGTGTCAGAGTTATAAGGCACAGAAACAAGCCCTTCGGCCCAAAGCGTCTGCGCTGACCATCAAGCATCCATCCAATCTAATCCCATTTTCCTGCACTTGGCCCGTAGCCTTGTATGCTATGGTGTTTCATCTAAATACATCTTAAATGTTGAAGGTTCCTGTCTCTACCATCCCTTCAGGCAGTGTGTTCCAGATTCCAACCACCCTCTGGGTGAAAACATTTTTCCTCAACTCCCTTCTAAACCTCCTGCCCCTTACCTTAAATCTATGCCCCCTGGTTGTTGACCCCTCCGCTAAGGGAAAAAGTTTCTTTCTATCTATCCTATCAATGCCCCTCATAATTTTGTATACCTCAATCAGGTCACCCTCAGCCTTCTCCGCTCCAAGGAAAACAACCCCAGCCTATCCGGTCTCTCTTCATAGCTGAAATGCTCCAGCCCAGGCAATATCCTGATGAATCTCCTCTGCACCCTCTCTAGTGCAATCACATCCTTCCTGTAGTGTGGTGACCAGAACTGTACACAGTACTCCAGCTGTGGCCTACCCAGCATTTTATACAGCTCTAACATAACCTCCCTGCTCTTATAATCCATGTCTTGGCTAATAAAGGCAAGTATCCCATATGCCTTCCTAACCACCTTATCTACCTGTGCTGCTGCCTTCAGTGATCTATGGACAAGTACCCCAAGGTCCCTCGGACCCTCTGTACTCCCTAGGGTCCTACCATCCATTGTATATTCCCTTGCCTTGTTAGTCCTCCCAAAGTGCATCACCTCACACTTCTCAGGATTAAATTCCATTTGTCACTGCTCTGCCCATCTTACAAGCCCAACTATATCGTCCTGCAATCTAAGGCTTTCCTCCTCACTATTTACGACACCACCAATTTTCGTGTCGTCTGCGAACTTACTGATCATACCTCCTATATTCACATCTAAATCATTAATGTGCACTACAAACAGTAAGCGTCCCAGCACCGATCCCTGTGGTACACCACTGGTCGCAAAAACAACCCTCGACCATCACCCTCTGCCTCCTTCCACTAAGTCAATTTTGGATCCAATTTGCCAAATTGCCCTGATCCCATGGGATCTTACATTCTTAACCAATCTCCCATGTGGGACCTTATCAAAAGCCTTACTGAAGTCCATG
The DNA here is from genome assembly GCF_036365525.1 of Heterodontus francisci. Lineage (NCBI taxonomy): Eukaryota > Metazoa > Chordata > Chondrichthyes > Heterodontiformes > Heterodontidae > Heterodontus > Heterodontus francisci. Next base: position 78,509,173 of record NC_090390.1, read on the forward strand.
TAGACTACATCAACTGTTTTACCCTCATCTACACATCTAGTCACCTCCTCAAAAAATTCAATCAAATTTATCAGACACGATCTCCCCCTGACAAAGCCATGCTGACTATGCCTGATTAATCTCTGTCTCTCCAAGTGGACATTAATCTTGTCTCTCAGAATGTTTTCCAATAATTTCCCTATCACTGATGTTAGACTCACTGGCCTATAATACCTGGTTTATCCCTACTACCCTTCTTGAACAATGGTACCACATTTGCTGTTCTCCAGTCCTCTGGTACCTCTCCTGTGGCCAGAGAGGAGTGGAAAATTTGTGTCGGAGCTCCTGCTATCTCCTCCCTTGTCTCAAATAGCAGTCTGTAATGCATCTCATCTGGGCCTGGAGATTTATCCACCTTTAAGCCTGCTAATACTTCCTCCTTTTCAATGCAAATATGTTCAAGTCTATCACAATCCCCCTCCCTGATCACTACACCTACATCGTCCCTCTCCTTAGTGAACACAGATGAAAAGTAATCATTCAGAACTTCATCTATGTCCTCCTGCTCCACACACAGATTGCCTGTTTGATCCCTAATGGGCCCCACTCTTTCCCTGGTTATCCTCTTGCCCTTAATATACTTATAAAACGCCTTGGGATTTTCCTTTATCTTGTCTGCCAGTGTTTTTTCATGCTCCATCTTTGCTCTCCTAATTACTTTTGTAAGAACCCCCCTACACTTTCTATACTCCTCTAGGGCCTCTGCTGTTTTCAGCAATCTGAATCTGCCGTAAGCCTCCTTTTTTTTCTTATCCAATCCTCTATATCCCTTGACATCCAGGTTTCCCTTGATTTGTTGGCCCTACTCGTCACCTTTACGGGAACATGTTGGACCTGAACCCTCATTATTTCCTTTCTGAATGACTCCCACTGGTCTGATGTAGACTTTCCTACAAGAAGCCGCTCCCAGTCCACTTTGGCCAGATCCTGTTTTATCATATTGAAATCTGCCTTCCCCCAATTCAGTACTTTTATTTCCGGTCCCTCATGTCCTTTTCCATAACTACCTTAAATTTTACAGAGTTATGGTTACTATCCCTGAAATGCTCCCCTACTGCCACTTCTACCATTTGTCCGGCTTCATTCCCTTAGATTATGTCCAGTAGCGCTCCTCCTCCTGTAGGACTCTGCGTTTTCTGCATTCAATGCAGAATTTGAAATCTGGAATATGCTGAATTATACTCTGTTCTCCATGGCTGCAGACTATGCTCATCTTCTGTGTTTCCCAAAAGCTTTGATTTAACTTTGCTATAAGTTATGCAAAAAGCAATACTGTAGTGCAAGAAGTGGCGATATTTCTATTTGATCGTTGAGGTTCAAATGTTTGCATTGGAAAATCTTCTCATTCAGAGTATATACAATAGAGGATATACTCTATCCTCCACACACTGCTCCACACACCACTGACTACCTCCAGGCTCTTACCCATTGTCTCTCGAGATAAGGAGGCCAAAAGAAAGAATTACAATAGAGGAACAGCAGTAGGTCATTTAGCCCCCCAAAAGCTTGTTCTGCACCTGTTACGTTCAATGGAGTTGAAACAACTGTATTTTTCTAAACACACAATGGCTACTATCATTGGAGTCTAGGTATAAAGGACCATCGCAGAATTCGAGGTAAACCAGCAGGCCATGAAGCTCATTTCTGTCCCAATCTCCAAATTCACATGTATCAAGATCAATAAGGATTCCTGAAGAAGGGCATCATTCAGGAAAGAACTACCTCTGTTTTACTTTTAGGTTTCAACCATCCCATTACTTGTAACTTCATAAAGAAAGAACTGAGCCATTCCATTGTCCTAGTTGCACAATGAATGCCAGACTTCCATGTTTATTCCTTCAGACCAACCTGTTTAGTTGAGGACCAGCTCACTGGATTTTCTTCTTGTGTCAAGATGCCACAAAATAATGACTTGATCGTGAAGCATACCAATAGAATCCACCTTCTGCTTCAAAGGATTTAGTCTGCATTTCCAAAGAACATTGCTATTGGCTGTGTTAGTAATCAAACTATAGCAACCAGAGTTACTTTTAGAATTTTTTTTTTGTGTGTTCCTCAATTAATGAGGTGTTTGGGAAAGAATAGTGGCAGGTTTTATTCGCACAATGTTGTTCTATCCCGGAGAAGGTGGTCTTTTTTAAACCTTGAATACTGTTCTTTCGAGTGGAAAAATTCCCAAGTTGGTCATCTTTTCCACAATTTTACAGTGCTATGGGAACTGCCTTGAGTCATCAACTTTGTACATAACTAAGCTCAGTAATCTTTACTGGAATAATGGAAAATTATTGCTATTGAACAGTTATTTGTCCTTGATCTTATTTCTCTTTCCTCCTACAGTTCTCAAATTGGATAAAACCAGACAGTCTTTTTCTATTGGAAAATAGTGGAAATGTCTGAAATTAAGATCAAGTTCTCTGTCTCTGAGAATTTTAACCTAATGTATACATGCTAATTTTATTCATGGAAAATTAAGTTGTGCATTTTCAGAGTATTTCAGATGATTGTGATTGGAATTTGACATAGGATGACATGTGGAGAGGTTGCACCATATATGGGATGGAAAGACTATTTGCCTTCCAATCCTATAATAACATTTGTGCTCACATCACAAAGTTCACATTTTTCATTGTGTTAACTCTTAAGGTGCTCGCAGCATCAATAAATTCTGTGTTCCTTCAGTTGGCCACTGAGATATTTCAGCTATATTTTAACAACTTATAATGATTCTATAATGCAGTACATTGTAAAACATTTTAAAAACAGATGCTGAGATAAAATATAAATGCCAAAATGGAACGAAAAACATTTTCCTGCATTGTCTCTACCTTGTTTTGGTGCGCATTTGCTCTTGCTCTCACCCCTGTCTTTTACCTATTTTCCGTCTCCTCTCTATTTATCTGTGTGTTGCTCATTCATTTGTGTTCGCTTTCTCTCACACGTTCTCTCACTTTCCCTTTGCCTCTCAATTTCTCTTACTCATTTTCTCTCTCCCTCTCCCTCACATTCTCTTTTTTTTCCTCCTGTCTCTTCCCTGCATGCACACACTCTTTTGTTCTGTCTTGTCTCTTCCTGATGGAATAGCTCCTATCTTCGCCAAAATTGGTGCCAATGCCCCATAAAACAAAAATGTGCTTACTATTGTTCCCCTTTAACCATGTGTTCAACTCCCTAATCTCAGTCCTTCCCTATTCTGTTAAGTGGCTCAGAGAGTAATCTAACAATAATACCCTTGAAGTCCTGCTTTCTGAACTCTTTTTTTTCAGGAGTCATAGAGTTATACAGCATAGAAACAGGCCCTTCGGCCCATCGTGTCTGTGCCGGCCATCCAGCACCCAACTATTCGATTCCCATATTCCTGCACTTGGCCCGTAGTCTTGTATGCTATGGCGTTTCAAGTGCTCATCTAAATATTTCTTAAATGTTGTGAGGGTTCCTGCCTCCACCACCTCTTCAAGCAGTGCGTTCCAGATTCCAACCACCCTCTGGGTGAAATTTTTTTTCTCAAATCCCCCCTAAACCTCCTGCCCCTTACCCTAAATCTATGCCCCCTGGTTATTGACCCCTCCGCTAAGGGAAAAAGTTTCTTCTTACCTAACCTATCAAAGCCCCTCATAATCTTGTACACCTCAATCATGTCCCCCCTCAGCCTTCTCCGCTCCAACGAAAACAACCCTAGCCTTTTCAGTCTGTCTTCATAACTGAAATGCTCCAGCCCAGGCAACATCCTGGTGAATCTCTTCTGCACCCTCTCCAGTGCAATCACATCCTTTCTATAGTGTGGTGACCAGAACTGTACACAGTACTCCAGCTATGATCTAACTAGCGTTTTATATAGCTCCATCATAACCTCCCTGCTCTTATATTCTATGCCTCAGCTAATAAAGGCAAGTAGCACATATGTCTTCCTAACCTGTGCTGCTGCCTTCAGTGATCTATGGGACAAGTACACCAAGGTCCCTCTGACCCTCCGTACTTCCTAGGGTCCTACCATCCATTGTATATTCCCTTGCCTTGTTAGTCCTTTCAAAATGCATTACCTCACACTTTTCGGGATTAAATTCCATTTCCCACTGCTCCGCCCATCTTACCAACCCATTTATATCTCCCTGTAATCTAAGGATTTCCTCCTCACTACTTACGACACCACCAATTTTCGTGTCATCTGCGAACTTACTGATCATACCTCCTATATTCATGTCTAAATCATTAATGTACACTACAAACAACAAGGGTCCCAGCACCGATCCCTGTGGTACACCACTGGTCACAGACTTCCAATCGCAAAAAACAGCCCTCGACCATTCCCCTCCGCCTCCTTCCACTAAGCCAATTTTGGATCTAATTTTCCAATTTGCACTGGATCCCATGGGCTCTTCCCTTCTTAACCAATCTCCCATGCGGGACCTTATCAAAAGCCTTACTGAAATCCATGTATACTGCTTTACCCTCATCGACACATCTAGTCACCTCCTCGAAAAATTCAATCAAGTTAGTTAGACGTGATTTCCCCCTGACAAAGCCATGCTGACTGTCCCTGATTAATCTTTGCCTCTCCAAGTGGAGATTAATCCTGTCCCTCAGAATTTTTTCCAATAATTTCCCTACCACTGATGTTAGACTCACTGGCCTGTAGTTACCTGGTTTATCCCTACTACCCTTCTTGAATAATGGTACCACATTCGCTGTCCTCCAGTCATCTGGTACCTCTCCTGTGGCCAGAGAGGATTGGAAAATTTGTGTCAAAGCCCCTGCTATCTCCTCACTTGCCTCCTAATAGCCTGGAATACATCTCATCTGGGCCTGGGGATTTATCCACTTTTAAGCCTGCTAAAACAGCTAATATTTCCTCCCTTTCAATGCTAATGCTTTCCCATACTGTTGGCTCCCATGTGGACGGCAGCGATCCTGCTGTTCTTCCCCTTCCATAACCCTTTCCAGTCTTTCTGAAATAGCCTTTATCTTGCCCCTGGTAAGCATCTAGCATCCAGGACTCTTGGTCTGACCTGCAAAGGATAATGCCCATCCCTCTAACTGTCAAGTCTCCTTTTACTATCACTGCATTCCTACTGAATTTCTAAGAGGTCATTTCCTGGTGTCCGGGCCAATGTTCATCTCTCAACCGACATCATTTCAAAAAAAGAGATTATCTGGTCACATCAGTTTCACTGACGTTTATGGGTGCTGTGTGCAAGTTGGTCGCTGTGTTTCCCTAGATTACGACAGTAATTATACGTCTAAGCTCCTTTGGCTGTAAAGTGCTTCGGGATGGACTGAATCGTGAAATGTGCTGTATAAATTTAAGGTTTGTCCTTATCCTTGTTTTTCCCCACGAGAGGAAATAGTTTCTTTGTTTTGACACTATTGATCCCTTTATCATTGTAAAGACCTAGAATAGATCATCCATGAACAGTCTAAAGGGAATATGAAGTTTATGCAACCTATCCGAATAATTTAACACTGCTTCCATGTACATACAACTTACTTGTCTCCTAACTTAGTGTTATCTGCAAACTTGGATATACAATTCTTCCCACATTCAGGCCATTAATATATTTGGTAAAAAGCTGAAGTCCCAGTGCAGCTCCTTGTGACTATTTGTCACATGCTAATCTGAGTATTTTCCCATTATCCCTACTCGCTTGTCTCATACTTCCCAACTATCACCCCAAGGTTATCTTTATCTTCTAGTGGATCTTCATTACTCTTTTCTCTATAACTGCCAACTCAATAAGGTGACTATCCTTTGAAACGCTCACTCCAGAAACTTCTGTCCCTCCCTGATGTTTCAGACTTCGCCAACTCTATCTCAAATTCTGTAATCTTGAGCTAAAGTAGTTTGAGTTAGAGATACTTGTTTGGCTGAGTCAGTACCTGTAATTTGAAATTTCTACATCATGCACAACCCACACACAGACTTGCTTGTGATTCAATTTTTGATATAAATGTTGGTATTCTTTATCTATTTGATCCATTCCTTCTGTTGCCCTGCTCTAAATTTCTACTCTAGCCAAATTCCTGATTTTAAATTATTATTCTGTTGTTCCTACTGCTACTATACACTTGTTCCCAGCTCACGCCATTAGCAACTCACTCTATAATGGCACAAAACTCTGATCTGTAGTAAACAGATGACTTTAAGGGGACATAGGCTGGTGGAATGGGCGGACACAAGGCAGATCAAATTCAATGCAGAAAATTATTGGTGTTCTTTTTGGTTAGAGGAATGAGACATGCTAAATGGTACAATTTTAAATGGGGTGCTAGAGGGAGACCTGTGAGTGCTTCTGCACAAATTTTTGAAGGTGGCAGGACAGGTTTAAAAAAAACATTTAATAAAGCATATGGGATATTGGGCTTTATGAATAGAAACATAGGCTGGGATTTTAGGTCGGAGCGAAGGCCCTGCCCAACGGCCAAAAAGTCAGGGACACGCTCACCTCCGCAGGCCTGGAAGCCACGCCGTAATTTTACGTGGCCCAGCCCCTTAATTGGCCCCAGGGGGCACTTCCGCCCCTCTGAGGCAGGAAGTCCCGTCTCCAAGGGCTGCTGGCAGCTCCTGCATCGCAACAGCTCCATGGAGAGCTGTGGGCATTGCTGGGACTGCATCAAGCGGCCCTAGCGGTGGTTGGGGGTTGGGGGGGGGGGGTGCTCCAGTGGGGGCAGCTTGTGCCACTGGGGGTGACCTCTGTGGGCACAGGGTGTCCGATCAGGTAAAATACCAGTCGCAGTGGGAGGAGGCCCTTAAGTGGCAATTAATTGACCACTTAATATCCTCAGTTGGCCTTGGGCAGGTGGGCTATTTGTCACCTCATTGTCACTTGCAAAATTGGGGGTTGGAAGGTGACGGAAACGGCGCCCCCCCCCCTCAGTCTCCCACACATTTTGTGCCCCTCCCCGCCTCCAGTCCACTCCCACAGGGTTGTAAAATTCCGGCCGTAGAGTACAACAGCAGGGAGGTTATGCCAAATCTATCTAAAACTAATTTGGCCCTAGCTGGAGTATTGTGTCCAATTCTGGGCACCAAAATTTAGGAAGGACGTGAAGGCTGTGGAGAGGGTACTGAAGAGATTTATTAGAATGGTTCCAGGGAGGGGGGGATTACAGTTACGTGGATAAACTGGAAAAGCCAGGGTGGTTGTTCTTGGAGCAGATAAGGCTAAGAGGAGTATAAAATTATAAAGGATTTAGATGGAGTAAGTTGAGAGAATTGGCTGAAGGGTCAATAATCAGAGGGTACAGATTTAAGGTGATTGACAAAAGAACCAGAAGTGACACGAGGGAAGACTTTTTTGCTTGATAGGGTGGTGGATACAGATTCAATTTTAGCCTTCAAAAGAGAATTAGATCAATACTTGAAAGAGAAACAAATTACAGGAATATTTGGAAAGAGTGAGGAAGTGGGACTAAATGGATTGCTGTTCAGAGAGGCCAGCACAGATTTAATGGGCTGAATGGCCTCCTGTTCAGTGAGAATTTGGGAGTCTACGAATGTGCTCTTGACTCAAACATATGTGATGTGAAATGTGCAGTTACATCAAAAGATATAATGTGCAATGAACAGCAGAAGATGCTATCCAATCAATAAGTTAAAGGCTCAGTCCTTGTTGGGGATTTTATTATAGGGACCATTTTAGTTGATCAGTCAGCATACAATTAAAAGGCAATGAAATGTTGAAGTTTAAATATTGGTCATATTTTGCTATAGTTCATATAAGGATTGAAAACAGTTGTTTGAAAATCGTTACTGATTGTTTTCTAATGGGTGAACAATGTAGTGGGATGAAGGTAATTCTACTTACCAAATAATTTAGGCATCTTAAAAATGTAGTGACTGTACTCATGACAAACAGGGTCTTGATGAATGTATAAAGAATGAAGATTCTATGGCCATTTGTGTGTGAGGTCATGTAATGTCATGTGAAAAATGTGTGACATGGAACAAAATTTCATGTAGTATCAGCAAGCACTTCATCGCAAGAATTCAGAACATAAATACTGTACCCGAAGCATGAAAAAACCTTTCCTGTTGTCAGTGTCATGCAATTGTGCAAATAGCTATGACTAACCATTCTGCACATTCCGGAATCCTATCTCTAAGTTCAGAAACAAGACTTTTGTTTCCAGCTGATTTGGAAGCCTTTAGTTGTCACCACAATATCTCAATTTAAAATCCCAAAATAGTAGTTTAAAGTACAGGTGATTCTGACTGGCTCAAAACCTATGAAAAAGGTACATCTCCAGAAATTACTTTTAGATATCTAAAATGGAATCATAGAATGGTGATAGCACAGAAGGAGGCCATTCGGCCGGTCACATCCCTGCCAGCTCTCTGCAAGAGCAACTCAACTAGTCCCAGTCTCCTGCCCTTTCCTTGTAACCCTGCAATTTTTTTCTCCTTGGGTGCTTATCCAATTCCCTTTTGAAAACCAGGATTGAATCTGCCTCCACCATACTTTCAGGCAGTGCATTTCAGTTCCTCACAAATTGCTGAGTAAAAAAAAGTTTTTCCTCATGTCGCCATTGGTTCTTGTGCTAATCACCTTAAATTGTTGTCCTCTGGTTCTCGATCCTTTTGCCAATGGTACAGTTTCTCTCTACTCTAGATAGACTCCCCTTTTATTTTGAACACTTCTATCAAATCGCCTCTCAACCTTCTTTTCTCTAAGAACAACAACTCCAGCTTTGCCAGTCTATCCACTCAACTGAAGTCCCTCATCCCTGGAGTCTATCTTGTAAATCCTTTTCAGTGCCCTCTCTAAAGGCTTCGCGTCCTTTCTAAAGTGCGTTGCTTAGAATTGGACACAGTATTCCATTTGAGGCCGAACCAGTGTTTTATAAAGGTTCATCATAACTTCCTTGTTTTTGTACTCTGTCTTTATTTATAAAGCCCCAGATCCTGGAAGCCTTTTTAACCACTTGCTCAACCTGCCCTGCCACCTTTAATGAAAGCAAAATACTGCAGATGCTGGAAATCTGAAATAAAAACAAAAAGTGCTGGAAATACTCAGCAGGTCTGGCAGCATCTGTGGATAGAGAAACAGTTAACGTTTCAGGTCAGTGACCTTTCATCAGAGCTCCATCTTCAATGATTTGTGCACATATACCCCCAGGTTCCTCTGTTCCTGTACCTCCTTTTAGAATTGTACCCTTTATTTTATAATGCCTCTGTTTGTTCATTGTACCAAAATGTATCACTTTACACTTCTCTGCATTAAATTTCATCTGCCACTTGTCCACCCATTCCAGTGGCCGATGTCCTCCTCACAGTTTACAATACTAAAAATTTTGTCCTTTGCGAATTTGGAAGTTTTGCGCTGCGCATCCAAGGCTAGATCATTTTTTTAATATATAATATATATATAATATACGCACATCAAGAAAGTTACTGACTCCTGGGGAGTCCCACTGTATAACTTCCTCCAGTCCGAAAAGCAACCGTTCACCACTACTGTTCCGTCACTCATGTCAACTTCAAATTCATGCCTTCTGGACTCAACGTTGAGTTCAACAATTTCAAACCATGAACCCCATTTTGATTTTTTTTTTAAAACCACGTGCCAGTCTTTAAACTTGTTGTTCATGATTTTGCTTTTGGACAGAGCTATTCATTATTCTGCCGTTAACACTGTCTCTGGACAAATGCTTTGTCTTTTACTACTACTATTACCACTCCCGTTGCCTTTTTTCCATGACATCTTTGTCATTTAATCTCTCCTGCCCTCTGCCCTATCACAGACCTTCCGTTTTGTTGTTCTTACCCCCTCCCCATCACTTGCTCAAAACCTATTACATTTCTAACCCTTGCCAGTGGTGATTTTTTTTTTATTCATTCATGGGATGTGGGCATCACTGGCCAGGCCAGCATTTATTGCCCATCCCTAATTGCCCTTGAGAAGGTGGTGGTGAGCTGCCTTCCTGAACCGCTGCAGTCCATGTGGGGTAGGTACACCCACAGTGCTGTTAGGAAGGGAGTTCTAGGATTTTGACCCAGTGACAGTGAAGGAACGGCGATATAGTTCCAAGTCAGGATGGTTTGTGACTTGGAGGGGAACTTGCAGGTGGTGGTGTTCCCATGCATTTTCTGCCCTTGTCCTTCTAGGTGGTAGAGGTCGCGGGTTTGGAAGGTGCTGTCTAAGGAGCCTTGGTGCGTTGCTGCAGTGCATCTTGCAGATGGTACACACTGCTGCCACTGTGCGCCGGTGGTGGAGGAAGTGAATGTTTGTAGATGGGGTGACAATCAAGTGGGTCTGGTCATTGTGTCTGGTCAATGGTAGCCCCTAGGATGTTGGTGGGGGATTCAGCGATGGTAATGCCATTGGATGTCAAGGGGAGATGGCTAGATTCTTTCTTGTTGGAGATGGTCATTGCCTGGCACTTGTGTGACACAAATGTTACTTGCCACTTATCAGCCCAGGCCTGGATACTGTCCAAGTCTTGCTGCATTTCTACACTGACTGCTTCAATATCTGAGGAGTCGCGAATGGTGCTGAACGTTGTGCAATCGTCAGCGAACATCCCCACTTCTGACCTTATGATTGAAGGAAGGTCATTGATGAAGCAGCTGAAGATGGTTGGGCCTAGGACACTGCCCTGAGGAACTTCTGCAGTGATGTCCTGAAGCTCAGATGATTGACCTCCAACAACCATAACCGTCTTTCTATGCGCTAGGTATGACTCCAGCCAGTGGAGGGTTTTCCCCCTGATTCCCATTGACCTCAGTTTTGCTAGGGCTCCTTGATACCATACTCGGTCCAATGCTGCCTTGATGTCAAAGGCAGTCACTCTCACCTCATCTCTTGAGTTCAGCTCTTTTGTCCAAGTTTGAACCAAGGCTGTAATGAGGTCAGGAGCTGAGTGGCCCTGGCGGTACCCAAATTGCGCGTCACTGAGCATGTTATTGCTAAGCAGTGCCACTTGATGGCACTGTTGATGACACCTTCCATCGCTTTACTGATTGAGAGTAGGCTGATGGGGCGGTAATTGGCTGGGTTGGACTTGATATGCTTTTTGTGTGCAGGACATACCTGGGCAATTTTCCGCATTGCAGGGTTGATGCCAGTGTTGTAGCTGTACTGGAACAGCTTGGCTAGGGGCGCAGTGAGTTCTGGAGCACAGGTCTTCAGTACTATTGCCAGAATATTGTGAGGGCCCATAGCCTTTGCAGTATCCAGTACCTTCATTTGTTTCTTGATATCACGCGGAGTGAATCGAATTGCCTAAAGTCTGGCACCTGTAATGCTGGGGACTTCAGGAGGAGGCCAAGATGGATCATCATCTCGGCACTTCTGGCTGAAGACTGTTGCAAGTGCTTCAGCCTTATCTTTTGCACTGATGTGCTGGGCTCCTCCATCATTGAGGATGGGGATATTTGTGGAGCCACCTCCTCCAGTTCGTTGTTTAATTGTCCACCACCATTCACGGCTGGATGTGGTAGGACTGCAGAGCTTAGATCTGATCCGTTGGTTATGGGATCGCTTAGCTCTGTCTATCACATGCTGCTTACGCAGTTTGGCATGCAGATCGTCCTGTGATGTAGCTTCACCAGGTTGACACCTCATTTTGAGGTATGCCTGGTGCTGCTCCTGGCATGCCCTCCTGCACTCTTCACTGAACCAGGGTTAGTCTCCTGGCTGGACAGTAATGGTAGTGCGGGGGATATGCTGGGCCATGAGGTTACAGTTTGTGGTTGAGTACAATTCTGCTGCTGCCGATGGCCCACAGTGCCTCATGGATGCCCAATCTTGCATTGCTAGATCTGTTCAAAATCTATCCCATTTAGCACGGTGGTAGTGCCACACAACAAACAGGAGGATATCCTCAATGTGAAGGCGGGACTTCGTCTCCACAAGGACTGTGCGGTGGTCACTGCTACCAATACTGTCATGGACAGATGCATCTGCGGCAGGCAGATTGGTGAGGACGAGGTCAAGTTTGTTTTCCCCTCTTGTTGGTTCCCTCACCACCTGCCGTTTACCCAGTCTAGCAGATATGTCCTTCAGGACTCGGCCAGCTCGGTCAGTAGTGGTGCTACCGAGCCACTCTTGGTGATGGACAATGAAGTCCCCCACCCAGAGTACTTTGTGTGCCCTTGCCACCCTCCAAGTGCTGTTCCACATGGAGGAGTACTGACTCATCAGCTGAGGGAGGGCGGTAGGTGGTAATCAGCAGGAGGTTTCCTTGTCCATATTTGACCAGGGTCAATGTTGAGGACTTCCAGGGCAACTCCCTCCCTACTGTGTACCACTGTGCCGCCACCTCTGGTGGGTCTGTCCTGCTGGTGGGACAGGACGTACCCGGGGATAGTGATGGCAGTGTCTGGGACATAGTCATACTCACAGAATCATACCTGACAGACAATGTTGCTTGACTAGTCTGTGGGACAGCTCTCCCAACTTTGGCACAAGCCCCCAGATGTTAGTAAAAAGGATTTTGCAGGGTCGACAGGGCTGGGTTTGCTCTTGTCGTTTCCGGTGCCTAGGTCAATGCTGGGTGGTCCGTCGGGTTTCGTTCCTTTTTATTGACTTTGTCGCGGTTAGGTACAATTGAGTGGCTTGCTAGGCCATTTCAGAGGGCATGTGAGAGTCAACCACATTGAAAGGTCATTGACCTGAAACTTTAACTCTGTTGCTATCTCTGCTGATGCTGCCAGACCTGCATTTCCAGCACTTTATTTTTATTTCAAATCCATGTTGTCGTGGGGAGGCAGTGGCGTAGTGGTAATGTCACAAGACTCGTAATTCAGAGTCCAGGCAATGCTCTGTGGACATGGGTTTGAATCCCACCATGTCAAATGGTGAAATTTTAACTCAATTAATAAATCTGGAATTAAAAGCTAGTCTAATGGTGACTATGAAACCTTTGTTGATTGTTGTAAAAACTCATCTGGTTCACTAATGTCCTTTAAGGAAGGAAATCAGACGTCCTTACCTGGTCAGGCCTTCATGTGACTCCAGACCCACAGCAATGTGGTTGACTCTTTTATATAAAAAAAAAAGCCCCTGAAATGGCCTAGTAAGCCACTCAGTTCAAGGGCAATTAGGGATGGGCAATAAATGCTGGCCTTGCCAGCGAAGCCCACATCCCACAAACACATTAAAAAAAAACTTTCCCTTTATTCCATGGGCTTCAACTTTGTTGGTACGTTTATTATTATGTGACTTTATCAAACACATTTTGGATGGCCATATACACCACATCAACCGTATCACTCTCATCAACCATCTCTGTATCTAAGCCACAACTCAATCAAGTTAGTTAAACAATGAAATTAATTCTATTTTTTGTGAACATTGTGAATGGATTTTTCTGATGCCTCAGTGGTGAATGTATCTCAAAGTGTGGCACTGACCCCTATAAGACTACCCAGAGCGTGATGACAATGTCAAACTCGCTACCACAGGGAGCAGTTGAGGTGAATAGTATGTATGCATTTAAGGGGAAACTAGATAAGCATATGAGGCAGAAGGAAATAGAGTTATGTTGATAGAATTAGATGAGGAAGGATCAAAGGAAGTTCAAGTGAAGCATAATAGCTGGCATGGCCTGTTCCTAACCTGTATATTCTATGTAGTTCTATGTAGTATATATAGAAGAGGACAGCTTAAATCCTTGTTTTGTGGTATTGGCTGATCTCAGTGTTATGCCACAATTGGCCACACATTACTAAATAATGGAGGAGAAAGTGTGTCCCTCATTATTTACTGGAATGTTTTTTGTCTAATTCATTCGTGGGATATGGGTGTCGCTGGTAAGGCCATCATTTATTGCCCATCCCTAATTTCCTTTGAGAACGTGGTGGTGAGCTGCCTTCTTGAACTGCTGCAGTCCATGTGATGTAGGTACACCCACAGTGCTGTGAGGAAGGGAGTTCAGGTCTTTGACTAAAGTCAGGATGGTGCGTGACTTGGAGGGGGACTTGCAGGTCATGATGCTCCCTACATCTTCTAGGTGATGGAGGTTGTGAGTTGCCTGTCGAAGGAGCCTTGGCAAGTTGCTGCAGTACATCTTTAGGTGGTGCACACTGCTGCGACTGTGTGCGAGTGGTGGAGAGAATGAATGTTTAAGGAGGTGGATGGAGTTCCCATCAAGTGGACTGCTTTGTCCTAGGTAGTGTCGAGCTTCTTGATTGATTGAGCTGCAGTCATCCAGGCAAGTGGAGAGTATTCCACCACACTCCTGACTTGTCCCTTACAGATCTTGGACAGGCTTTGGGGAGTCAAGAAATGAGTTAATCGCTGCAGAATTCCCAGCCTCTGACCTGCTCTTGTAGCCACAGTGTTTATATGGCTGATACAGTTAAGTTTCAGGTCAATGGTGACCCCCACGATGTCGATGGTGGTGGATTCAACGATGGTAATGTTGTTGAATGTCAAGGGGAGAGGATTAGATTCTGTCTTGTTTGAGATGGTCATTGCCTGGTACTTGGGTGGCACAAATGTTACTTGCGGGTGCATCAATGTACTTTGCAGCCAATAAGTAGCTGTTGAAATATAGTCACAATTGTCTTGTAGACAAACGTGCCAGCCTATTTGTGTATAGCAAGGTTCCATAAATGTCAATTACGTTTTTTAAAAAAGTTAATCCGTTGGTATGACCAGGTGAGGAAGGGGTCTCAGGCTTCCCCATTTCACCCCTTCTCTGGTTTGACTACAACAGCGTTTATCCTTTTTACACAGTGATTGAACTTACCACCTCTGAGCGCTTGCTCCCGTCCCTCTAATATAATTGCCAAAGAACCAACCAGACAGGTTTTCTTGAGTTTAAACAAGGAAGATGAGAGTTTATTATCCTTAACACTCTAAACCAGTTAAAATTACAATAATACGCTACGCATCCATGCATGCATTCACATGAGAGCCTCGCACGCATTCACATGAGAGCCTCGCACGCATTCACATGAGAGCCTCGCACGCATTCACATGAGAGCCTCGCACGCATTCACATGAGAGCCTCGCACGCATTCACATGAGAGCCTCGCACGCATTCACATGAGAGCCTCGCACGCATTCACATGAGAGCCTCGCACGCATTCACATGAGAGCCTCGCACACATTCACAAGAGCCACGCATGCATTCACATGCCAGCCATGCGAGCACACAAATAGATTAGAGGGAAAAACTGAGTTGGGTGGTTGGAATAGAGTCTGTAATAAATGGAATTTAAATTATGAACTTCTGTCCTTATTAGAAATTGTAGTCCTAAAGTCCTCGCTTGGCTGCATGCATGCTTGCAGACTCGCTTCTTAGGCTCCAGAGGCAGAAGACAGGGTTTGATCCTTGTTCCCTAGTTGCTGGCTGTGCTGGTCTGTAGGTTTGAGGCTTTAGCAGTTGCAGCTGAGGCTTCTCTGGATCTTTACTAGAGAGAGAGAGAGAGCTGCCTCCTTGATGGCTTTCAGTTACTCCTCTGCATTCTGACTGACAAAGCTTTCCCTCTCCAGAGCTGCACAGCAGTCACATGACGTCCCCCAAACTCTTTGTTGGGTTAATGAGGCCCTTCTGGAATCTTCTCTGAGATTCAAGGTGCCACACCTTAAGCTGTTCAGTCACACTTGGAGGGGGTTGGCTCTTTCAAAGTCAGTGGATGTCGATGGCTCTTGATGACCATGTTGATAAAGCCATTTCGGGTAATTTAATCAGAGAGAACCCCATTGTTTTGGCTAGCTCGAGTCCGTCATGTTATTTCTGGTCTACTCTGTTGATGATTCATAGAACTTAGAACAGTACAGCACAGTACAGGCCCTTCGGCCCACAATGTTGTGCCGAACCTTTAACCTACTCTACGATCTAAGTAACTACCTACCCTTCATTCTACTGTCATCCATGTACCTATCCAAGAGTCGCTTAAATGCCCCTAATGTATCTGCTTCTACTATCACCGCTGGCAGCGCATTCCACACACCCACCACTCTCTGTGTAAAGAACCTACCTCTGACATCTCCCCGAAACCTTCCTCCAATCACCCTAAAATTATGCCCCCTGGTGATAGCCCTTTCCACCCTGGGAAAAAGTCTCTGACTATCCACTCTATCTATGCCTCTCATCATCTTGTACCCCTCTATCAAGTCACCTCTCATCCTTCTTCGCTCCAATGAGAAAAGCCCTAGCTCCCTCAATCTTTCTTCGTAGGACATGCCCTCCAATCCAGGCAGCATCCTGGTAAATCTCCTCTGCACCCTCTCTAAAGCTTCCACATCCTTCCTATAATGAGGCGACCAGAACTGAACACAATATTCCAAGTGTGGTCGAACCAGGGCCTTATAGAGCTGCAGCATAACCTCGCGGCTCTTAAACTCAATCCCCCTGTTAATGAAAGCCAACACACCATACGCCTTCTTAACAACCCTATCAACTTGGGTGGCAACTTTGAGCGATCTATGGACATGGACCCCAAGATCCCTCTGTTCCTCCACACTACCAAGAATCCTGTCTTTAAGCCTGTATTCCGCATTCAAATTCGACCTTCCAAAATGAATCACTTCACACTTTTCCAGGTTGAACTCCATCTGCCACTTCTCAGCCCAGCTCTGCATCCTGTCAATGTCCCGTTGCAACCTACAACAGCCTTCCACACTATCCACAACTCCAGCAACCTTTGTGTCATCGGCAAACTTGCTAACCCAGCCTTCCACTTCCTCATTCAAGTCATTTATAAAAATCACAAAGAGCAGAGGTCCCAGAACAGATCCTTGCGGAACACCACTGGTCACCGAGCTCCATGCTGAATACTTTCCATCTACTACCACCCTCTGACTTCTATGGGCCAGCCAATTTTGTATCCAGACAGCCAACTTTCCCTGTATTCCATGCCTCCTCACTTTCTGAATGAGCCTACCATGGGGAACCTTATCAAACGCTTTGCTAAAATCCATATACACCACATCCACTGCTCTTCCTTCATCAATGTGTTTTGTCACATCTTCAAAGAATTCAATAAGGCTTGTGAGGCATGACCTGCCCCTCACAAAGCCATGCTGACTGTCTCTAATCAAACCATGCTTTTCCAAGTAATCATAAATCCTGTCTCTCCGAATCCTCTCCAATAATTTGCCCACTACCGACGTAAGACTGACTGGTCTATAATTCCCAGGGTTATCCCTATTCTTGAACAAGGGAACAACATTTGCCACTCTCCAATCATCCGGTACTACTCCAGTGGACAATGAAGACGGAAAGATCATCGCCAAAGGCGCGGCAATCTCTTCCCTCACTTCCCGTAATATCCTTGGGTATATCCCGTCTGGCCCCGGGGACTTATCTGTCCTCATATCATTCAAAATTTCCAGCACATCCTCCCTCTTAACCTCAACCTGTTCAAGCATATCAGCCTGTTTCACGCTGTCCTCACAAACGACCAGGTTCCTCTCACTAGTGAATACTGAAGCAAAGTATTCATTTAGGACCTCCCCTACCTCCTCCGACTCCAGGCACAAGTTCCCTCCACTATCCCTGATCGGCCCTACCCTCACTCTGGCCATCCTCTTGTTCCTCACATAAGTGTAGAACGCCTTGGGATTTTCCTTAATCCTACCCACTAAGACTTTTTCATGTCCCCTTCTAGCTCTCCATTCTTCAGTTCCTTCCTGGCTACCTTGTAACCCTCTAGAGCCGTGTCTGATCCTTGCTTCCTCAACCTTAAGTAAGCTTCCTTCTTCCTCTTGACTAGCTGTTCCACATCTCTTGTCATCCAAGGTTCCTTCACCCTACCATCCATTTCATATGTAAATTGTGGTGGTCATCTTGGCTGCCAGGTAACTCTTTTTAAAAGAAGTTTGTACCAATTTCCAGTAAAAGTCTCAGGCAAGGTTCCAACTAATGAAATTAATATTTCCCATTTGGCATGTAGGGTTTTCTGTAATCTGTCCAGGAGTTTAAAAAAAATTAATTTTGCTCATATGCACTCACTCTACTTGTTACCAGATTTACCTCCACCATTCCTTCCCACCCACTTCTTGATCAGAGCCAAAAAAACCTAACCTAAACAAGAAACCTCTGTATTAAGACATTTTTTTCTCTAACCCTCAAAAGATGATCTAGGAGTTCCCAAGAGGTCCTAACCTCTTGGTAATTACCTTCCTTCTCCCATGATCTTGTGGTTTCTAAAAATGTATTTAATGCTTCTTGAAAAACTGCAGGGAGTCATTTTTCACTACGACCTCCAGAATGCTGTTCTACAGATCAATCACACTCAGAAAAATAGAACGTCCACAGGTTCAGCTTGACTCGCTGCTTTCTGAATTTAAATGGATGGCCCCTGGTTCTACCCAGCCCATCGCTTCACAACAGTCTGCTACTTATATGATAATGCTGTTAACATCTAGATATGAATCAGATCACCTCTAAGCCTGTGCCTCTTCAGAAAATCCAAACTGAAAGCACGGAGTCTATTTGCTTAGATAAAGAATTATCCTCGTTACCCAATCCGAGCTGTGTCTCCCTTCATGTCACTGTAACCTACACCCACTTATATTTGACTCTGTACTTGAATTCTGTGCATCAATGTTTAGTTGGAGACTTTAGAGTCATGGAGTTATACAGCACAGAAACAGGCCCTTCGGCCCATCAAGTCCATGCCGGCCGTAAAGCACCTATCCTAATCCCATAGGCCCGTAGCCTTGTATGCTATGGAATTTCAAGTGCTCATCTAAATACTTCTTAAATGTTGTGAGGGTTCCTGCCTCTACAACCCCTTCAGGCAGTATGTTTCAGATTCCAATCACCCACTGGGTGAAAAAGTTTTGCCTCAAATCCCCTCTAAACCTCCTGCCTCTTAACTTAAATCGATGCCCCCTGGTTATTGACATCTCTGCTAAGGGAAAAGGTTTCTTCCTATCTACCCTATCTACTGACATCAGTTTTTAATTTCCAGAGTTTTAAAAAATTAAATTCAAATGTATTACTAATTCCATAATAAGCACTATGCTACTGTACACTCAGATATTGTACCACTGTCATTCAGGGACAACATATAAAGTTTAAATCTACATTATTAATTTATATCGATCTTATGTTGCTCATACTAGCTTATTGCTCTGATTTAGCATTTATTCACCAATAAGGCAAAGATAAAAAGGGGCCTATCTAAGCCTCTGCGTCAGTACTGTCCAATAGAAATTGCTAACTAGCCCGAGGCATGTCTATAACAAAATTGCTACAGCACTGGCATCTACCCAACAATGTGTAAAATTGCTCAAGTATGTCCTGCCCATAAAAAGCAGGATAAATCCATTCCGATTGCTGCCCCATTAGTCTACTCTCCATCACCAGCAAAGTGATGGAAGGTATCGCCAACAGTGCTATCAAGTGGCACTCACGCAGCAATAACCTGCTTATCGATGCTCAGTTTGGGTTCTGCCAGGATTACTCTGCTCCAGACCTCATTATAGCCCTGGTCTAAACATGGACAAAAGAGCTGAATTCAAGAGGTGAGGTGAGAGTGACTGCCCTTGACATCAAAAGATCAAGTGTTCAGCTGCAAGAGGGGCTCAGAACTAGCGTAATTTAAAGAACCAGGCACCCAATTGCAGGTAAGGGAATTTTGAAAAAAGAGACTTAGCAGTTGGCAGGAAAAAAGAGAAGCGCAAGGGGAGAGCCAACTGCGTAACAGCCCCGACAACCAATTTTATCTGCAGCACCTGTGGAAGAGTCTGTCACTCTAGAATTGGCCTTTATAGCCACTCCAGGCGCTGCTTCACAAACCACTGACCACCTCCAGGCGCTTACCCATTGTCTCTTGAGACAAGGAGGCCAAAGAAGAAGACGACACAATTGCAGAGTCACTGGAAGTCCCCTGGGGTGTTTTTGGAGGTGCTGTGGTGAGTTCCTGGACATTCTGAGCGTGTTGCAGCATCCTCACAGGGAGGGTAGTGGATTTGGTGACCCGCCCACACAAAGGCTGCAGCAGGTATGGGGACAGCAGTGGCAGAGCCTCTGGGTCTGCAGCATGACAGGGAGCAGAGGCTGTTGAGAGGGCAAGCTCTGCGCCATGGCCTCTGCCACGTTGGAACTGGGCTCTTCCATGCTCCTTGACAGTGACAGGAGGCCGATTAACAGGCTAGCCAATGCACCCAGCAACTTGGTGTTCATGACCATCAGCGTTCTTCTGTATGCCACCCCATCAAGGTACTCATCTGAGTCCCCTGCAGCAGAACACAACTGTGACCTTGCCCTCCAGTGAGCTGGCAAACAAACCATCCTTTAACCCTGGCCTGGCTACAGCCCACTCATGCCCAGTGACTCACGATGTGCTCATAGAAACATAGAAAAGTGGAGCAGGAGTAAGCCATTTGGCCTTTCATTATGATCATGGCTAATCATCCAGCTCAGTAGCCTGTTCCAGCTTTCGCCCCATACCCTTTTATCCCTTTACACCCAAGAGCTATATCTAACAACATCTTGAAAACATTCATTGTTTTGGCCTCAACTGCTTTCTGTGGTAGCGAATTCCACAGGCTCACCACTCTCATGGGTGAAGAAATTTCTCCTCATCTCTGTCCTGAAAGGTTTACCCCATATCCTTAGACTATGACCCCTGATTCTGGACTCCCCCACCATCGGGAACATCCTTCTTGCATCTACCCTGTCAAGTCCTGTTAGAATTTTATAGGTTTCTATGAGATCCCCCCTCACTGTCCTGAACTCCAGCGAATATGATCCTAACTGACTCAATCTCTCCTCATACGTCAGTCCCGCCATCCCAGGAATTAGTCTGGTAAACCTTCATTGCACTCCCTCTAGAGCAAGAACATCCTTCCTCAGATAAGGAGACCAAAACTGCACACAATGTTCCAGGTGTGGCCTCACCCAGGCCCTGTATAATTGCAGCAAGACATCCCTGCTTCTGTACTCTAATCCTTTCGATATAAAGGCCAACATACCATTTGCCTTTTTTTACCACCTGTTGCACCTGCATGCTTACCTTCAGCGATTGGTGTACGAGAACACCCAGGTCTCGCTGCGTATTCCCTTCTCTGTTTATAGCCATTCAAATAATCTGCCTTCCTGTTTTTGCTACCAAAGTGGATAACCTCACATTTAACCACATTATACTGTATCTGCCATGCATTAGCCCACTCACTCAACCTGTCCAAATCACCCTGAAGCCTCTCTGCATCCTCCTCACAACTCACCCTCCCACCCAGTTTTGTGTCATCTGCAAATTTGGAGATATTACAGTTAGTTCCCTCATTTAAATCATTAATGTATATTGTGAATAGCTGGGGTCCTAGCACCGATCCCTGTGGAACTCCACTCATCACTGCCTGCCATTCGGAAAAAGACCCATTTATCCCTACTCTTTGTTTCCTGTCCACCAACCAATTTTCTATCCATTGCAATACACTACCTCCAATCCCATGTGCTTTAATTTTACATGCTAATCTATTATGTGGGACTTTGCTGAAAGCGTTCTGAAAGTCCAAATAAACCACATCCACTGGCTCTCCCTTATCAACTCTACTCGTTGCATCCTCGAAGAATTCTAGTAGATTTGTCAAGCATGATTTCCCTGTCGTAAATCCATGCTGACTCTGCCCGATTCTACCACTGTTCTCCAAGTGCTCTGCTATAAAATCTTTGATAATGGACTCTAGAATTTCCCCCACTACCGACGTCAGGCTGACTGGTCTATAATTCCCTGCTTTCTCTCTACCTGCTTTTTTAAATAGTGGTGTTACATTAGCCACCTTACAATCTGTAGGAACTGTTCCAGAGTCTGTAGAATCTTGGAAGATGACCCCCAATGCATCCACTATTTCTAGGGCCACTTCCTTAAGTACTCTGGGATGCATACCATCAGACCCTAAGGATTTATCGGCCTGCAATCCCATCAATTTCCCCAACACCATTTCTCTACTAATACTGATTTCTTTCAGTTCCTCTCTTTCACTAAACCCTGTGTTCCCCAGCATTTCTGGTATGATATTTGTGTCCTCCTTTGTGAAGACAGAACCAAAGTATGCATTTAGTTGGTCAGCCATTTCTTTATTCCCCATAATAAATTCCCCTGTTTCTGACTGTAAGGGACCTACATTTGTCTTCATCAATCTTGTTCTCTTCACATACCTGTTGAAACTTTTACAGTCAGTTTTTATGTTCCCCGCAAGCTTACTCTCGTACTCTATTTTCCCCTTCTTAAACAATCCCTTGGTCCTCCTTTGCTGAATTCTAAACTGCTCCCAATCCTCAGGTCTGTTGTTTTTCCTGGCAAATTTGTATGCTTCTTCCTTGGATCTAATGCTATCTCTAATTTCCCTTGTAAGCCATGGTTTGGCTACCTTTCCCGTTTTACATTTCTGCCATTCAGGGCTAAACAATTAATAAAAGCAAAATACTGCGGGTGCTGGAAATCTGAAATAAAAACAAGAAATGCTGGAACCACTCAGCAGGTCTGGCAGCATCCGTGGAAAGAGAAGCAGAGTTAACGTTTTGGGTCAGTGACCCTTCTTCGGAACTGACAAATATTAAAAATGTCACAGGTTATAAGCAAGTGAGGTGGGGGTGGGGCAAGAGATAACAAAGGAGAAGGTGTAGATTGGACAAGGCCACATAGCTGACCAAAAGGTCATGGAGCAAAGGCAAACAATATGTTAATGGTGTGTTGAAAGACAAAGCATTAGTACAGAAAAGGTGTTAACGGACTGAATATTGAACAGCAGCAAGTGCAAACATGAAAAAAAAACAGTGGGTAAGCAAACTGAACAAACTAAGATGAAATGAAATAAATGCAAAAAACGGTTGTAAAAAATGTAAAAAAGAAAAACGAAAAAACAACTAAAAATGAAAGTAAAATGGGGGGCTGGCATGCTCTGAAATTATTGAACTCAATGTTCAGTCCGGCAGGCTATAGTGTGCCTAATTGGTAAATGAAATGCTGTTCCTCGAGCTTACGTTGATGTTCACTGGAACACTGCAGCAATCCCAGGACAGAGATGCGAGCATGAGAGCAGGGGGGAGTGTTGAAATGGCAAACAACCAGAAGCTCAGGGTCCTGCTTGCGGACTGAGCGGAGGTGTTCCGCAAAGCGGTCACCCAGTCTGCGCTTGGTCTCCCCAATGTATAGGAGACCACATTGTGAGCAGTGAATACAGTATGCTACATTGAAAGAAGTACAAGTAAATCGCTGCTTCACCTGAAAGGAGTGTTTGGGGCCTGGGATAGTGAGGAGAGAGGAGGTAAATGAGCAGGTATTGCACCTCCTGCGATTGCAGGGGAAGGTGCCATGGGACGGGGGCGAGGTGGTGGGGGTAATGGAGGAGTGGACCAGGGTGTTGCGGAGGGAACGATACCTTCGGAATGCTGACAGGGGAAGGGAGGGGAAGATGCGTTTGGTAGTGGCATCACGCTGGATGTGGCGGAAATGGCGGAGGATGATCCTTTGGGTATGGAGGCTGATGGGGTGGCAAGTGAGGACAAGGGGAACCCTGTCACGGTTCTGGGAGGGAGGGGAAGGGGTGAGGGCAGAGGTACGGGAAATGGGCCGGACACGGTTGAGGGCCCTGTCAACAACAGTGGGGGGGAATACTCGGTTGAGGAAAAAGGAGGTCATACCAGAAGCACCATCATGGAAGGTAGCATCATCAGAGCAGATGCGTCGAAGATGGAGAAACTGGGAGAATGGAATGGAGTTCTTACAGGAGGTAGGGTGTGAAGAGGTGTAGTCGAGGTAGCTGTGGGAGTCGGTGGGCTTATAATGGATATTAGTAGACAACCTATCCCCAGAGATGGAGACTTCTCTGACAGAGAAGTCAGGGAAGGGAAGTGTCAGAGATGGACCATGTAAAGGTGGGAGAAGGATGGAAATTGGAAGCAAAGTTGATAATGTTTTCCAGTTCGGGGCAGGAGCAGGAAACGGCACTGATACAGTCATCAATGTACCGGAAAAAGAGTTGGGGGAGGGGGCCTGAGTAGAACTGGAACAAAGAGTGCTCGACATATCCCACAAAAAGACAGGCATAACTCTCTTCCTCCTGGAGCAGCAGTTCTTGGGTATCTGAAATCAGGAGGGTAAGGTTCGGTTAAGAGAAGGGGGTGTGCTGGAAAGCCAGAGGTTCATGGCCACACTGTCTGCAGCTTGCTAATCGTGCTGGTTAGCAGGATGAGGAGTGAACTGGGGGCTGAGAAAGGGTATAAGGCAGGCACATCCTCAATGTTCTCAGCAATGCCAGATGCCGCAGGCTCTATCCTAACCCGCCCCATGACGCAGACTGCCATCTTCTCCATAAGGCTCAGACGTCCTTGTTCCCAACCGCTTCTGCTCTGCTCCCTTCTATCATGTGTCACCGTATCCTGCAAGAGGGAAGAATCTCCGTGATTGTGTAGCACCGTGTTTGGGGGATTTGCCTGCCACAGCTGAATATCTGGAAGTATGTGGAGGTGAATGTGAGGTTAGCAGCATTGGTAGATGTGAGAGGATGAGGTGGAGTATCTGGATGATGGGCAAGAATCCTGAGTGCTAGGGACTGGTGCTGCATGAGTGAAGTGGGTGTGGTGCATTGAGCAGAGAGTGAGGCTGATGGAGCAATGGGTAGATGTCATCATATGAAGATGCATTCACTGACCTTGACAACGCACGTGAGGTCATTCGACTTCTTGCAGCACTGCTCGCAGGTATTCAGGGCCAAATGACAGAAATTGACTTACCTGGCCCTATGCTCCCAATCCCTTGAGAGTTGTCCTTGAGGGCTTCCTGGCCACACTCATCCCCCCCAAAAGGAACCATGGCAGCTCTCTTCCTGTCCACTTCCACCACTAAGGCCTCCAGTGCTGCATCTGTAAACCTGGAACCCCCTCTCTTGCTTGGTGTCAGCAATAGTATTCAGTGGCCTTCCCTTTAAGATGCTCAGCCTGCCTTTAAGAACAGAAGGCTGACTGGACCACATGGTTCAACATTTCGAGGTCTATGTTAATAATGGACACAGGGAAATTTTAATATACATTGACCACAACCCACTAACTTTCCAAGAGAAATTCAAAGTTAACAACGCCAGACTGGTCAGATGGAGTTTATTCCTGCAGCTGTTCAACTTAAAAATCACATGTAGCTGGGAAAATCAATGTGCCACCAGTAAACTGTGGAAGGTCTAGCGACAGTGACCCTGAGGAATACATGTGAATGAATGCGTGTAGCTGTGTGCTACCGTGTGTTCTTCCTTTTCCTTCTTTCAAAAAAAAAATTTCATTTTTTCCCTTTTTGCGGGGAGGTATCACACTCACACAAGGAGAAGTTATGAACTATATAATGAACTTATGAAGCAAACCCAAACAGACTTGAGGTATGCCAAAGTGGCCCAGATTCAAACTGACAAATCAGGAGAGAGGAAGTAAGAATTCAGTCTTTCCAGCGAAGAGTAAGAACCCTGCCTAAGATCACCAGCTTTAAACCACGTGCAAGCAGAGATTGGAGTTTGGCCTTGAACTCCCTACCTCAGAAATCGTACGAGGATTTCACCATTGATCTTTTGGCTGGATTGTAACGAGGTGTCTGCAACATCGCGTTCGTCTTCCTGAACCTCCCAAGTCTTTCTTCAGCAAACAAGGGAAAAGATTACAGGCCTGCACCATTTCAAGTCTTCACCCCAGGGAAAAGCAAGTTTAACAGCGATCTCTTTACAAATCGTCAGACCTAATGCATGTTATCTTTATAATCTCTATCTTTTCTTGAGTGTGTGTGTATTTTTTGAGTGAGTGGGTGTTGTTGCATATATTCCAGGTGTTGGATTATAAATTTTTCTTTTTCTTTTAAAACTTATGAGAAAACCTGACTTTTTCTGTTCTTGATAATTAAAGCACTCTGGAGCTTTAAAAAAAAACCCCTTCTCTTTGAAAAAACGCTGATTTTGGTCATTCGGGTGGTGGAAAAGGGGAACGATCCCCCGCATCTCTCACCTGTCCATAACAGATTGGGAGCTTATTGTCCGGTATCTGAAATATTAGAGTAAATGAGTGAATTGGACATGGGAGGTAAATTGATTGTAAAATTGTAAAAAGAAAAATCAGCATGTTTTCTCATATAATCTAATTTTTGGGTAATTTAAGGGGATAAATTAAGGGTAAGTCATGGCAGTGCAGCTTGGCAACGTGGAATGCTGCTCCTGTGCAATGTGGGAAGTCAGGGACACTTCCAGTGTCCAGGGCGAACACATGTGCAGGAAGTGTCTCCAGCCACAGCTACTTGATATCCGTGCTTCGGATCTGGAGCGGCGGCTGGAGACACTGTAGAGCATCCGTGAGGCTGAAATCATCGTGGATAGCATGTACAGGGAGGTGATCACACCGCAGGTAAAGATTGCTCAGCCAGAAAGGGGATGGGTGACCGCCAGGCAGAGTAGAAGAACTAGGCAGTTAGTGCAGGAGTCCTCTGGGTCCATCTCCCTGTCTAACAGATTTTCCACTTTGGATACTGTTGGGGGAGATAGCTTCTCGGGGAATGCAGCAAGAGCCAAGTCTGTGGCACGATGGGTGGCTCAGCTGCGCAGGAAGGGAGGAAAAGGAGTGGAAGAGCTATAGTGATAGGGGATTCTATCGTAAGGGGTACAAATAGGCGTTTCTGTGGCTGCAAACGTGACTCCAGGATGGTATGTTGCCTCCCTGGTGCTAGGGTCAAGAATGTCACGGAGCGGCTGCAGGACATTCTGAAGAGGCAGGGTGAACAGTCAGAGGTCATGGTACGCATTGGTACCAACGACATGGGAAGAAAGAGGGATGAGGTCCTTCAACAAGAATTTAGGAAGCTAGGTAGCAGATTAAAAAGCAGGACCTCAAAAGTTGTAATCTCTGGATTACTTGCAGTGCCACATGCTAGTGAGTGTAGGAATAGGAGGATGGAGCAGATGAATGCGTGGCTGAGGAGATGGTGCAGGAGGAAGGGCTTTAGTTTCCTGGATAACTGGGTCTTTTTCTGGCAAAGTTGGGACTTGTACAAGTTGGACAGGTTGCACCTGAACTGGAACTAGACCAACATCCTTGCTGGGAGGTTTGCTAGTGCTGTTGGGTGGGTGTGGGGGGGTTAAACTAATTTGGCAGGGGGATGGGATACAGAGTGGAGGTACAGTAGGGAGTGATGCACAGTCAAATATAAAAGAGAAATTGAGTCAGTCTGGAAGGCTGAGAAAATATAGACCTGCTAAGGCACAAGTGAAAAATGCAAGGCTGGATTGCATCTATTCTAATACAAGGAGTCTTACTAGTAAGGCAGATGAATTGAGGACGACGATTAGCACATGGGATTATAATATTATTGCTATCACAGACATATGGTTGAGGAAGGGGCAGGACAGGCAGCTCAATATTCCAGGATATAGAATCTACAGGCGAGACGGGGAGGGGGTAAAAGAGGAGGTGACATTGCACTGTTGATCAAGGAGTCAATTACTGCAGTAAGGAGGGAGGATATTTTGGAAGGTTCCTCAGATGAGGCCATATGGGTAGAACTAAAAACAAAAAGGGGGCAGTCACTTGGCTGGGAGTGTACTGCAGGCCTCCAAACAGTTAGAGAAAGGTAGAGGAGCATATATGTAGGCAAATCTCAGAGAGGTGTAAAAATAATAGGGTAATAATAGGGGATTTCAACTTCCCCAATATCAATTGGGATAGTCTTAGCGCAAAAGGCTTAAAGGGGGCGGACTTCTTAAAATGCATACAGGGGAGCTTTTTGAGCCAGTACGTAGAAAGCCCTACAAGAGAAGGGGCAGTACTGGATCTAATCCTAGGGAATGAAGCCAGACAAGTGGTAGAAGTGTCAGTGGGGAGCATTTCGGGGATATAGTGACCATAACTCTAAGATTTAAGGTAGTTATGGAAAAGAACAAAGATTGTCCAGGAATAAATGTACTGAATTGGGGGAAGGGCGATTTCAGTATGATTAAACAGGATCTGGCCAAAGTGGACTGGGAGCAGCTACTTGTAGAAAAGTCTACATCAGACCAGTGGGAGTCATTCAAAGAGGAAATAGTGAGAGTTCAGAGCCAACATGTACCCGTTAAGGTGAAGGGTAGGACCAACAAGTCCAGGGAACCCTGGATGTCCAGGGATATAGAGGATTGGATCAGGGGGAGAAAAGGAAGCTTATGGCAGATTCAGAGCACTGAAAACAGTGGAGGCACTAGAGGAGTATAGAAACTACAGGGGGGTACGTAAAGTAATTAGGAGAGCGAAGAGGGGGCATGAAAAAACACTGGCAGGCAAGATAAAGGAAAATCCCAAGACATTTTTTAAGTATATTAAGGGCAAGAAGATAACCAGTGAAAGAGTAGGGCCCATTAGGGACCAAAGTGGCAATCTGTGTTTGGAGCCGGAGGACATAGGTGAGGTTTTAAATGATTACTTTTCATCGGTGTTCACTATGGAGAAGGGCGATGTAGGTGTAGAGATCAGGGAGGGGGATTGTGATATACTTGAACATACTTGAACTTGAGTACTGTGTACAATTCGGGTTGCCACACTACAGGAAAGATGTGATTAAGCTAGAGAGGGTGCAGAAAAGATTCACAAGGATGTTGCCTGGTTTGGAGGGCTTGAGGTATAAAGAGAGATTGGATAGGCTGGGTCTGTTTTCCCTGGAGCAAAGGAGGCTGAGAGGGGACATGATAGAGGTATATAAAATTATGAGAGGCATAGATAGGGTAGATAGCCAGAGTTAGTTTCCCATGGTAGGGGTGACTAAAACTAGAGGACATAGATTTAAGGTGAGAGGGGGGAGGTTTAAAGGGGATCAAAGGGGTAAATTTTTCACACAAAGAATAGTGGGTATCTGGAATGAGCTGCCTGAGAAGGTGGTGGAGGCAGGAACAGTAATGACATTTAAGAGGCATCTGGACAGGTACTTGAATGAGCAAGGCATAGAGGGATATGGAATTAATGCAGGCAGGTGGGATTAGTATAGATAGGCATTATGGTTGTCATGGACGCGGTGGGCCTGTTTCTATGCTGTACGACTCTAGGACTCTATAACATATTAGCATTGGAAGGGAGGAAGTATTAGCTGTTTTAGCGGGCTTAAAAGTGGATAAATCCCCAGGCCCAGATGAGATGTATCCCAGGCTGTTATGTGTGGCAAGGGAGGGGATAGCAGGGGCTCTGACACAAATTTTCCAATCCTCTCTGGCCGCAGGAAAGGTACCAGAGGATTGGAGGACAGTGAATGTGGTGCCATTATTCAAGAAGGGTAGCAGAGATAAACCAGGTAATTACAGGCTGGTGAGTCTAACATCAGTGGTAGGGAAATTATTGGAAAAAATTCTGAGGGACAGGATTAAACTCCACTTGGAGAGGCAGGGATAGTCAGCATGGCTTTGTTAGGGGGACATCGTGTCTAACTAACTTGATTGAATTTTTCGAGGCGGTGACTGGATGTGTAGATGAGGGTAAAGCAGTTGATGTAGTCTACATGAACTTCAGTAAGGCTTTTGATAAGTTCCTGCATGGGAGATTGGAGGTATGATCAGTAAGTTCGCAGATGACACGATAATTGGTGGTGTCGTAAATAGTGAGGAGGAAAGCCTTAGATTACAGGACGATATAGTTGGGCTGGTAAGATGGGCGGAGCAGTGGGAAATGGAATTTAATCCTGAGAAGTGTGAGGTGATGCATTTTGGGAGGACTAACAAGGCAAGGGAATATACAATGGATGGTAGGACCCTAGGAAGTATGGAGGGTCAGAGGGACCTTGGTGTACTGTCCCATAGATCACTGAAGGCAGCAGCACAGGTATATATGGTGGTTAGGAAGGCATATGTGATACTTGTCTTTATTAGCCGAGCATAGAATATAAGAGCAGGAAAGTCATGATCGAGCTGTATAAAACGCTAGTTAGGCCACAGCTGGAGTACTGTGTACGGTTCTGGGCAAAACACTATGGGAAGGATGTGATTGCCCTGGAGAGGGTGCAGAGGAGATTCACCAGGATTTTGCCTGGGCTGGAGCATTTCAGCTATGAAGACAGACTGAAAAGGCTAGGGTTGTTTTCCTTGGAGCAGAGAAGGCTGAGGAGGACCTGATTGAGGTATACAAAATTATGAGGGGCATTGACAGGTTAGATAGGAAGAAACGTTTTCCCTTAGCGGAGGGGTCAATAACCAGGGGCATAGATTTAAGGTAAGGGGCAGGAGGTTTAGAGAGGATTTGAGGAAAAAAATGTTCACTCAGAGGGTGGTTGGAATCTGGAACGCACTGCCTGAAGAGGTGGTAGAGGCAGGAACTCTCACAACATTTAAGAAGTATTTAGATGAGCACTTGAAACGCCATAACATACAAGGCTACGGGCCAAGTGCGGGAAAATGGGATTAGAATAGTTAGATGCTGATGGCCGATACAGACACGATTGGCCGAAGAGACAGTTTCTGTGCTGTATAACTCTATGACTCTATATTTTTACTGTGCTAAAACACTTGAGATGTGACCACGTTTGAGGCCAAAGCAGTTGTAGAACAGGAAGAGTTATCTTGGGGTCCATTAAATATTGAGGAACTAAAACCTATAGCTAACTTTAAGGTCAAAAGCAAGAAAGCCCGAGATCCTTAAAACTCTGGTTATTCATTTTGGTATTGACTCAGAACCAGAAGAAACAGGTATGGAACCTGAGACTGAAAGTAGCCTTGGTTGAATTCAAATGGAAAGAGAAATTACCATGCAAAAAATGGAATTAGTGTTTGAAATGCAAAGGGAGAGAGAGAGAGAGGCAAGGCAGTTTGAGTTAGAGGGAGAAAGACTGAAATTGCAAAGTGCGGGGCCACTAGCAATTCGAATACTGACCCCAATTTGGAGCAAAGCTCTGGTTTTTGAGACACTCACGATTAGTGTCAAAATTTAATGAGGATGAGGTCATAGTTTTACAGCACAGAAACAGGCCCTTCGGCTCAACACGCCTGCGCCGACCATCAAGCACCCGTCCTAACTAATCCCATTTTCCCGCACTTGGCCCACAGCCTTGTATGTTATGTTTCAGGTGTTCATAAGTGGGTTGGCAGTGGTGTAGTGATATTATCACTGGACTAGTAACCCAGAGACCCAGGGTATTTCTCTGGGGACATGGGGGTTCGAATCCCACCACAGCAGAAGGTGGAATTTGAATTTAATTAATGAATCTGGAATTAAAAGCTAGTCTAATGATGGCCATGAAACCATTGTCGATTGTTGTAAAAACCCATCTGGTTCACTAATGTCCTTTAGGGAAGGAAATCTGCTGTCCTTACCTGGTCTGGCCTACACGTGACTCCAGACCCACAGCAATGTGGTTAACTCTTACATTCCCTCTGAAATGCCTAGCAAGCCACTCAGTTGTACCTAACCGCTACAAAGTCAATAAAAAGGAACTCCCTTCCTAACAGCACTGTGGGTGTACCTACCCCACATGGACTGCAGCAGTTCAAGAAGGCAGCTCACCACCACCTTCTCAAGGGCAATTCGGGATGGGCAATAAATGCTGGCCTAGCCAGCGATGCTCACATCCCATGAATGAATAAAAAAAAAATCTAAATATTTCTTGAATGTCGTGAGTGTTCCTGCCTCTACCACCTCTTCAGGCAGTGTGTTCCAGATTCCAACCACCCTCTGGGTGAAAAAATTTCTCCTCAACTCCCCTCTAAACCTTCTGCCCCTTACCTTAAATCTATGCCCCCTAAGTATTGACCTCTCTGCTAAGGGAAAAATTTTCTTCCTATCTATCCTATCAATGCCCCTCATAATTTTGTATACCTCAATCAGGTCCCCCCTCAGCCTTCTCCGCTCCAAGGAAAACAACCCCAGCCTATCCAGTCTGTCTTCATAACTGAAATGCTCCAGCCCAGGCAGCATCCTGGTGAATCTCCTCTGCACCCTCTCCATTGCAATCACCTCCTTCCTATAGTGTGGTGACCAGCACAGTACACAGTACTCCAGCTGTGGCCTACCCAGCATTTTATACAGCTCCAACATAACCTTCCTGTTCTTATATTCTGTGCCTCGGCTAATAAAGGCAAGTATCCTGTATGCCTTCCTAACCACCTTATCTACCTGTGCTGCTGCCTTCAGTGATCTATGGACAAGCACCCCAAGGTCGAATCGTATATCTCTTTCGAGCAAACTGATCTCTGATTAAAGTGGCCAAAAGAGTTTTGGATCCTCCTTTTACAAGGTGAATTAGTGGGAAGAGCCCGCAAAGATTACTGCAAGTTGTTAGAGGAAACTTCTTCAGATTATGATATTGCACGACTGTGTGTCGGCAAGCAGTCTGAGAATACAGGATCAGTTGACTGGGATAGGTACTGTTAATGCATGGTTGAACTTGACCCCATGACCTCGATATTAACCACCTCAAGGACAGACAGGAGAAGGTTGGATGAGAGCAGATAAAGAAATAAGTATGGGAAATGTGTCCCCCTACACACCACACCTGTCTCCTTTTTTACAGTGGCATATATAGAGGCATCCAAGTGCTCTGTCGTGAACAGGCTGGATACCTCATTAACATATTTAAGTTGGGCTCCCACAGTGCAATTGCTTGCCCAATTTAAAATTTGTCGCTGCACGGATTTTCCGGGGTTCTGAAAACCCGGCAGTGAAAGGAAGGCGAGATCTGCCAGCTCCACAAGGTATCTGCCTCTTTGAGCACTCTTTGTGTGCCAAGAGGAACAGGAGTGCTCCTCCAGTTCTTGCAAGGAAGCCTTTGGCCTTCCCCCTCCTGATTGCTGACCTTTCTCCCCCACCCCTCCTTTCATGTTGTGGCCTTTCTGCCTCCTAGCCACAATCACCAATCTCCCCACTCATCAACGTCGCCCTGTTTGACCGTTCGCAAGTTTCTCTGGCTGCAGCCTCCTGGCACCAGTGTTGCTTCCTGGCCACAAGGCAAGCTGTCCATTTGGCTGGCTGCCAGGTGGGAAACATTTTTTTTTTAAAGTTCCTATCACTACATTCGGCAGGAGATCCATGTCCCTGGCCTTACCTTGTTCTTCCACCTGCCGCACCCTCCTGCCGTGTCATAAATATCAGCACCTGTTCCTTTGAATGATGTCAAGCATGTAGGTAAGAAATAGGATCGGGTGGGAGTCTAGAGGTAATGGTGCGGGGATAGGAGGGGAAGCTATTGTTTGAGATGTTCTGGTTATAATTGGATGGGTAGGAATGGAACCAAATAGGGCAGTCCCATTCTGCTAGACAATAGAGGAGAGGCATTGGTGGAGGATGAGAGATTGACCATGTCAAATGCGACAGAGGATGTTATTTGTGACTTTGATCAAGGCTGTTTGAGTGTTGTAGCAGGGGTGGAAACCTGACTGGAAATCTGAAACGTGGAGACACAGACAGATGGGCACAATGACAACACATTAAAGGAGTTTGTAGAAGAAAGGGAGGTTGGTGATGGTTCAATAGTTTGCAAAAGTGGGGGTGTGGAAAAAGTATGTTTCTTGAAAGGGTGCTGGAGGTTTTGAAAGGGAAGAGGGCAATACCTGAGGAATGAAGCTATTTACAATGTCACCTAGCATAGGAGCCAGAAACAAAATTAGGTAGTCAAAATTTCAGTGGGAATAGAGTCAAAGAAGTGGGTCTCAAGGAATCAGGAAGGTGAGAAAGCAAAGAGAAACCGGTTGATGTGGGTTGAGCTATGGCTTGGTGAGCATAGGAATTGGGGGGGTATGTGGCAAAAGCAATTGAACAAAGGCAGAGCTTCTGGCAATTGTACTTGGAGGCGAGGGCAGTAGAGAGTGATTTGAAGGGACAGTTGATGGTGGAAACAAAAACAGGGGTTTATCTTTGATCTCCAGGAGGAGTCTGAAATAGTGAGGGGTTTTGGCAGAGAAATGCAAGACCAAGTAGTGCTTGATATGGTTGAGCCTAATCTGGCGATGAATGGCAAAGCAGTTATATACTAGATACAATAAAATCTGTGCCCCATGGGGCTTGAGGGGGAAGGATTGGGGTTGGAGAGAGTAACAGTTTTACTGGGGACAAGGGCATCAAGAGTAGAGTTGGGGGAGTGGATGGAAGTGGAATTGGAAGAGGGTAGGGGGATGCGAGTGGTGGGGGATACAAGGAAGTGACTGGAGAAGGTTTTATCTCTGATCAGGACGATAAGAGTAGAGAAGCCACAAGAGCTGGCAAGGTTGAGGGTGGTCGTGAGTATGTGCAAGAGTTATTCTGGAGAGAGAGTTTGAGGGAAGACAGGAAGGCAGTGAGATAATGGGTGCGGGTGGCAAGTTGAGATGGAGATTAAAATCATAAGGCAAGAAGTGGCGGGTGGAAAGGAGGGAGGATGTTTCAGTGAAAAACTAGGGATGAGTTTTTGCAGGATGGTGGAGAATGAGGATTTTAAAGGAAAGGAGAGGGCGTGGAACTCCTGCATCTGTCCGTGTTCCTTTGGCCTTGTTGCTTGGAAGTGTGTGGCAAGTACCTGGGATAACCAACCTCTGTTTTCAGCACCCTGCAATCATGTGTTCTAAGATGAGATGATAATGTGAGGAATTGAGGCTGTGACCAACATTCGATCTTTGTCTATATGATTTCATTTTCCTTCTGACTTGCTTATAATTTTAAAACCTTTATTCCCATACCATCTATTTCTCCTTTATTTTATTACCTTTTATTTCTTTACAAAAAGTTTTTATCTTTGCTCCCTGACCCCTTTCAAATTTATTGGGTAAAAATATTCCACAGAATGTATGTGCATGGTGCCACTGAGTGGCAGGAATGAACTGCTGTTGAAGTATAAATTCTTCTTTTAGTCTAAGCCTATGACAGAGTTATCTAGAATTTAATTTCCACTAGTTTTGCAGAATAGTACTTTATCCTCTTATGCAGCTGGGTTCTGATTATTTTTTAAACTATAATAAAGGCATGGTAATCAAGTATGAAAGACTTGTCAGCCTTTTCGTATGTCTCATGCTCAATTCCTTGTGCTATTGGTCTCTTCCTCTTTGTCCATTTGTCTCCAGTGTGTGCAACTGTTCTTAATACTTTTATTTTGGAACACATTATGAAATGCAGTGTTCTTGTGTAATTGTTAGGCTTGTATCAGGAATATGCAATGACTTGGTGACATGCAGCTGCCTGTAGAAATTTTTATTCTGGTATTTCAAGAAATTCAGAAAAGTGCATATCAAAATATTTCCTGAATTTTTGGGAGCAGGCTTCAGGAACTCAACTAACCTAAAAGATTCCAGTTCTGCTGGTGATGAGTCTTTGATGTTCAGTCAACAAACACAGCCCATTAGATAATGTAGTAGACCACTCTATTGAGGGATCTGCTTTGAATACTATGATATTCCATCTGTATTACTCAAATTGGTGAGTTTCCGCAGCCCTAACGCGGGTTGATAGGTTAATTGGCCATTATTTGATAGGTTAATTGGCCATTATAAATTGCCCCTAGTATAGGTAGGTGGTAGGGAAATATAGGGACAGGTGGGGATGTGGTAGGAATATGGGATTAGTGTAGGATTAGTATAAATGGGTGGTTGATGTTCGGCACAGACTCGGTGGGCCGAAGGGCCTGTTTCAGTGCTGTATCTCTAAAACTAAAACTAAAGGTGGTTTGCGTCTATAATGCAAGTCCTACTGGGGACAGGGGAGCACAATTTATGGAGCAGCATTAAGCAACAATAGTGAATGGCCAAAACTTCTGTTATGTGATCCAGACTTATTCAGTGGGAAGAAAGCAGAAACAGAGATAGGTATTAGTCAGTTCCTCCCATAAAATAAAGCTCTTATTTTATATTATTTATATTTTAAAAATAGCTTAATGGAGGCACACTAGTGGGGATAGATATCTCTCAAAGCCTAACCATTTAAAACCCTTTAAGTGCTTTCCTCTGTTGGCAATAGTTAATTCAGCATCTTCCTCAGTTTTTCAAACCTACAAATGAATACACCCTGCTCCATTGTGGGAGAAGCGTAATTGAACACTCTGCTTTTTGGAGCTTCAAACCATGAGCAGCTGAATTGGCCAGATGTATGAGACTAATATTGAGCTCTTGCTTAATTTTGCTCATACCATAAACAGCAGTTGATTGGTTTTGTCTATAGGATTGTTTTATGAAAAATAATGTATTTTTACTGTGTTTTCATTTTGTAGAGTTTCTATAAATTTTGCAAATTCTGTAACCTGCATTTTTAAAGTGGGGGTTCAAATCTTGTAGTGATTAATATTTAAATGTTGTCAAAGGTGTTAAGTTTTCATTGCTGGTGTCTGAGATGCAGCCTAAGGACGATCTTTGGTTAATAAGGCTTTGACATGGTTTGAAGATCTGATTGCACAACACTGATCCTTTCCAGCAGCACATATAACAATTGTGTTGTCTACAAATGTACAGTTTGCAGGAAATTAGCCGATTGAAACTTGAGCAAAAAGTCCTAGTGTGACTGATTCATTGAAAGACTTCCAACTTGAAAATAGCAACTTGCATTTAATTAAGGAGAGCCAGCATCCATTTATAAAAGGCAGATCATGCTTGACTAATCTAATTGATTTTTTTGATAAAGTTACAGAGCAGATTGATGAAGGGAATGCAATGGATGTTGTCCATACAGAATTTAAGAAAGTGTTTGATAAAGTACCACATAAAAGGCTGATCTATGTCAGCTTGGATAAAAAAATTGGCTTAAGGACAGAAAACAGCGAGTCGTGGTAAATGGTGGTTTTTCAGACTGGAGGATGGTAGATGGTGGTGTTCCCCAAGGTTGAGTGCTAGGACAACTGCTTTTTTGATATACATGACTTGGATATTGGAATACAGAGTAGAATTTCAAAATTTGCCAGTGGTACCAAACTTGGAAGTATGGCAGACAGTGAGGATGATACCAATATTGACTGCAACAAGTCAGAAGTAGGCTAGCAGAATGGGCAGACAAATGGCAGATGAAATTTAATACAGAGAAGTGTGAGATGATGCAATTTGGCAGAAAGGATAGGGAGAGGCAATAAAGACTAAATGGCACAGTTCTAAAGAGTGTGCGGGGACAGAGGGACCTTGGGATCTTTGTGCACAGATCCTTGAAGGTAGCAGAACATATTGAGGGAGTAGTTAGTAAAGCATATGGGATCTTGGGCTTCAGAAATAGAGGTATTGAGTACGAAAGCAGGAGAATTATGCTGAACGTTTATAAAGCTCTGCTTGAGCCACAGGTAGAGTATTGCATCCAGTCCTGGTCACCACACTTTAGGCAGGGTATGAGGGTCCTTGACAGGGTGAAAAGGAGATTTAGTAGAATGGTTCCAGGGATGAAGGATTTTAGCTACAAGCTTAGGTTGGAGAAGCTGGGGTTGTTCTCCTTGGAGCAAAGGAGATTGAAGAGAGATTTGACATAGGTGTGCAAAATTATGACAGGTTTAGATAAAGTAGACAAAGAATAGCTGTTCCCATTAGTTGCTGGTACAAGGACTAGGGGACACAGATTTAAGGTTTTGGGAAAGAGATGTAGGGGGCATGTGAGGGGACTTTTTTTTGTAGTGACTGGTAATGACCTGGAAAGTGGTGGAAGTAGAGATGATGAATGATTTCAAAAGAAAATTGGATGGGTACTTGAGGGAAACAAACTTTCAGGGCTACAGGGATAGAGCAGGGGATTGGGACTGACTGGATTGCTCTACAGAGAGCCAGCATGAACTTGCTGGGCTGAATGGCCTCCTTCTGTGCCATTGAGTTTATGACTCTATAAAGTAGTAAAACATCCCAAACAGCTTCACGGGAGTGTTGTTAAACATAATCTGGCACAGAGCCACATAAGGGCTGATGATCAAAAGCTTGGTCAAAGAAGTAGGTTTTAAGGAGCATCTTTTATTTCTTTATATTTATATTTAGAGATACAGCACTGAAACAGGCCCTTCGGCCCACTGAGTCTGTGCCGACCAACAACCACCTATTTATACTAATCCGACATTAATCCCATATTCCCTACCACATCCCCACCATTCTCCTACCACCTACCTACACTAGGGGCAATTTACAATGGCCAATTTACCTATCACCCTGCAAGTCTTTGGCTGTGGGAGGAAACGGAGCACCTGGCGGAAACCCACGCGGTCACAGGGAGAACTTGCAAACTCCACATAGGCAGTACCCAGCGCTGATCCTGGGTCGCTGGAGCTGTGAGGCTGCGGTGCTAACCACTGTGCCGCCCTATTGGTGGAGTGAGAGGTTTAGGGAGGAAATTTCAGAGCGTAGGGCCTTGGCAGCATAAGGCACCAATAGTGGAGTGATTAAAACTGGGGATACGCAAAAGGCCAAAGTTGGAGGAATGAGGAGTTCTTGGAGGATTGCAGGACTGGAGGAGTAGCAGAGGTAGGGAGGTGCAATGGACGGAAATTTTAATTTTGAGATATTGGTGGACTGGAAACCAATATATGTCGGGGGGCACTAGGGAGGCTGCATGAATGGGACTTGGTGCAAATTGGGATACATGCAGCATAATTTTGGATGAACTCAAGTTTATGAAAGTGCAAGACAGGATGTCAGCCTGCAGAGCGTAAGAATAGACAAGTCTGGAACTAACCAACATTGATGAAGCTTTCAGCAGCAGACGGCTAAGGTTGGGGTAGAGACGAGCGATATTACAGACAATAGTAACATCTTGATTCTCCATGAAGACAGAATGGTCCAAAATGTTAACTAATTAAAACATCTGCATGCACTCAAAAGTGAGTATTGTGTGAAAGTCTTAGTTCATGCAAGCACTATTATTCAGGACATAGCCATCAGCATGCTTTGATGTAGCCACCTTAGCTTGATGCAGCAAAGTTTCTAACCTGACTAGAGTTTGTGCAAATGCACAATGTGGAGTAAGTGATCTTTCTTGTCTGCCAAGCTAGATCCTATAAATATAGGGAAAATTCGTCACATTTTCCTACAAGCCTATTTAGAGATTGAATTTGAAATTGTATCCTAATCCTGAAATAATTGTTCTGAACACATGAGTATATGTCAAAATGCTCACCTATTTCAACTTTCCAGCAATTTTTTTTTTTGCTCAGATAATCGATCTCCACCTCGAACGTGTGGCTTAAATCATTCAGATTCTTTGAATCGGGGTGATCGAATTGATTCAATAGCATCGCAGATGGGGAGCAACAACAGTCAGCTAAATTCTTTGCTCCAACTGTATGTTCCAGATTATTCAGTGCGTGCTCTGACTGACTTGCAGTTTATAAAGGTAAGGTTAGGTGCGATTATGCCTTTTAAAATCCTCTTTTCTCTTCTGGAAGATGCACAGTAACAGAAAATGGTCTAATGGTTGATAATCCCACAGTTCTATTTCTGTTTTTGCAGAAATATGTAGCACTTTCTTCAGAGAGTTATAGAATCACTTATGGCATAGAAGGAGGCGATTCAGCCCATCGAGTCCATGTCGGCTCTCCGCAGAGCAATCTGGTCAGTCCCAATTCCCTGCTCGAACCTCGTAGCCCCGTAAGTTTATTTCCTTCAAATGCCCATCCAGTTTCCTTTAGAAATCATTGTCTCTGCTTCGTGCCTGTCCAGCTAATTGTTCTCACACCCAACATAGGAATTAGCTCCAACTGTCACACCTAAATTTTCTATAAATTTGGGTAAAAATCAGCCCAATTCATTATATTTGGATCATACGTTCACATCACTTAAGAGGAAGATAGATAGTTCTCACACCAGACATAAACAAAATTACTGATTTATTCACTGATAATGATTTACAGAACAGTAACAGTGAGTTGTTGAAGTCAGCCCAAATAACACAGCAGCTTTGGGCCAGTTCTTGAAAGGGTTAATCAGACATGTCTGTCA
The DNA here is from genome assembly GCF_036365525.1 of Heterodontus francisci. Classification (NCBI taxonomy): domain Eukaryota; kingdom Metazoa; phylum Chordata; class Chondrichthyes; order Heterodontiformes; family Heterodontidae; genus Heterodontus; species Heterodontus francisci. Next base: position 78,548,928 of record NC_090390.1, read on the forward strand.
TTTGAGTTCCTTTGGTTGGCAGTGTTTGCAGAACTTCTTAGAAAAATTTGTCAGTGGAGTAGCTGCCTGATCCCTGCTGGTTGCAGCCTTTATCTAAATTAGATGGACTTTCCTGTCTGTGGCATTGCATCTTATTCCAACCCTGTTGTGGTTAGGTAATTAACTGCTGCTTCAAAAGTTTCCACATTTTATATCCACATGAGAATTCAGTCTGAGAAGAATTACTTTACTCAAACAATTAACAGCAAGTTCAGTAACATATGCAAAAGCATGCTGATTGTCACCTGTAGTTTTTATGAAGAATTGTTTATGTTTGGGCTATTCTGATTTAGATAGTGTAATTGATTAAGTTCCCAAGGATGGGTATTAATTGTTTCTAGCAACAGGGTGTGCTTCATTCCTATTAATCCAGACACAAAGCTGTGGGACTAACTGAATTCCTCTTTAAAAGAGCCAGTGCGGACTCCAGTGGGCTGAATGGCCTCCTACAGTGCTGTACTGTTCTGTTCTATGATTCTAAGTCTGTTAATACATCTCTCCATACTTCATACAAAGCTAAAAGGGTAAATGCCATTCATCCAGAATGAAGTTGTAGATGCTGTTTTGAATATTGTTTTCCAATGTACTGAACTTGTTCTGAGTGCCTTTGTGCCTTCAGTAGTTAGTTGGATGAAACTGAAATTGTCAACCAATTAGATAGCAAAGGGGTTGTATCTCTTTACAGGAATCAGATGCAAATCAAAACAAAGTGGAAAGTGTAAAAATTACGGAGGCAAGGGATTAGAGTCTGAAAGGATGAAAGAGAAAAAAATCCAATGAAGCAATAGATCAGGAAACAGAAACTAAGAGAATCTGATAAGTCCAAGATAACACAAGTATGATTGAGAAACTGTCATTTGACTAATCAGTCTGTTGCTTCCAGCTAAATTGTGTACAGTTTGTATTGCAATAATGTCTCATTCATTTTAATCTCCTCATGGAAGGTAACACTTGCAAATAAAAACTGATGCCTGACCTGATGGTATAAGCCATCAAGAAAACAAAAATCAGAACATATTATTCAGCTTGGCCTGTTGCATTCCACAGGCGATAATCCTGTGATCAGAACAAGAATATTTGATCATTTTTGTCTTTTCTTGTACCACTAAATATTTTATTATCCCCATGGAGATCAACAAACCAAAAAAAATTGAATTTACTGACCGACCCCAATAGAAAAACCAAATGGACTAGATTTCACTTTTATAAATTTACTCCAACAATCAGACAAAATTCAACATGCAATAACAGACAAATCATGGTCAATATATGTAGTTTACAGATTACACACTAATCATCAGATGCAACAAAGATCTCATGGATTTACTGGGCAGTCCTCTCAGCAAAGATGGTGCCAAACAGCCACAAAGTTCTTCAAAACTGTGAACTACTTCAGGTAGATTTCCAGCTCCTCTCCTCCAAGTTGCAGGCACTGATGTCGTCGATAGCGAGTGTTGCCGTTTTCCCTTCAGTGTTTCGGTCTTGTTACCTCTCGATCGTTCTTGGGCTTGCTCATGACAATCTTGATGGCGTGGTTCCACCAATATTTCTTCAAGTCATTGAAACTAGCTGCCTCGTATTTGCCAATGGCCAGCTCCCAGAATCAGCTTTCTCTTCATGCAACTTGTTTGCCAAAAAACCTACAGCCTGCTTGGACTCTGCAATCTTGAAATCTGAGCTTGGATAGCTCTAGTCACATGCCTCTGGTCAAATGACACTGTCTTACAGGTTCCAACCAGTTTCAGTTTAAGTTTTTAGTTTCACTTTTAAGTTAGGGTCTGTCTCAAAAAAAACCCCAGCTTTGATACCAGCGTCAGTGCATCTAACAGAATTCAACAAGTCATCTGTTCCGGCAACAGTCTGCACAAGCACTGGTCCTGCAAACTCTGGATTCCATCACACCTTTCATGATTAGGTATTTGTGCAGCATCTTTACCAGGAATTAATTGACGTGCCACTGAATCTGATGCCTCTTGCACAAACTTACTATTTTTTGAAATTTATTTCCTTAGTCTAGTTTGTAGATTACTAAATGTTTTTGTTCACGCCCTGTAGTCCTATGATCTGATTAAATAGCCTGCTTGCCTTTGTGCTGTTCATGCATTTTAAGGAACTGGACCATACTCCCATTCCATCCTTTATTTCCTATTCAGAATAAGGAGCATGGTTTTGGAGCACCAGACTTTGAGGGAGAGTTACAAAGAACAGAAAAGGGAGAGGAAGGAATTCAGTACTTTGGAGGCATAGTCCTGCAACTCTTTGCCTTTCCTAACCTGACCTATTCAGTCAAAAATGCACTTTATCAGCAGTGTCACGTTGTCAATTTTAGTGCCTTCAGCAGCGTATATGTCGCTAATTTATTCTTGATGAATTACAGCTTACTCATTTTAGATTTATTCTATGATCTCTGAGCAGAATAAAGCAGTTATAGGGGAATTAGTTTCTCAAAAAATAAAGTACATGGTAAATATTTTTTTTTGTGTTATTCAGACATTTTGGAGACTAAATGGCTGGTTTGATTAATATCTTGTTTCAATGCCCATAAGTAGTTTTATTTAAATTATCGCTTAAGCGACTTTTAAATTGAAATCAAGAATGTTGCGAGTAAATTGTAACAGTTTTATGGTTAAACCTTTAGTTGCCAAGATAAATTTTTGAACTGATTGTACTTGGACTGTTGTAATTTTGGTCAAAGGCAGAAATTTGTTTTAAAATCATTACTTTTACCTCTGCTTAACATAACTAAGCAGAATGTAGCTTGTTTTAATATTTGTGTTTGGGGAAAAAAATTGTTGTATCCCTATGCAAGGAATAAGTGCCTCAACTCTTTAACTACATTATGATGGTTTACTGTGTTATTTAAATGTGCATTTGATTTTCCCCAATTTGCTTCATTTATAAATGCAAGTGTTAACTGCCTCTTTACACATATGTAACTTTCTCAAGGATTCACTTGAAAACTTTAGGAATGTTGAAATTGGTTGGACTTTTGTAAAAGTAATGTAAATAACACTCATTTATCTAATTTTCATTAGACTTACGAAAATATTTTTGTTTTAAATGAAGGAAAAGGTAGTGATTTAAAAAAAAAATCATTCATGGATGTGGGTGTCGTTGGCAAGGTCAGCATTTGTTGCCCATCACTAATTGCACTTGTTTTTAGTGTTAGAGATACAGCACTGAAACAGGCCCTTCGGCCCACCGAGTCTGTGCCGACCATTAACCACCCATTTTATACGAATCCTACACTAATCCCATATTCCTGTCACATCTCCAACTGTCCCTATATATTTCCCTACCATCTATCTATACTAGTGACAATTTATAATGGCCAATTAACCTATCAACCAGCAAGTCTTTGGCATGTGGGAGGAAACCGGAGCACCCGGAGGAAACCCACGCAGACACAGGGAGAACTTGCAAACTCCGCACAGGCAGTACCCAGAATCGAACCCGGGTCCTTGGAGCTGTGAGGCTGCGGTGCTAACCACTGCGCCACTGTGCCGCCCTTTTCACCTCGTGGGCATTTTGTTTTAAATTGAGTCTTGACGATTAGGAATAACTTCCTCTGTTAATTGGTGAGATATCCTAAGTAGCAAGAATTTGATATTTTAAATGAAGAATAGTTGTGTATCTTCAAAAATCTAAATAGTTTGTATGCATTTAGAAATATGTTCAGATTTATTTAACGTTTTCTCACTTTGTAGATTACAAGACAGCATTATCAGAATGCCCTGATGGCATCCATAATGGATAAAACGCCACAGTCATCAGACAGTGAAAACACTAAGATTGAATTGACTTTAAATGAGCTGCATGATCACTTACCTGATGAAACAGCAAACCTCCTCAATGAACAGAACTGTGTGACTCATAAGTCGAATCATAGCATGCATAATGAAGGCACAATATAGAATACCTGCAGGACTACTCCCTCGCTTATTTTTCAGAGAACTATTCCTGTATTCTGTACGCATGCACACATGCAAGCACATATGTCCACTGTCATGAGACCAAAGAGATGTGCCTCGGCGCAAGAAGGTGAAGGAAGACAACAGAGGTGGGTGACCTGATCACTAAACAACTGCCAAGATTCAGACAGATCCTCTGTACGCTGGTGGCTTGTTATCCTTTATTTTTGTGGGTTTTTTTTTTGTTTTCCTTGCACAAAAGGAGAATGGTAAAATATTGGAGAAAAAAAGTATAAAGCTACTTTATGGCTGAGAAGAGAAATGTGTATATTTTTTAATGAAGACCTACTGAGATTAACTGTGAGATTGTAAAACTTTTTCAAAAATTATGGTATGTGATTTAAGATGGTCATTGAAGGTGAATTTTCTAAATTTTGGAAATGCGTCCATTACTCCAGCTTAATTTAGTACGTGTTTGACATTTTAAACTCCCATTGCTTTAAATGGGACATTGTTGCATTTTTTATCCCAAAAGTGTTGGGGTTTCTGGGCATTTCAATTGTAACTTGAATATGGAAACTCGATTCAATATTTGCACAACACATCATTGACGTAATTGATTTCAACACTTGTATGCAAACTGTGAATAACACTCCTATATAGGGACTATAGAACTCCTTTGGAAGAAATCGTTACATTTACATAACAGTTAAATATGCCAAATCCATAAATGGAAGAATGTAAAAAAGGGTTTTTCACGAGTGAGAAACATAGCTATAATTGTAAAAGTGTTCTTATGGCAGAACTGACTATCACTACATATTGTTTAATCAACCAACTTTGCAAGTAAATTGCAGTTTGTATTATATTGTACAAAACTGACTTTGAGATGAATCATTCTAACTACAGTATTCATAACTGTGTATATATTAAGCACAAAAAATCTATGGATGAAGTGTAAGTTTCATAAGATTGTCAGTGAAATGACATTTATAATTAACAATGGTAAAGACTTTGTAGATTTACAGACTATTTATTTTGTATATGATTTATTTGTATATTTTGTGATTTAATTGCGTGTTTTGTTTATTATTCTATCATTCCACCTTGGTCAAAATGGTTTTATTCTAAATGGCATTTCATTCCAATTTTTTCCATTGTATTATTTCTCAATTTGGTATGAATTTCGGTTATATTCTTGGTGTTGCGTGCCTCTTCACTCTTCCTAGCTTTGTTTCCTTTAAGCAGTTATAAACTGGTAAAATCATTAATGGGGATAATTATGGAAATCTTAAAAGACTAATTTGTGGCCTGGAGTTGGTTAATGGAACTTTTCATTTTATACTTCAAAAGTGAATAACTTTAATAAAGAAATTATTCGTAATTAAATGGACACTGATTTATTATCAGGATATGCTTGAAAAATAGCAATTTTGCATCTAGAATAAAAAGTAAATGGGAACATTGACACTTTGTCCATAAATCCAGTAAACGACAGTAGACCTCTTCAAAGATTTGCCACATATAAATTATCTTAAATCATTTTTGTTGCTTACTTTGGGGTTATAGTACTGCTGTAAAAAGGAATTTAACCTGACCAATAATGTTGTACCAAGTATCAGGAATTTAACTGAATACCAACGGCTTTCATTGACATCTAATAATGGGAAATTCCCATATGTCTGATGGAAACCTTTCCGCATGTTATATGAAACAGATACTTTATCTGTTTACAGTCATTGCAAGGAATGTTGGTAGAGAACAACCCATTTTTTCCCCTTTATCACCCCATGTCAAGCATAGCACAGATTAGGTATCATGCCTTATCTCCAACTTTAGGAGAGTACCCTCAATTTTGCACCAGTGTGGCATCTATTTCCTGCATTGGCCCTCTGTATGCATCTCTGGGAGTACTGATATAAATTATTGGCCCGTGTGTTGGCCACTCCTGCTCATGAGGGGCATGAATTGCCCCAACTTATTTCACTTGGGACTGTTTTAGGTACTGCAGGAAGGGAGATTCATCTCATCATACTGTACTGGATTCAAATTCCAGGCCCTCAGAGATGGACAACTTCCTAACTTGAGCAATATTTAATTATAATTGTGTTATATGCTAGTACAATGCACATGAGCAATATTCTATTTTAATGTATTATATACTAGTACAATGCACTTGAGTAATATTTAATTATAATTGTATTATATGCTAGTACAATGCACTTGAGCAATATTTAATAATTATAATTGTATTATGCTAGATAAATGCAAATTAATATTGACAATTCATAGAAACAGTATATGTTATTTAAGTGACTGGTATGTTGACCTCTGGGAGGTTTACCAAGGGTTTGACATATTATGTATATCAAAAGTGCCAGTTCCAATAAAAAGTTTATTAAATAAGCTGCTATTAATTTTTTTTAATAAAAGACTAGCAGGTCAACTGCAAAATCTTTCCAGGTAAACAATTTAATCATAGGTTTTTTTTTTAGTTGAATATTTAAGTGTTTTACTAACAGCTGAGTTACTGTAGTTTACTAAAGTCATGGCTTTTGTTTTCCTCGTTCATGGGATGTGAGCTTCACTGGCAAGGCCAGCATTTATTGCCCACCCCTAATTGTCCTTGGGAAGGTGGTCATGAGCCACTTTCTTGAACTGATGCAGTCCCATTATGCTATTAGGGAGGAAGCTCCAGAATTTTGACCCAGCGACAGTGAACGAACAGTGATATTGTTCCAGGTCAGGAAGGGTTGTGACTTGGAGGGGCATTGAGGCTGAATGATTTGAAAGGACAGGATGTAAAAATTGGATCCCTGTGCAATTCTTGCCTTCGTGTTTGAGATTTGCCTTTGCACACAAGCCAAAAGCAACGTAGTACTTTCCTAGTTAGTAGCGTGTCTGCAAAGCTGTAAATAAAATTGACCGTTGAATTTCATTCTGTTTAGTGACATAGCTGGATTATATTTTTGTGTTTGGTATAAGAATGACGAATTATATCAAAAAGCGATTCAGATTTATCAATAGTTTTTACAGTTAACTTTGCAGCATTCGATTCTCAATATTGGTTCCTCCAATTCATATTTGGTATTAAAGCCAATATTTAACCCCAAAATCGGCAAGTTACCAAAAAATAATGAGGCTAAGCAAGAAACCCAAGCATGAGGTTACATTGAATCATATTTGTTGATTTTATTTTGGAGTAAAAAGTAATATCTCTCAACTCCCACTCTTCCCTTCAAAAATTGTTAATTTTGCTTAATAGGTAGTACTTCAACATCTGAATTGCAATGGTTGTGGGTTCAGCCGCCACCCCAAGATTTGGCATATCATCTGGACCGCCACCTCAGTGCAATACTGAGGGAGTACTGTCCGAGGTACTGATATTTGGATGATATATTGATTTGAGTTCCCCTTTGCCTGTTGTGGCACTAATTGCAGACAAGTTCTACCAGTGTCGTGGCCATTGTTCCCCTCAGCCAACAGCCAAATAAACATTAAACTGCTTATTCATCTGTGTGCAAAATAGCTGTTATGGCAATTGTAGTGTTTAGATAGTAAATTAGAAAAAAAGTCAGAGCTTCAAAACATGTGCTATATATTTGTTAGTGCGTGCAGTTTACTGAAATAGCTATCATTAATGCAGACATTTCGGATTATAGGGAACTTCTTGTACTTAACTATGGCAGCAAAGTACCATCAATATTTATGCCGCAATCACGACTTCAAAGTAATCCTTTTTATGGAAAGTTTCTTGGATCTTTTTCTTCCTTTTGTTGCCAATACAGCGAGCTTGGGCAAAACAAAAAGTTTCACTCAGTGCTCTGCAGGCAGCCTGTTGACAATTTGGGTAGTCACATGAAGGGTGGGGCCAATTAGGGCCCAAAAAGCGGAGAATTTTGTGAAGGCAGAGAGCATGACTGTGGTTCTACAGGTGTACTTTGCATCTCTCATCATTAAAGAAGAGGATTCTGCCAATGTCAAGAAGCAAAGACGACTGTAGTGGAGAAATTGAATAGGATAAAAATGAAGAGGAGGTACTTAAAAGGCTACAAAGAATGTGTAGTACAGAAGCAATAATCTCAGCCCAACTGGTCCATGTCAGTGTTTATGGTCCACATGAGCCTCCACCCATCCTTCATTTACCCCTATCAGCATAACCTTTTATTCCTTTCTCCCTGGTGCTTACTGTTTCCCCTTAAATGCATCTATTTCCGTCAGCCACTCCTTGTGGTAATGAGTTCCACATTTTAACCCCTCTAGGTAAAGACGTTTCTCCTGAATTCCCTGTTGACAGCACTCAAAGTAGGAAAGTCACCCAGTCCAAATGGGATGCATCCTCGGTTGCTGAGGAAAGTGAGGGTGGAAATTGCAGAGGCTCGGACCGCAATCTTCCAATCCTCCTTGTATATGGGAGCGGTGCCAGAAGATGGAGGATGAAAAATGTTACATCCCTGTTTTTTTTTAAAAAAGGTAACCAAACTAACTAACAGATTTGTTAAAGCAAAATCATATTTTTTGATGAAGTAACGGAGAGGTGAGTAGTGCAGTTGATGTATATGTGGACATTCAAAAGATGTTTTCTAAAGTACCTCATAATAGAAATGTTAAAATTAAAGCCCATCTCATAATAGAAATGTTAAAATTAAAGCCCATAGAATTATACAGCAGTGGCTGCCTGGATATGGAATTACTAAAGGACAGAAAGCAGAGAGTAGCAGTGAACAGTTGTTTTTCAGACTGGAGGGAAGTATGCAGGGGTTAATGTTGGGACCACTGCTCTTTTTGATGTATAGTATTGAACTTGACAGGTGTACAGGGCATAATTTCAAAGTTTGCATATAAAACAGAACTCTGAAATGTTGTAAACAGTGAGGAGGATAGTAACAGTCTTCAGGAAGACACAGGCAGACACATAGCAAATGCAATTTAATGCAGAGAGCCAATCCATAAATTAAATAGTACAATTTTAAAAGGTGCAGGAACAGAGATCTGGGGTGTGCGTGCACTGATATTTGAAGGTGGTAGGGCAAGTTGAGAAAGCTGTTAAAAAGGCATATGGGATCCTTGGCTTTATAAATTGAGGGATAGAGTACAAGAGCAAGGAAAGATATGTTAAATCTTTACAAAACACCAGTTAGGCCCCAGCTGGGGTGCTGTGGTCAATTCTGGGCACCAAACTTTAGGAAGGGTATCAAAGCCTTGGAGAGGGTACAGAGGAGATTTATTGGAATGTTTCCAGGGATGAAAGGTTTCAGTTACATGAACAGATTAGAGAAAATGGGCAAAAGCAAAATACTGATGATTCTGGTTCTGTCTGTTCTGATGAAAGGTCATCAACCTGAAACATTAACTCTGCTTCTCTTTCCGCAGATGCTGCCAAACCTGCTGAGTATTTCCAGCAATTTCTGTTTTTATTAGAGAAACGGGGTGGTTTTCCTTGGAGTAGAGAAGGTTGAGGAAATTTGATCGAGGTATTCAAAATCATGAAGGACTTGGTGGAGTAAATAAAGAGAAACTGTTTCCAGTGGCAGAAGGATAGGTAACCAGAGGACCGAAAGTAAAGGTAAAAGATCCAGAAGTAACATGAGGAAACATTTTTTTTATGTAGCGAGTTATGATCTGGAATGTGCTGCCTGAAAGGGTGGTGGAAGCAGATTCAGTAATAACTTCCAAAAGGGAATTGAATAAATATTGAAGTGGAAAAAAATTGCAGGGCTATGGGGAAAGAGCAGAGAGTGGGACTTTCTTTCAAAGAACCAGTACAGGTATCATAGCCCAAATTTGTGCTGTATCATTCCATAAATTAATATGAACTTGATAAATGACTTCACTTGCAACTGGGCGGGGGTTGTGGTTGGTGGGGGAACCAGGGAATCCACCCCTTCACTAGCAATGAACTCCATCAGCCAGGCCACTGCGTTGCCACCCTCCTCCATGTCAGGCGGGCTCAGTTGGTAGAAGTCTACCTTCTGAGTCAAAAGGTGGTGTGTCAAGTCCCACTCCAGAGACCTGAACATAAAATTCTAGGCTGACATTCCAGTGCAGTACTAAAGGAGTGCTGTACTTTTGGAGGTGCTATCTTTCAGATGAGGCAGTAAACTGAGGCCCTCTATGCTCTCGAGTATGCATAAAAGACTCTGTGGCACTATTTCAAAGAAGAAGAGAGTTCCAACCAGTGTTTTGGTCACTATTTTAATCCCTCAGTTAAAATCACTAAAAACAGATCATCCTGCCATTATTGCATTGCTATTTGTGGGATCTTGCTGTGTGCAAATTGACTGCTATGTTTCCTACAGTGACTGCATGTGACTATATTACAAAAATGCTTAATTGGTGGTAATTTGCGTTGGGACGTCCTGAGGTTGTGAGCTGCTAAATAAAAGCAAGTCTGTCTATCTTTGCTCCAGCTCATCACCAATGACTGACCGCCCCACCACCAGCACTGACTGCAGTGCACAGAGTGGCCATGCCAGCTCTACCTAGTCCCACCTCCAGGAACCACAACTCCTTTGGGGGATCTGGGCCACAGTGCGACAGCAGATCAGGATATTCATCAACCATCCACTGCACCCCCACCCCTGACTGCTTCCAGACAGCACAAGGGCACTGGAGGACACAGGAGATCCCATTCACCACTGCCAGCTGATCCTTCTCAGCGAAGACTAAACAGATCTGGGATCACTAACACAACCATCCCCTACGCCCCCAGCCAAAATCCAGGTTCCCTGATCCAGTCAAGAGCAGCTCAATTGTGGGGTCTCCAGGCTACCTCCACCCCAGGTGGACTCTCCAGCCCTGCTGGATGCACAGCAGGAACTGGCCTTAAAATTGTGCCCACTCCATCCTCCAGCTGGCCAGTGCATTGAGGGCTCAGAGGGTTGGAGAGTCCTCCAGATGATTCGCCAGGGAAACCATAGGATCTTTTTGATGCACCCGCTCCTCTTCAGAAGGAGGGGCACCGGGGCCATCCTTTGCTTCTAAGGTGCAGCGCCTCTTTTTCCTGGAGGGGTGTGGAGGGAGCGGGATCTCCATGTCCAACATTGTGTCCTTTTCTACAGCCTCACTGCCTAGCACAAACATTTAAAGAGCTGGAGTGCATGAGGAAGCCTCCCTCTTTGTCCTCCTCCCACACCAGCTGCATAAACATCATGTGGTGAAGGCCAGCCAGCTTTTCCGCTGTCCCGTAGGCTAGGTGAGTTGACTATCCCAACTGCTAGAGGAGCTTGTCCAGAAATGGCAGTACATTAGATAATTTCTGCTATGCTATCGCCACAAGAGTGGTGCTGGAGAAAGTTTCCTCCCACTGTCAAACCTCCGTTCAATGCTGCAAACATCGTCTGCTCAGTCCATAGGAAGAAAATGGCCTTCCCGTGCATCCTCAAAGCTACAACCTTACCCTTGGCCTTCTGGCCTTCCTCAATGGACATAATAGGGTGGGAGTAGCACTTCGCACCATTTCTGAATGAATGACGATGGGATAACAGCTACCATCACATACTGCTGACTTGAATAGAGATCTTTAAAATTATGAAAGTGTTTGACAGAATAGAGGCAGAAAAGACACTTCCACTTGTCGGAGAGACCACAACTTGGTGTCAAATATAAGATAGTCACGAATAAATCCAGAAGGGAATTTAGGAGAAACTGCTTTACCCAGAGGGTGGTGAAAAGGTGGATCACGCTACCACAAGGAGTAGTTGAAGCAAATAGCATAGATGGATTTAAGGGGAAGTTAGGTAACAACAACACCACCTTGCATTAATGTAGCACCTTTATCATAGTAAAATGTCCCACGGCCATTCACAGGAGCATAGTATAAAATTTGACACTGAGCCACATCATGAGATAATTAGGACAGGTGAACAAAAGCTTGATCAAAGAGGGAGGTTTTAAGGAGCCTCTTAAAGGAGGTGTGAGTGTTTAAGAGGTTTATGGATTCCAGCCATTCGGACCTAGCTGAAGGCACAGCTGCCAATGGTGGGCCAAAGGAAATCAGGGATGTTCAAGAGGCCAGAATTGGAGGAGCACGGAGATCTCCTAAGGTCGTAGTTCAGGAGGAGGTTACAGAGATGGGAAGGGGTGAGGCTGTGAAGGAATTGGAGAATAAGAATTTTAAAATCGAAGCATTGCTGTAGCGAGAGCTAATGTAAGTCAGCGAGCATTTGGACGAATAGGACCTGGTGCAAGTTAAAATATAGGCACCAGAGTTTTGAATGATCTTGAGTTTACAGAAAGTAGAAAACCACCCAAGACAGCATTGGAAGAGTCAAGTCTAGAGGCATGAATGAAGGTTTCAGTAGCAGATGAGCTGAAGGAGAGGAAGTACCGTTCGCTGTTACGGAGGTGTAAGTAGGCAGTCTTCGTGATAGAGAGAATGGTTGGATGCTCAGCTGAGGGTCAAATAGGAAGCAGAGTTAATGTTTCAGATTGATAACCATTCGTCAGAGCATTTCACTAATTTTGCCTCTCCACAGATGCTGCCAGACCAGCTGAGTCTTTCCAGCACCTTCTGTTTTTATTTCAGATTTCCAGCATCTGCAGTATTTTGCTTTTGTTTTGCCTATAGTGACACCATTATTCCCAGTTAGAATGGAGATGATTGAGTAATTCCCCCATCACTCACACCTGGCAGTGACTGGAATTGATTTTACAAATTAATTTGCATTATTAACTATCCTCCACTGACTGCATTTTGCTTGAGAAATAACTATTTGCATTATTTAAGTATCCCAACTTGGACATCAAATTTACCTGCTCAGAAGTGCAATCATAACTTCTTGCTTTGTGACCTCACCCCTCCCTATCTCTGTAACCTCCTTCAGCCCCACAACACTTCAAGATAGCTGCACTCCTCTGATTCTGGCCTCTTGCGCATCCTCAGTTTTAATCACTGCACCATTGGCAGCCATGCTCCCTGCTGCTTAAGTGCTATTATTTTATTATTTAGCAAATGCAAATCCCCGGAGCCAAGTGATAGCCTCCTCATTTGCTGAGTTTAAGGTGATTAGTCTGCCACTTAGTCTGTAGAGGGGACACTCCTCGGTAATGTGCAGCATTGTTTGTGTCCCTCCACAAATGCATAAGGGGTTTGTACTGAGACCCCAGCAGTGGAGGTTGGCTGCGCAGGGGCCCTGGCTTGTCCTGAACAAGTTTAGCAAGGACCACTCTCGCCGTGATTGTTCAAAGCCTGCCATTAACAGATGGGGTTTATTACAAGGAACTTGTTAGTGACTTCCCGTGTTTTCCATTTCTTGATCTAAAGGATGTCTGCTGGTAGATCTTGCATAGGAGGGTTGCACCATATGGAAGGCGGGCAGTAGGTGGAGTGAACATGTCATTAACGAATGGTAAGTGAGGTGCAGCACAGATGGTTTCAACCAGCTTGTGGGTTTTCGTCAGTTGGCAGATGTGTGAGGGAGTGATGTTTGCGAGGACAGGAAGCCAAGGGAGGGGTGTTGAGCGGAGGGTTCCAGTTATAATGCACATTTTTGCATTCAATTGAGTATCAACAAGATGTGTGTGTGTGTGATGACCTATGCCAGACAGGTGCACAGTACTCTGCTGCTGAGGTCCAGAGTGTTGTGGCAGCAGCACCCCAGGTAGATTGGGCACGTTTGGTTAATAGGTTGATTCTGATTTTGATCTTTGTTGCTGTTTTCTTCAGATGCTCCCGGAAGGACAAAGTCCTATCCAGAGTCACTCCCAAGTATGTTGGGTTGGGATCATGCTTTAGTCTCTGACCATCCATGTAGGTACACAAACCTTTATTAGTGCTGGCATTGTGAAGGTGGAATATACTTGTTACGACTGGGTGAGAATGGGGTCTAGGGATCTTTCTCAGCCTTCACCCGGTCTTACTGTAACAGGATTTAATTTTAAACACACCGTGTTTTAGCTCCGCCTTGGTGAATCCTTGTTCATCGCTTTCCAATTATAAGGCAAAGAAATGAGCACAAACAGGCTTTCTTAGTTTTAAAGAAGAAAAGTGAAATTTATTAAAACTTAAACTCTAATTTGGTTAACGCCTATCGATACACGGCGCGCATCACGCTAGCATGCATACACGATACGCACATGCAAATAGAGACAGAAAAGAGCAGAAGAAAAATAAAGTGAAAAAGTTTGAGGCAATCTCTGAAGGGTTTGTTACTGTGCTTCAAGTTCACTGTAGAGTCCTTGATTGTAGGTAGTCTTGCTTTTCGTTGGGGCCCAGTATTATTCTTGAGCCTTGTTCACTGTAGGAGACTTTTCTCTCTTGGGGCTCGCAGCCCTGGATGTCTTCAATGGATCTTCAGTTCTGTGAGAAAGAGATGGGAGCAGACAGGAGAGAGATGTTCTCAGTCCAGCAGCAAAGAGCTTTCTTCTAGTTTAAAACTCTGTGGCAAGTTCAAAATTCAAAAAAACTCCAACAGCCAGTTAGTCATGTGACTAAACTGAAATAAAAACAAGAAATGCTGGGAAATATTCAGCAGGTCTGGCAGCATCTGTGGAGAGAGAAGCAGAGTTAACGTTTCAGGTCAGTGACCATTCATCAGAATTGGCAAATATTAGAAATGTGATAGGTTTTAAGCAAGTAAAGTGGGGGTGGGGCAAGAGATAACAAAAGAGAAGGTGTTGATAGGACAAGGTCACAGAATAACTGACCAGGAGATCATGGAGCAAAGGCAAACGGTACATTAATTGTGTGGTGAAAGATAAAGCATTAGTACAGAGAGGGTGTTAATTGACAGAAAACTGAACAGCCCTGGCCCCAAGCACAAACATGAAAAAACAGTAGAAATAAAATAAACACAAAACAAAACTAACAAAAATGGGTGGGGTGGGGGGCCCGTCATGCTCTGTGAATAAACTGGTCTGACCATGTCTGTTTGTGTATTTGGCCATCGTAGCAGTGAACCTGGAATGTGAGCTCCTCTACCCTCGATGTCTGGTAATCAAAAGTCCATTGTGGATTAAACTGGAGCAAGGAGTGGCCCCTTTGTCCTTTCCAAGTACTGTCTGTTGCTATACAAATGCCTTTCCAGTCAAGGGTCTGTTTTTTTTTTTTAATTCTTTCTTTACTCCAGTAACAGTTTAAAAATCAATGTTCATGTGGTGAAATTAATGTGCCTCATTCTTGGCAGGTGGGGGCCTGCATGACACACTGGATATGGTTTTAGAGGGGTTCACTGAGACGCCATGTGCTGCAGTAGTCAGTCAACTTTGTAACGTCTTCGTTAAGGAACTGGTCCAGGGTTCAGAAGGATGGAGCTTGGATGGCACAACAGATGTCATCAGCATAGCTGAACTTGTGAGATGTGGTTGTTGGCAGGTCATTTGTATATATGTTGAGCCCTGTGGTAGTCCATCGGCCAGTCTTCTCCATGCACTTCTCCCTTGTCCGAGGTGGACTCTCAATCGTCTGTGGCGAAGGAGTGTTTCTACAACTGTCCCGATCCAGGTTGGAAGCACTTTTGACAGCTTCAGGAGCAGACCAATGTGCCACACTATCATAGGCAGCCTGTCCTCAGGTTCTTCAGAAGCCATTTTCGATGTAGGTGTTGAGTGCCAGAACTTGATCACATGTGTTGTGCCCCTTACGGAAACCAGCTTGGTCGACATTAATGATGGTCTCTACTTCCAGAGATATATGTTGCAGGATAAGATGCTCAAAGATCTTAAAGCACTTAGAAAGTAGTGAAATCGGTCGATAGCTGGCTGCCAGTATGAGATCTTTTCTGGGTTTTGGAATAGCAATGATTTTTGCTGTAATGCCACACCATCGGGAGTGAGTTTGAGCTGATGATTCTTGTGTAGAACTGAATCAACCAGGCACGAGCACAGGGGCCAAGATGTTTCAAGAATTCTGGTGCAATATTGTCATATCTCACTGCTTTGCCATATTTCAGGTCCCATGATGCTTTCTCCAGTTCTGTGATCTTCAGCACTGAGCTCTGGAATTCCTCTCTGCCTCTTGACCTTTTTTAGATGCTCCCTAAAACTTAGCTCTGACCAAGTTTTTGGCCATCTGCCCTAATACTTCCTTATGTGGCTCAGTGTTGAGCTTCATTTAATAATGCTTCTGTGAAGCACCTTGGAAAGTATTACTATGTTAAAGATGCTTATATAAATGCACATTGTTGCTGCTGTAGGGATATATCTGATTTCTGAAGTCAGAGATGTCTGAGTAATATAGTGCTGTAGTGAATGTTTCCCACCAGCAGGTGGAAGAGTTGAGCAAATTCAATGATGTTGCAAACAATTGCACTTCAAAAATGGACCTCTTTTTATGAATTAACAGAATGCAAAGAAATTCTCGTTTTTAAGTACGTGTGAAATAGGAAAAATAAGGGAAAATTCAGCTGTTCAACAGCACCCAGCAAGGAACTTTGTTCAGTGAGAGCACAGGCTGGAGCGTTAATGTTGATGTTAATGTTGATTTCCACTCTGTGCTCCTTTGAGCACAGCTCCTGCTGGGAACAATAGAATAGTGAACTTATCCTATCTTTCTTTGATTGCAGGCAATAATAAAATCAACTGTGTACCCCATGTCCCTGCAATTTTTTCTCCAAGTATTTAAACCAATTCCCTTTTCCAGGCTAAAATTGAATCTGTATCCACACTATTGAGCAGTGCATTCCAAATCCAAACCACTCATTGCCTAAAAAGGTTTTTCCTCATGTTGTCTCACCTTAAATCTGGTTATTGAGCCTTCAGCCATTGGAGCCAATTCTCTTCATTTATTCTCTCTAAACCTTTAACGATTTTAAACTCCTCTATCAAATCTCCTCTTAGCCTTCTCTCCTCCAAGAAGAACAATTCCAGTTTCTCTAGTTTATCTTCAACTCTGGAACCATTCTAGTATATTTCTTCAGCACCCTTCCAAAGCCTTCATGTCGTTCCTAAAGTGTGTTTCCCAGAATTGGACACAATACTCCAGCTGGGGACGATTAGTTTTACATAGGTTTGACATAATTTCCTGGCTTTGTACAATATGGGCTGAATTTTACCAGTAGGGAGGAAGTACTGACATCAGGCTCCAAAGCGGGTCGTATGGACAGTCCACAGGACAGGAAAGCCGATTTTGCCGTCAGTGTCTAATTAACAGCCAGCAGGCATGAGAGCCGCCTCATAATGGGAGGCGGGCAGGAGGAAATCCCGGCAGCTGAAAAGCAGGTGCCTTATTTAAAGGGAAGGCTGCGCTCTGATCAAAGGCGTCATGCATAGAGGCAGCTGGCAGGGGGTTAAACAAGGGAGGCTTTGAAGGAATGGCTGCAGTTAGAGGAAGTGTGTCTCCAAGGTTTAGTGATGCCTCTCTGGAGGTGCTCCTCCAGGTGGCAAGGGCACAGTTCCAATTGAGGGGAGGAAGAGGCCAGCAAGCCTCACCAAGAAGCCATGGCTGGAGGTAGCAGAGGAATCAGCAGCTGTAGGGTGGTCGCATGGACATGGTTGCAGTGCCACAGGCATTTCAATGACCTGGTGAGGCCTGGCAGGATGAGTGGAATTTCTAATACTGGCTCGCAGCCCTGGATGTCACGGAAGGTGCCAATGAAATGTGAGAAGAGGTTGTACACCCAGGCATCGCGGATCACCAGGCACCAGTGTTCACAACAAAGTGCATAATAGCCTCACGGCCGACGCCCCTGATCAGTCAGAGTTGACCGCGGCATTGCCAATGCTGAATGGTCACTTTCAGCAGGCTTCCCAGTGACACAATGCTGGATATTGCAACTGGCACAAACTGAGGAGCCCAGCTGGGCTATGAGAGACCAGCGAGAGGGTGCATGTCTGTATTTGGCGGAGCAGCGAGCTCACGATGCCAGATAGCTGCTGATGGAGGAGGAGGCAATGGAGCTAGGCGCAAGGCAGCCTGTCACTGGTGGTGAGGCAGGTGTAGAGCCCATAAGCGTGTGAGTAATTTCATGGAAGTGGCCGTGAAACTTTCTGACAATCATTAACTGTGGTACGCCTGTGACCAGTGATGAACACGGAGCTCCTGATGAAAGACAGGCAGGAGTTGGTAGAAAGTGCAGCACCCTAACATCACTCGTGTCTATCTCGCAGGTCAAGTAACAGATGAAGCAGCAATGACAGCAGCATAATATGAGTCCTCAGAGGAAGAGCCAAGAGCCGCCATATGAGGAGAAAGTGCCACATCATTCTAGCACACCCTTCACCAGTGCAGATACTCTCACGTCAGTAGACATTGGCGTGTGATTAGCAAGGGTGGCACTAGCTAGTGAGTATAGCATAGATGCGCACGAGCAGCTAATGGAGGCAGTGACAGCTGTGGCTACTCCCTATCAGAGAACTGAGGAAGGGCCCAGCAATGCTCAGCTTAACGCAGATGGCAAACATTGGGAGTCATCAGCAATGTGGCAAATGCTGGAGCAGCAATATGTGGATTTCTGTTAGAGTTTCAAGAGGCTGTTCGCACCCATGCACCGACGATGGAGGAGTCCATCCATACCATGAGTGGCGCCATATCTCTGGTCTGTGAGCACATGGCTTCCTCCATTGACTGGTGACCCTCATGGAAAGTCACTTCCACTATACCACCCAGCGGATGCAGGAGGTGTGCTCTGACCTGCATATTACTGCCTCATCCTTGAGCTCTGTGGAGCAATGGGTCAACGAGATGGGCCCGTGATGCCTGGACCTCTTGCCAGGCGCTCAAGCACTTCACATAAGTAGGGAAGGGCAAATGGGCCTTTGAAGGGTGGAGGAGCAGCTGCCTGAAGCCCCTGGGGGCTCTTCTCAGGGTGCTTCTGGCATCGACGGCAGCTCCTCAGCAGTGACACCAACACCTCATGAAGCCATGATGACAGATGCATGTGCCGGGGCTTCTGGTCTTCAGGCTCCCAGAGGACGACTGCCCCAGTCATCTGAAGCACTGGAGCAGAACAGCAAGCAGCCTGCCTCCACATGTGCTGAGACAGCACAATGTAGGAATACCCACAAGCATTCACATAATACCACCTAGTTGCACTTGGGTCTTATCACTGGGTGATAGTTTATTGTGTAATCTCAAAGATTTGGCTTAATGTGTCGAATGAAAGGTCATGTTTTGCATTAGATGAGGTCTCGAGTGCTCATTTCTGTCCTATTGGGCTATTACCAGCTGGTGAGCTCTTGAGAAGGCGGTCATGAAAAGGTCTGCATTGCATGAGGACAATGGCGAATGTATGCCTTGGCTTAATGTCATGACGGGCACACTGAAATGGTAAGGGCATTTAAGGAAAGGCTACCAAGGCTATATGAAAGAAAGAACTGAATCGTTTACATGAGTGTTTAAGGGAGGCTCAGCAGAAATCTGTCCATATGAGTGATTCACGGTGTCTTCCTGATACTTATGTCAATGCCCGTTGACGGCAGCCCCTCGGGTGCATTGCGACTTCCTGCCTGGCTTGAAACCACTCCAAATCTTCCTCTGAGGAGGAGAAGGTGGTGCCCTCAAGGAGGTCCTCATTCCCCAAAACTACTCCCCTCTGGAGTATCAGATTGTGCAGAGCACTACACTCCACAATGATACTTGAGATCCTTGATGGTGCCGACTGCAGAGCTCCCACCAATCTATGCAGACATCTGAAGCTTATTTTCAAAAGGCTTATGGCCTGTTCAGTGGTTTCCCTCATAGTTGAGTGGTAGCGGTTGTAAGTGTCCTTTGCCTCTGTGTTGGGATTCACTACAGGTCTAAGGAGCCATGTCTTCAGTGTGTAGTGTATCCCTGTCACCCCAGTATCCATCCACAAAGGCATTAGGGCGGCCTGCAAAGCTGAGGCATCTGGGACTGTCTCAGGATGAACGAGTTGTGCACAATTCCTAGGAACCTTGCACAAGCCTGCAGGATCCTTTTGCAATGGTCTCATACCATTGTACATTCAGCGACTGGAAACCTTTCCTGTTTACGATGACTCCTGGCTGCTCTGCAGGAACTTTGGCCACATGCATGCAGTCAATTTCCCCCTGTACCTGGTGGGGGGGGGTGGGGAATCCAGAAATGGCCCCGAATCCAACCATCCTCTCGGCCTGCCGTGCCTGATCTGTGGGAAAGCGTATGTATTGGCCTGCACTCTGGTACATGACGTCCGTGACTAGCTTGATGCAGCGATGGGCTGCTGACGAATATCCCACCGATGTCTCCAGAGGATCCCTGGAGTGATCCTGAGGGTTAAAAGTTGATCCTCATCGCCACAGGCAGTGGATGGCCACCACATCCCAGAGGCCTCAAATCCTCCTCCGGCTGTGACATCACCTGCCTCAACAGATGCTGTTCTTGTTGACACATGTGCTCTCATATCTCCATGAAGCAGAGCCTCTGTCAGTAAACTCTCTCAGCTGGGTAGTGCCTTCTGTGACCATGAGCCTGCATTTGTGGCCCTCGGCACCCTCCTCATCCACGGCCCCTTTCACCCTCATCAGCCTGTTGCTCCTCTGGGTGTTGCAGGCCCGCTCCTTGTGGCTACACCTGTCTGTCTCCTCTTCTCCTCCTCACTGGAGCACTAAAACTGTTACTTAGAAAGGTACAGGTTAATCAAGGATAGTCAGCATGGATTTGTTAAAGGAAGATCTTGTTTGACCAACTTGATCGAATTTTTTGAAGAAATAACAAGGAAGATAGATGAGGGTAGTGCAGTTGATATGTCTACATGGTTTTTAGCCAGGCTTTTGACAAGGTCCCACATGGCAGACTGGTTACAAAAATAAAATCCCATGGGATCCAGGGAAATGCAGCAAAGTGGATACAAAATGGGCTCAGTGGCAGGAAACAAAGGGTACTTGTTGACGTGTTTTAGCGACTGGAGGACTGTTTCCGGTGGTGTTCCGCAGGGTTCAGTACTGGGCCCCCTGTTTTTTGTGGTGTATATTAACCATTTGGAGGTAAACGTAAGGGGCATGATCAAGAGGTTTGCGGATGACCCAAAGATTGGCCGTGTGGTAGATAGCAAGGAGGATAGCTGCAGGAAGATATTGATGTTCTGGTCAGATGGGCAGAAAAGTGGCAAATGGAATTCAACTTGGAGAAGTGTGAGGTGATGCATTTGGGGAGGTCAAACAAGGCAAAGGAATACACGATTCATGGGAAAATACTGAGAAGTGTAGAGGAAGTAAGGGACCTTGGAGTGAATGTCCACAGATCCCTGAAGGTAGCAGGACAGGTCGATAAGGTGGTTAAGAAGGCATATGGAATCATCTGAAGAAGGGTCACTGACCTGAAACGTTAACTCTGCTTCTCTCTCCACAGATGCTGCCAGACCTGCTGAGTATTTCCAGCATTTCTTGTTTTTATTTTATCATTTGGAATCCTTTCCTTTATTAGCTGAGGTATAGAATGACAAGTGGAGGGAGGTTATGCTGGAACTGTAAACTCATTGGTTAGGCCACAACTTGACTACTGTGTGCAGTTCTGGTCACCTCATTACAGAAAGGATATACTTGCACTAGAGAGGGTACAGAGGAGATTTACGAGGATGTTGCCAGGACTGGAAAAATGCAGCTATGAGGAAAGATTGGATAGGCTGGGGTTGTTCCCCTTGGAACAGAGAAGTTTAGTTTAGAGATACAGCACTGAAACAGGCCCTTCGGCCCACCAAGTCTGTGCCGACCATCAACCACCCATTTATACTAATCCTACACTAATTCCATATTCCTACCACATCCCCACCTGTCCCTATATTTCCCTACCACCTACCTATACTAGGGGAAATTTATAATGGCCAATTTACCTATCAACCTGCAAGTCTTTGGCATGTGGGAGGAAACCGGAGCACCCGGAGGAAACCCACGCAGACACAGGGAGAACTTGCAAACTCCACACAGGCAGTACCCAGAATTGAACCCGGGTCGCTGGAGCTGTGAGGCTGCGGTGCTAACCACTGTGCCGCCCCTGAGGGGAGATCTGATTGAAATGTACAAAATTTTGTGGGGCCTGAATAGAGTGGAGGTGAAGGGTCCATTCACCTTAGCAGAGGGGTCAGTGACGGGGGCATAGATTTAAAGTGATTGGTAGAAATATTAGAGGGGAGATGAGGAAAAACGTTTTCACCCAGAGGGTGGTGATGGTCTAGAACTCACTGCCTGAAAGGGTAGTTGAGGCAGAAACCTTCAACTCATTCAAAAGGAGTCTGTATATGTGCCTTAAGCTGCAGGGCTATGGACCAAATGTTGGAAGGTGCAATTAGAATAGGTGGATTGTTTTTCGGCCGGCACAGATACAATGGGCCAAGTGGCCTCTTTCTGTGCCTTAAACATTCTATGAGACCCAATTGCTAATTGAAGTACTCATGTCTTGAAGCCTCAGTCCACGAGCTCTGCATGCATGAGTTGCACCTCAGATAGACCCTATAATCTGCCTCTGATGTGTGCTCCCACTTTGCCTTACCTCCAGTTTATCATTCCCATGCTGTAATGCTTCTCATCCTCCCTGTGTTGTACCGCTACTGCTCTCAATGGTTTCCATCTCCAGCCACAGGTCACTTGCCATTGAGATCGCTCCTCCTTATAGCAAGTGATCCGCTGAAATTCCATGGATCCAGTGCACCCCAGTAAAGTTTAAACACAACTCAAAATAGGAGAGAGTTGGCTTCTTAACGGGCTCAATTGTGTGCCTGCGCCAGTATGCACTTTCTCGATCCTGCTGCCTGTCAGTCTCCTGGAAAATTGACCAGCGGCGGGAACATGTCGGAGATCTGCTCTGAAGTGTTGCCCTGTCATTTTATATCCCCCCCCACCACCTCCAAGTCCATCACCCCAGGGCTGGTAACATGCCACCCTATATCTCTATTCATAAAGCCCAGAATCCCATATGCTTTATTAAATTCCTTTTTAACCTGTCCTGTCACCTTCAAAAATCCATACACAAGCACTCCCAGGTCTCCCTCTTCTTGCACCCCCTTGAAAATTATGCCATTTAGCATGTGTTGTCATTCCTCATTCTCACCAAAATGTAGCACCTGGCAATTTTCTAACAGAATTGGAACGTTGTCTTTAATAGGATTTTAGGGTGCTGTAATGAATATGATAAATTACATAATGACATCACAGCATCTATTAAGGGGTGTTCTGTATAGTGTGAAGCATCAACAGTTTTTTCAACAGACATAAAAAAGCTTGGTTAATTACATTTTGAAAGTTTCATTAGATGGGTTAGATTTTCAGTCTCTGTATATAAAAAAGAAATTAGTAAGGCTTGAACAGAAACACAAAATGCTGGAAATACTCAGCAGGTCAGACGGCATCTGTGGAGAGAAAAACAGTTAACATTTCAGAACTGATGAAAGGTCGCAGAGCTGAAACGTTAACTCTGCTTCTCTCTCCACAGGTGCAGCCAGACCTGCTGAGTATTTCCAGCATTTTCTGTTTTTGTTTCAGATTTCCAGCATCCGTAGTATTTTGCTGTTGAAATAATTAAGGCTTGGTAACTGAGACAGAGGCAAAGCAAAATGTTCTGTCTGAACTGAAATAAACCTTTCAAAGGAATCCCTTTGCAGAAATCACTTCAATGAAGGAAGTGAGAAGAAACAGGCTCCACTAGCATCCAGTGTAGAAATACTTGTCAGTATGTTTGTACTGTTGTGTCCATAGACATTTACAATAGCAAAGAAGGCCATTTGGCCCATTGCATCTGTGCTAGATGTGCCATTAAATACTATATAATTGTACTGTGTGTTTGCTGTTTCTAAGCTAAATAACAAAAACTTGGGGCGATTCACTGGAGGTTGCTCTCAAAAGTCATGGACACGGTATACCTGTGTTCCTTCTACAATCTATGGGTTTTTAAAACCCAAGCTTGGCATCTCACAATAATTACAGACAAGGAAAGCCATTCCATCAAAATGTTAATTATCCATCCTTGGTGCATTGCTGCAGTGCATCTTGGAGATGGTACACACTGCTGCCACTATTCATTGGTGATGGAGACAGTGAATGTTGAAGGTGGTGGATGGGGTGCCAATCAAGCGGGCTGCTTTGTCCTGGAATGTGTCAAGCTTCTTGAGTGTTATTGGAGCTGCACTCATCCAGGTAAGTGGAGAGTGTTCCATCACAATCCTGACTTGTGCCGTGTCGATGGTGGACAGGCTTTGGGAAGTCAGGAGGTGAGCTACTCACTGCAGAATTCCCAGCCTCTGACCTGCTCTTGTAGCCACAGTATTTATATGGCTAGTCGAGTTCAGTTTCTGGTCAATGGTAACCTCAGGATGTTGATAGTGGCCGATTTGCCAATGGTAATGCCATTGAATGCCAAGAGGAGATGGTTGGATTCTCAATGTTAGTTGCCACTTATCAGCCCAAGCCTGGATATTGTCCAGGTCTTGCTGCATATGGACAAGGACTGCCTCAGTATCTGAGGATTCCACCTCTGACCTTATGATGGTGGGGAGGTCATTGATGAAGCAGCTGTAGATGGTTGGGCCTAGGATACTACCCTGATGAATTCCTGCAGTTATGTCCTGGGACTGAGATGATTAACCTCCAACAACCACAACCATCTTCCTTTGTGCTAGGTATGACTCCAACCAGTGGAGAGTTTTCTCCCTGACTTCAGTTTTGCTAGGGGTCCTTGATACCATACCCGGTCAAATGCTGCCTTGATGTCAAGGGCAGTCTTGAATTCCACTCTTTTGTCCATGTTTGGACCAAGGCTGTAATCAGGTCAGGAGCCCTGGTGAAACCCAAACTGAGTGTCAGTGAGTAGGTTATTGCTTAGTAAGTGCCGCTTGATAGCACTGTCAACGACACCTTCCATCACTTTGCTGATGATCGAGAGTGGACTGATGGGGCAGTAATTAGCTGGGTTGGATTTGCCCTGCTTTTTGTGGACAGGACATGCCTGGGCAACTTTCCACATTGTCGGGTAGATGCCAGTGTGTAGCTGGAACAGCTTGGCTAGGGGCGGCCAGTTCTGGAGCACAAGTCTTCACTTTTGCCGAAATGCTGTCAGGGCCCATAGCCTTTGCAGTTTCCAGTACGGTCAGCCATGTCACGTGGAGTGAATCGAATTGGCTGAAGACTGGCATCCGTGATGCTGGGGACCTCAGGAGGAGGTTTGTTCCACACATTGATCTCTTTTTTTAGTGAAGCAGAATTTCCTGATATCATTCTGAAGATACCCTTTTACTAATTGGGTGGTTAGTTTTTTTGGCTGGGCAGACACAATGGGCTGAATGGCCTCCTGTGCTATAATTTTTCTATGGTTCTATGTTCTAATTTGCACCTGGATGCCCTAGTTCTACATCTGCAGTTTAATATCAAGCAATATCCCAGGTTAACTTTTTTTTTCATTATCCTTAACAATCTTATGCACTTCTATAAGATCATCTCTTTTCAAAACTGAAGCCCAAGTTGCTCCAGACTTTCTTCATAACTCAGACCCCTGATACCAGGAACCAACTTGTGATTCTTTCCTGCACCATTTTCAATGCTTCAATATCTCTCTTGTTTCCTGGTGACCAGAACTGGATTGAGTATTCAAGGTATCGGCCTGATCAGAACACTATAACGTTTGATTGTTACCTCCTCTGACTTATAGTTGACTGCTTTGGGTGCATTAACTGAATATGTTTAACACTAAGAAATTGAGCTGCCTTTCTGCTTCACCCTTAGCTATTTCAGCGCCATTCACGTGAAGTATGCAGTTTGTTAATTTTTTTCCTCCTTTATACTTGTCTGCATTAAATTTCATCTGCCATTGTTTTGCCCACTGACACATCTCGCCCAACTCAATATGCAATTTCTGAACTTCCCTTTCTGATTTCATTGCCCCTCCTAGTTTGGCATCATCTGCAAATTTGGCCACTTTGTATTAAAGTGTTTGAATTCAGGTCACATGTAAATTCAAAACAATTGTGTTCCTAGCACTCAGTTCCAAGACATGCCACAGTGTACAACCTCACCCTTAACCCCAACAGCATCTCTGACATAACTCCTTAAATGAGCATTTTCTGATTTTATTTCAGATTTGCAGCATCCACGGTATTTTGCTTTTGTTTCCTACCATTCAGCCAGTTTTTTTTATCCAGCCCCAGGATTTACCCCGAATCCCCGTAGCTTTGAGTTTAATTGATTGCCTTTTATATGGAACTTAATCAAAACCTCCGTGGTAGATCTTGACTTCCAAGTTATTGGGTCTACCCCAGTTCACTTGGGTTATCACTTCTTCCAGAAGGTTGAGTAGGTTGACCAGGCAGGATCTTCCCTCTCCTAAATTCATGCTGGCTGCTGTTAAGTCAGTTATTGGTGTTCAGGTCAGGTATGTCAAGCTCGTGGCTAATGTACAGGACAAGAGATCCAAGAGGTTATGAGTTCAAATTTTACCATGAATTCAGGAAGAATTTGGTAATTTGTGGTATAGCACCAGAAAATGACCAGGAAAGCTGTGGATTATTGTAAAAACCCAACTGATTCTTCAGGGAAGGGAACTTGCTATCCTTACGCATTCTAGTCTACATGTGACTGCAATTCCATACTACATGGATGGCTCGTATCACTCTCAGGTAACCTACAAATGTGTGGTAAGTACTGTCTTGCCAGTGTCACCTTCTGCTCAAGAACAAATAGTGATTTTCAAGTTCACTACTAGTAATCAATTCCATTATTTTACAAGGAATAAGACAACTGGGTCTGTAGTTGCCTGTGTCTGTTTTGTCATCCTTGTTGAAGATGGGCAGCATATTAACCCATTCCCAATCAAAAGTTTCCTCTACAATGTTAGCAGACACTCTTATAATTGGTGCTGTTTGATTTACATTCTCTTCAGTTCTACTGCATTTCAACCTTGGTGGTGTTCTGGACTATGTACCATGGCCTTCCCTGGGACTTTTCAATAATAAAAATGCAATGATAAAAATACCCCGTGTGTGATACTTCATAGTTGCTGGGAGCATCTGCTATACTGCAATGCAGGCAGCAGGCCTGCACGTGAGACCCCCCCATATAAATCGTGAGGGCTGATGTGCTTGTTTAAAACTAAGGCTGTGGGACTCATAAATGGGCAAGTTCTTAAATCAGTCTCCTTTAAATGTACCAAGCAATGAATCGCAGAAGGTAGTTCAAGTTTCATTTACGTTAAATGTTTGTGCTCTCACT
Source organism: Heterodontus francisci (assembly GCF_036365525.1). Lineage (NCBI taxonomy): Eukaryota > Metazoa > Chordata > Chondrichthyes > Heterodontiformes > Heterodontidae > Heterodontus > Heterodontus francisci. Next base: position 78,575,945 of record NC_090390.1, read on the forward strand.
TTATGAGCACTTGGTAATTTCAATCCAAGCTGCAGACAATATTCCATTTCAATCTCGTTTTTGTTTGTTAGACCTGTTCTGTCTGGGCCTGATATCGTCGTGAATTTCTGGAACGCTGGTGAACTTAATTTATGGGTTTTTATTTTTTTTATTAGGTCTCTGCCTAAATGCTTTGCATTTCCTTTTCTTGTTAAGTCACCAAGTTAACTATGTAATAAGTTTTTATTTCAGTTGTTATGAGGGCTTGTAAATAACTCATAATATATTACAAATGTTTAATCACTAACCAAGTTAAATCAATAACAGTCAATATTGACAATAACAACCTGCACTTATATGGCAACTTTTAAGATAATAAAACTCTCCAAGATCCTTCACAGGAGCATTATAAAACAAAATATGACACTGAGCTACACAAGCTTGATCAAAGAAGTAGGTTTAAAGGAGCTCATAAAGCAGAAAATAGAGGTGGAGAGGTTTAGAGAGGGAATACCAGAGCTTGGCTGATTGGTCTTGGCTGCTGAAAGCACAGCTGCCAATGGTGACCCAACTAAAAACAGGGATGCTCAGGAGGCCAGAATTAGAGGAGCACTGATATCATGGTGGGTTGTGGGTCTGGAGGAGATTACAGAGGCGGGGTGGGGGGGGGTTGGTGGTGAGGCCATGGAGAAATTTGGAACAAAAATGTTTTTAATTGAGGTGTTGTTTATCGGTGCCAGTCTAGGTCAGCGAGCACAGGGGTGATGGGTGAACGGAACTTGGTGCAAATTAGGATACAGGCAGCAGAGTTTTGGATGTCCTTAACTTTGCAGCAGGTTGAATGTGGGAGGCTGGTCAGGAGTGCATTGGAATAGTCAAGTCTAGAGGTCACAAAGGCATGGGATGAGGGTTTCAGCAGCAGATGAGCTGAGGCAGGGATGAAATCAGGGGATGTTATGGAGGTGGAAATAGGCCATCTTAGTGCTGACACAGATATGTGATCGGAAGCTCATCCTGGGGTCAAATTTGACACCAAGATTAATGACAGTCTGGTTTGGTTCAGCCTCAGATTGGGAGAGGGTTGGAGTCAATGGCGAGGGAGTGGAGTTTGTGGCAGGGACCGATGCCATTGGCTTTGGTCTTGCCAATATTGAGTTGGAGGAAATTTCTGCTCGTCCAGTACTGGATATCAGACGAGCAGTCTGACAATGTAGAGACAGTGGAGGAGTTGAGAGAGAGGTGGTGGTGAGGTAGAGTTGGGTGTTGTCAGCATACTTGTGGACATGTTTTCAGATAATGTCGCCAAGGGACAGCATGTAAATGAGAAATAGGGGGCCAAGGATAGATCCGTGGGGGGCACCAGGGGTAACGGTACGGGAGTGGGAAGAGACGTCATTGCAGGTGAATATCTGGCTATGATCAGACAGACAAGAATGGAATCAGACGTGTGCAGGTCCCACCCAGCTGGACAGCAGTGGAGAAGCATTGGAGGGGCTGATGTGGTCAACCATGTCAAAGGGTGCAGTCAGAGTTTTGTACAAATGTTCATGGCTAATCAATTAAACAGAAATTAATACTATTTTTGTTCAGTCTTCATCTGCCTGCTGCAGTATTATTTGCCTGGTATAGTGAAAATGTTGGTGGATATTTAAAGGTGAATTGAAAACTGCTCTCGAGGGGTGCAATAATGGGTATGAGCATAAGAACGTAATAAAAAAAAAACAGCATCAGGAGTAGACTACACAGCCCCTCAAGCCTCCATCATTCAATATTATGGCTGATCTTTGATCTCAGTTCCACTTTCCTGCCGTATCCCCAAATCCCTTGATTCTGCGAGTCCAAAAATCTATTGATCTCAGTCTTGAATATACTCAGCCACTGAGCATCCACAGCTCTTTGCGATAGAGGGTTTCAAAGATTCACAAAGCTGTGAGTGAGGAAATTCTTCCTTATGTCAGTCTTAAATGATCAACTCGTTATCCTGAAACAATGCCCCTAGTTCTAGATTCTTCAGCCGGGGGAACAACCTCTCAAATTTACCAAAGGCAAATTGTGAAATTAAAATAAATCTGGTAATTTGCACCAGACAACAAATAAAGCAAGGTCTGTTCCACTTTAAAGCAGCACCATAGAGGACAGAAGGAGGCCATTCAGCCCATCTAGTCCATGCTGCTCTCCACGGAGCAATCCAGTTGGTCCGCTCGATCCCTCCTCAAGATTTGCTGCTTGCAATAAAACCCCTTCCCCTTGGCCCCCTTAGAAAGTGTGCATTGATGACCCCTTTGAACTGGGCTGATATTTTTTAGTAGCCTCATAATTTTACAGCAACACCACGAGACTAATGATATGCAGTAGGTTTGGAGGACGCGTTCAGACAATTGCCCATGGAATTCCTGCAACCCACTGCCTACAAGGGTAGTGGAAGAGGAGATGATCAATAGTTTCAAAAGGAAATTTGATGAGCGCTTGAAAGAAATAAACTTACAGGGCTATGGGTATAAAGTGGTGGAATGGGACTGACTGGATTGCTGTACGGAGAGCTGGCATAGACTCAATGGGCCAAATGGCCTCCTCCTGTGCTGTAATGACTCTATGACTAAAGTCAGATTGTGCAAAGCAATTGAAAAGATAAAATTAAATAATTTCATTTACCAGTATCGGCAGAACTCTATGCAGGATCTTGATACTCTGATCCAGCCAGTCATTTTCCTGATAGAAACATAGAAAATAGGAGCAGGAGTAGGCCATTCGGCCCTTCGGGCCTGCTCCACCATTCAAAAAAGATCATGGCTGATTGTCTAATTCTGTACCCTGTTCCCGCTTTTTCCCCATATCCCTTAATCCCTTTGGCATTAAGCAATATATCTATCTCCTTCTTGAATATATTTAATGACTTTGCCTCCACTGCCTTCTGCGGTAGAGAATTCCACAGGTTCACTACCCTCTGAGTGAAGAAATTTCTCCTCCTCATGGTTCTAAATGGCATACCCCGTATCCTGAGACTGTGACCCCTGGTTCTGGACTCTCCAGCCATCGGGAACATCCTCCCTGCATCTAGCCTGTCTAATCCTGTTAGAATTTTATAGGTTTCTATGAGATCCCCTCTCATTCTTCTAAACTCTAGTGAATACAGGCCTAGTCGACCCAATCTCTCCTCATACATCAATCCTGCCATCCCAGGAATCAGCCCAGTAAATCATCTTTGCACTCCCTCCATGGCAAGAACATCCTTTCTCAGATACGGAGACCAAAACTGCACACAATGCTCCAGATGTGGTCTCACCAAGGCCCTGTATAACTGCAGTAAGACATCCTTGCTCCTGTACTCAAATCCTCTTGCAGTGAAGGCCAACATACCATTTGCTTTCTTAATTGCTTGCTGCACCTGAGTGCTTGCTTTCAGCGACTGGTGTACAAGGACACCCAGGTCTCGTTGCAACTCCCCCTTTCCCAATCTATCACCATTCAGATAATCTGCCTTTCTGTTTTTACAACCAAAGTGGATAACCTCACATATATCCACGTTATACTGCATCACCTAACTTGTCCAAATCACATTGGAGCCTCTTTGCATCTTCCTCACAGCTCACATCCACCACCCCCCCAGCTTTGTGTCATCTGCAATCTTGGAAATGTTACATTTAGTTCCCTCACCGAGTCATTAATATATATACTGTTAATAGCTGGGGCCCAAGCACTGATCCCTGTGGAACTCCACTAGTCACTGCCTGCCACCTGGAAAAAGACCTGTTTATTCCTACTTTCTGTTTCCTGTCTGTCAACCAATTCTCAGTCCATGCCAGTATATTACCCCCAATCCCATGTGCTTTAATTTTGCACACTAACCTCTTATGTGGGACCTTAGCCAACCTTGCCCGTCTAAAAGCGAAGACCAAAGTACGGAAAGTCCTCATCAGGGAACTCCTCTTTGCTGACGATGCTGCATTAACATCTCACACTGAAGAGTGTCTGCAGAGACTCATCGACAGGTTTTTGGCTGCCTGCAATGAATTTGGCCTAACCATCAGCCTCAAGAAAACGAACATCATGGGACAAGACGTCAGAAATGCCCCATCTATCAATATCGGCGACCACACTCTCGAAGTGGTTCAAGAGTTCACCTACCTAGGCTCAACTATCACCAGTAACCTGTCTCTCGATGCAGAATTAAACAAGCGCATGGGAAAGGCTTCCTCTACTATGTCCAGACTGGCCAAGAGAGTGTGGGAAAATGGCACACTGACACAGAGCACAAAAGTCCAAGTGTATCAAGCCTGTGTCCTCAGTACCTTGCTCTACGGCAGCGAGGCCTGGACAACGTACGTCAGTCAAGAGCGACGTCTCAATTCATTCCATCTTTGCTGCCTCCGGAGAATCCCTGGCATCAGGTGGCAGGACCATACTACCAACACAGAAGTCCTCGAGGCGGCCAACATTCCCAGCATATACACCCTACTAAGCCAGCGGCGCCTGAGATGGCTTGGCCGTGTGAGCCGCATGGAAGATGGCAGGATCCCCAAGGACACATTGTACGGCGAGCTCGTCACTGGTACCAGACCCACCGGCCATCCATGTCTCCGCTTTAAAGACATCTGCAAACGCGAAATGAAGTCCTGTGACATTGTTCACAAGTCGTGGGAGTCAGTTGCCAGCGTTCGCCAGAGCTGGCGGGCAGCCATAAAGGCGGGGCTAAAGTGTGGCGAGTCGAAGAGACTTAGCAGTTGGCAGGAAAAAAGACAGAAGTGCAAGGAGAGAACCAACTGCGTAACAGCCCCGACAACCAGTTTTATCTGCAGCACCTGTGGAAGAGCCTGTCACTCTAGAATTGGCCTTTATAGCCAGTCCAGGCGCTGCTGCACAAACCACTGACCACCTCCAGGCGCTTACCCATTGTCTCCCGAGACAAGGAGGCCAAAGAAGAAGAAGAAGAAAGCCTTATCCTGTTGCTGTTGTAGCATAGCCTTGTTAACTAGGCAGCTAGTACATGGTAGCCTTAGATATGCAGTTGGACAAAGTTTAGGGTTCATTCCAATTCAATGTAGAAATAGCACATGAATTGTGGATATATCAAACCTGCAGACAATTTGAGCATTTTCTAAAATCTGAATTTCTGAACACAGGATATAAGCATTCTGAAATCGGTACTTTTTTTAAAAAAAGAAAAGTATAATGGATTAAAAAGCAAGAGTCTCCGCAAGAGAAAATTGGCACATTGAATTGTACTTTTCATTTTATAGGAGATGAGTTTGATTTTTTTTGTAACTAGTTTATAAGGGGAGTTTGGTTTCAAACTAAAATTGTTACTGTATTTTATTAAGCAAAGAAATTTTTGACTATTCTTAGGATTGTAAAGAGTAGGTGATGTTACAATATCACATAGTATTTGCAGCCCAAAAAGAGGCCATTCAGCCACACGAGCCTCCTCCCATCCTTCTTCAGTTAACCCCAACAACATATCCTTTTATTCCTATCTCCCTTGTGTGTTTATTTAGCTTCCCCTCAATGCATCTATGTTACTCCCCTCCTCATAACTAGGATTTGAACCCACAATCAATGGGGCTGTGCATTGTTCTGCCACTTATCATAAAGAAACATTGGGCCATGGAGGTCCACTCCACTTGCCCGGACGATTGCATCTCCAACAACACTCAAGAAGCCCGCCACCATCCAGGACAAAGCATCCCGCTTGATTGGCACACCATCCACAAACATTCACTCCCTCCACCACCGATGCATAGTGGCAGCAGTGTGTACCATCTACAAGATGCACTGCAGCAACTCACCAAGGTTCCTTCGACAGCACCTTCCAAAGCCACGAACCCTACCAACTTGAAGGACAAGGGCAGAAGGCGCATGGGAACACCACCATCTGTAGGTTCCCCTCCAAGTCACCTTCCTGACTTGGAACTATGTCACCGTTCCTTCACTGTTGCTGAGTCAAAATCCTGGAATTCCCTTCCTAACAGCACTGTGGGTGTACCTGCACCACATGGACTACAGCAGTTCAAGAAGGCAGCTCACCACCACCTTCTCAAGGGCAATTAGGGATGGATAATAAATGCTGGCCCAGTCAGTGACGCCCACATCCCAAGAATGAATAATAAAAAAAACTAAAATATCTCCAGTCCCTTCTATTAGATAGGACTCCACTTGGATTGATCATCTCAACACCAAGGAAGCAACTAAAACCAAATGGTGACTACATGCTGCAAGGTGACCAGGGATGGGAAATGAACATCCAGGGGTATTCAGTATTTAGGAAGGACAGACAAAAAGCAAAAGGTGGTGGAGTTGCATTGCTGGTTAAAGAGGAAATTAACGCAATAGTGAGGAAAGATATTAGCTCTGACGATGTGGAATCTGTATGGGTCGAGCTGAGAAACACTAAGGGACAAAAAAACGTTAGTGGGGGGTTGTATATAGACCCCCAAACGGTAGTGATGATGTAGGGAATGGCATTAAACAGGAAATTAGAGACGCATGTGATAATGGAACATCTAATTATGTGTGACTTTGATCTGCATATAGATCGGGAAAATCAAATTAGTCACAATACGATAGAGGAGGTAGAGAGAAAGCAGGGAATTATGGACCAGTCAGCCTGACGTCGGTAGTGGGGAAAATTCTAGAGCCCATTATCAAAGATTTTTTAGCAGAGCATTTGGAGAACAGTGGTAGAATCGGGACAGAGTCAGCATGGATTTACGAAAGGGAACTCATGCTTGAAAAAGCTACTAGAAATCTTCGAGGATGAGGGGGAGCCAGCGGATGTTGTTTATTTGGACTTTCAGAAGGCTTTCGACAAAGTCCCACATAAGAAATTAGCGTGTAAAATTAAAGCGCATGGGATTGGGGGTAGTGTATTGCGATGGATAGAAAACTGGTTGGCGGACAGGAAACAAAGAGTAGGGATAAATGCGTCTTTTTCCGAATGGCAGGCAGTGACTAGTGGCATACCGCAGGGATTGGTGCTAGGACCCCAGCTATTCACAATATATATTAATGATTAGATGAGGGAACTAAATGTAATATCTCCAAATTTGCGGATGACACAAAACTGGGTGGGAGGGTAAGTTGTGAGGAGTATGCAGAGAGGCTTCAGGGTGATTTGGACAGGTTGAGTGAGTGGGCTAATGCATGGCAGATGCAGTATAATGTGGATAAATGTGAGGTTATCCATTTTGGTAGTAAAAACAGGAAGGCAGATTATTATCTGAATGGCTATAAACTGAGAGGGGAATATGCAGCGAGACCTGGGTGTTCTCGTACACCAGTCGCTGAAGGTAAGCATGCAGGTGCAACAGGCAGTAGAAAAGGCAAATGCTATGTCGGCCTTCATAGCGAAAGGATTCGAGTACAGAAGCAGGGATGTCTTGCTGCAATTATACAGGGCCTTGGTGAGGCCACACCTGGAATATTGTGTACAGTTTTGGTCTCCTTATCTGTGGAAGTATGTTCTTGCTATAGAGGGAGTGCAGCGAAGGTTTACCAGACTGATTCCTGGGATGGTGGGTCTGACGTATGAGGAGAGATTGAGTCAGTTAGGATTATATTCGCTGGCATTCAGAAGAGTGAGGGGGGATCTCACAGAAACCTATAAAATTCTAACAGGACTTGACAGGGTAGATGCAGGAAGGGTGGTACCGATGGTGGGGGAGTCCAGAACCTGGGGTCATAGTCTAAGGATACGGGGTAAACCTTTCAGGACTGAGATGAGGAGAAATTACTTCACCCAGAGAGTGGTGAGCCTGTGGAATTTGTTACCACAGAAAGCAGTTGAGGCCAAAACATTGTATGGTTTCAAGAAGGTGTTAGATATCGCTCTTGGGTCTAAAGGGATCAAAGGGTAGGGGGCGAAAGCTGGAACAAGTTACTGAGTTGGATGATCAGCCATGATCATAATGAATGGCGGAGCAGGCTCGAAGGGCCGAATGACCTACTCCTGCTCCTATTTTCTATGTTTCTATGACTAAATGCCAAAGAGCCCATTTCCAATACATTGTGTCCTGCAATGTGCTGTGGGTCTTCTGCCTGCACAGAAGTCCAATATCGCATGAGGAAGATGATCACAAACAGATCTCCAAGATTCCCTGGCAAATTTGAGCCAAACTTCAGAATATTAGTCTCCCTTAGATTACAAATTGACCAGTTATCTTTTACATGGCCCAACAATGCCTGAAGCATAGTGTCCATACTGCACTATTATTTGTATATATCCCCATCCTTATAAACTTTAAATTCCTTCTAGGTAACTCTCTTATTGCCATGAGTTTGCTCCATATTTCCACAAGGTTTAGGAAGATTGTGTGCAGAGGAGAGAGATCCCTTGATGATGCTAACTTTGCGTCTATCAAATTGGAAAAGTACAATCTAAATTATAATGACTACCCTTCAGACACATTATTCCCACCTCATTATTTTACAGAACTGAATCATATTACTCTCAAAATTAATTTATTGAATAAAAATTAGTTCTGGGAGATCTGTAAATTCCAAATCCAGAAATATACATGTTGCTTTTCTCTGGATTGTCTTCACTGCATCAAATACTTTTTAAATGTGGTCACAGTTAATGGGTTACATTGAGCTTGAAGGAACTTGTAATCAGATGCCCTTCAGTTGTATCCTCGTGCTCCATGAGCTGTGTTAAAAACATCTTCCATGTAATGTGATCAACACGCAACACCCTCTTCCTTTTCCAGCTTTCCTAATAGAAATCCATCGATTGGAACTTTAAGGTTGGTTTTACAATGTGTGTTACATTCCATTCATCCACAACTATTTATCCCTTCAGTGTCCCACATTAGTAGGGTACCATCTATCTGAAAGGGATAGGTTATTGGTGTGATAGAGCTCCCTAGCCTATTCTGTCCTATTAATCAAATCCTACTTTTCATATCACTAATGGAAAAAGCCATACTTTTGAATCTTTGCCTGCTTTTGGGGAATATTAAAGGGCTGGATGGAGAGTAAGCCTTACCATGACACTGAGAAACATCACAAAGCATTTCATATATACAATGAAATACTGAAATATATTGAGTCTACAGCACAGAAACAGGCCATTCGGCTCAACTGTTCTCTGCCAGAGTTTGTGCTCCACATGAGACTCTTTCCCGCCCTCTTCACCTAACTCTGTAAGTATATTGAATAACTATTATATATGCAAGGGTGGCAGCAATGTTGCATGCAGTAAGATCCCACAAACACCAGTGAATCACTCCTCCTGCAATAATGTCCTCAGATCTGTAGCATCCACCTGAGTTACTGAAACAAGCAGACAGGATCATGGCTTAAAATTTCAGCAGAAACGAGGCACCTCTGACAATGCTGCACTCCCTCACACTCAACATTACGTGCTCACGTCTTGGAAAGCATCTTGAACCCACAAACCTTCAAAGCTCCAGGGTGAGTACGCTCCCAACCGTGCCGAACCAAAACTAATGCAGAAGAATCAAGCCGCATATGTTTGTACATTTGAGTACGGTACTTTATTAAGTTTGCCCAGGCTAAAATGTATTGTGTCATCTAACATTAATGTCACAATTGTAGTTTGTTGTTAACTTTGCATTAATGCATGTGCAGATGGAAAACCCACACAGGAATTGATTTGTCTTTTTGAAAGGGGTAATGCGGATAATAATTTTCAAGAAAGGTTCACACTGTGAGACCTGTTGTGCATGGGCAGTCGACGCCTGGGATTAGAGTCTGTCTTTGATCACAGTGTGCAGTCATGTATGAATGGAATTCACTGCAAGCTCAGAAAGCTTCTGTGGATGCCACCAAATACTTTGAAATGTCGTGTACAGGAAGTTGGTACAACACACTTTAGAATTAAGACTTTCTTGTCTGACTTCTAAGTAACAGCAGACACTGATGGAACCCGTTGAATTGTATAGAATCTACAGCACAGAAACAGGCCATTCGGCCCAACTGGTCCATGCTGGTTTTTATGCTCCACAGTAGCCTCTTGCAACCCTTCTTCATCTCACCCCATCCTAATATTCTTTGTTCCTTTCTCCCTCGTGTGTTTATCTAGCTTCCCCTTAAATCCATCTATACTATTCGTCTGAACTACTCCCTGTGGGACCACATTCCAACCATTCTCCGGGTAAAGAAATTCCTTCTGAATTGCCTGATACATCTGAACTTTTGCACATATTTTCTGGCAAATGCAAGTCTCTTGTTTGTGCCTTTGTTCTTTCATGTCGCGTGTCATCACTTTGTGTTGTTTATTGACAACACCAGGATATTTATGTGATTTGAGGGGAGGTTGTAACCAAGATCCAGGCAGATTTGTTTAATCACTCGATAAAATGCACACTGAAAATCCTAATCAATCAGCTGAAGAGTTTAAGTGCACTTGGCATTTTATTCCATCTCCACTTTACTAAAGTTACATTTTAACTTGAGATTTTTTTTGAAAGCAAAACATCAAATGAAAACCCTGCAACTTTATCATGGGATGGGAGTGTGCATTAAGTTAGTTGTTCACTCGAGCAGAAACATCAGACTCGAAAAGGTAACACAGTATTTTAGTTTGTTTTGTTTATATGGGATTCATTTGTGCGCTGAGATACTTTTTTGTAGAAAATTGGTAAAATGTGCGACATTATTATTCTCCCTGATGTTTTTGTGATTAGCCATAACCCGCAGTGTTCCTCAACAAATGTCCAGCTGATTCTTTCGGCAAGGTTTGCATGCAGCTGTGGTTTTACAAACCAAGCAAAAAGAAAATTTCCAACTCCATATCCAAATTAAAAGTCCTGTCAAAAGGTCATTGACCTGAAACGGTAACCCTGTTTTTCTCTCTACAGATGCTGCCTGACATTTCCAGCATCCACAGTATATGGCTTTTATCAAAACTAGAATTCCTAGTTATGCTCTGATAACTTTGCAACTGAACACATCTGTCTTGAGAGTGAACTCTCATTTCTTAATCACACATAACTCTGGGTTACTTAAGATCCACAGTATTTAAAAAATTTAACCTGTTAAAGTGAGGTAGGTGTTGTTTGAAAGTGCTTGCTTTTTTAATATTTTATTTTTTTGAGGACTTGTATTAAAACTGTAAAGATTCCATGGATATGTTTTTTTTGTTAACCAAGTTCACTGAAAGGAAACTTGAGATGTTGTTTGAAAGCCACCTGTGGTGGAAGTCATGTGCTTTGGGTTCAGTAAACAACAGAAGCCTTGGTGACCTGGGGAAAATGGTTACAGAGAAGCCACATGTCAAGGTTTATGGAGGTCAGGAGGTTGACTCTCTGTTTGGGATTTGGACATTGTTTTCAGTTTAGTTGGGGTGTGAACTGTTTGAAGACAGCTGGTGTTTTCCTGCCAAGGAAAAAGAAACCACCCAGCTCACCTCCTTCTCTACCTCTTTGAAGAAATCCTGCCAAGTTCCAGTGTGGGAGAGATAAAATCCCTGAGCTGCATAGCTCCTGAAAAGCTGAAAAAAAAATCCTGCGATTCAAGTTTGTGCTGGCAGAAAATCCTGATGCCACAATTCTCCGAGAAAGCCCACTAGAATAATTCTTGACATCTCCAGAATGGACTGCTTCTGAAATGATCCTAGTTACCCATCTCTGTACACCTGGATGCCAGACCAAAAAAGGGACAACTGACATCCTTCCATATCTTCCCTTTTTTTTCCCATCAAGCATTAGCAAGTGTTTGGCCAAAGTAATTTTTTTTCTTTTTTTTTGTAACAGTCCGCTGCAAAGAGAATTTTTGTATTTTTTCCCAGTGTGTGTGTTTGAGTCTAATTGGAGAATTTAAAAATGGAACTTTCATATTTCAAACTGTGTGTTAATGTTCTGCTTCGTTACTGGTTCAGTCTTGTTTAATAATAAACTGATAATTTTGTTGTTTATTAAAGAAACCTGGGACAGGAATCCAAACTGATTTTCCCCTCTCCAGTCAAGAATGCCGAGGCCAATGGTGGATCCTCTACCATCGTCTCACCTGAAATCAGTTAAGTCAGCACAGACTGGGAATGAATCCCAGGGATCTCCTGGTTTTCTAAAGAAAGAGAGACTTGTATTCATACACTGTCTTTCACCGTCTGGGATAAAAAAAAAAGTATATGATTGGCTGCATCAGTAACTGGGTAAACATTTAAATATGTGTTGTGACCTGTGGAGAAGTGGAAGTAGAAAGGACAGTGCAATCCTCCTGCCCCGGTTATAACAATGTAACTTAATGCTCCAATTTACTGTAGAAAGTGCATCGAAAATGTATGTTTGCTTTTGAGAATCTTATAAGTAAGATAGCACTAAATAATTTTCAATAAACTAACTCTTATGGTTGAGATATTGTAGAGAAGTAATATTTCGGAACTGTTGATGTTAGACATTCACCGACTTTGCCACATTTCCCAGCTGGTACCATCCAGTCAGGGTATTGCTATATGGGATGTCTATCCTATCCATTGCTGCACAGGCATTCAACACAACTGTAGGTCTCCAACAGCTGCCCTGGTTAACTCATCACAGATCAGTTTCTGAACCTGGGAGCCTGCTTGATTATGGTTTGCTCGCACCCTCGGTAGTGCACGTCAGATCTGCCGCATTTTCAGATGAACAGCCTGAGCTAAGTGTGTGACATCTGGAACTGGAGAGAACACACATGAGTGTTGTAGGAAGTGAAGAATCCAACTTAATACACCAATCATTTTTTTAAAAATTGTCTTTTACCCCAGTAGCTCAGTTGCATATCCAAAGTGGACAGGGTCCTAGGATGTCAGCTGTGGTTTAGTGGGTGGCACTCTTACCTCTGGATCAGGAGGTTGTTGGTTCAAGCCCCAGTCCAGGACATGAGCACAGCAATTTAAAGTCATCAAAAATCTAGGCAGGGACTGCTGCACTGTTAGAGGTGCTGTCATTTGAATGAGATGTTAAATTGAGGTGACCTAATCAGTATTTATCTTTTAACCTACATCACTACAAGACACAAGTCAGGAGTGTGATGGAATACTCTCCACTTGCCTGGATGGGTGCAGCTCCAACAACACTCAAGAAGCTCGACACCATCCAGGACAAAGCATCCTGCTTGATTGGCACCCCATCTACCAGCTTCAACATTCACTCCCTCCATCACTGACGCACAGTGGCAGCAGTGTGTACGATCTACAAGATGTACTGCAGCAATGCACAAAGGGTCCTTTGACAGCACCTTCCAAACCCGCAACCTCTACCAACTAGAAGGACAAGGGCAGCAGATGCATGGGAACACCACCACCTGCAAGTTCCCCTCCAAGTCACACACCATCCTGACTTGGAACTATATCTCCGTTCCTTCACTGTCACTGGGTCAAAAGCCTGGAACTCCCTTCCTAACAGCACAGTGAGTGTCCCTACCCCACATGGACTGCAGCGGTTCAAGAAGGCAGCTCACCACCACCTTCTCAAGGGGAATTAGGGATGGGCAATAAATGCTGCCTAGCTAGTGAAGCTCATATCTCCCGAACGAATAAATATAAAGAAATAACTAAAAAAGTGTATCCAATAATTATCATACTGTGGGACCTTGCTTTGTGCGAACTTATTGCCACGTTTCCTACATTACAACACTTCTGAAGTACTTAATTGGCTATAAAGCACTTTGGGATGTCCTGAGGTTATGAAAGACGGTGTGTGAATAAAAGTCTCTCTTTCTTTAGAAAACCAGGAGATCCCTAGGCTTCATTCCCAGTCTGTGCTGACTTAACTGATTTCAGAGGATCCACCATTGGCCTCGGCATTCTTGACTGGAGAGGGGAAAATCAGTTCGGATTCCTGTCCCTGAATGCGAGACTCAGCATACATGGATGTCAAGATTGGATGTCAACCAATCTTGGCCTTGGTTGCCTCTTGCTGTCTAGTAACAACCAACATTCTCTATCGTGTCTCACACCTAAACTTGGGTGAGGAACAAGCCTGCGCCCAGTGCCCCTGTGAAACTTTACCCCAGCAACGAGTCAATGTGCTCAGGGAGAGAGAAGACTCATCTTTTTGAAGTTGTCTGCAAAGCTGTAATACGCCTGAAATCCACAGGATGGCGCTCCCGAGTTTCTTTCCATCAGAGAACATGATGACAACTGTTGTATTAAACATCTGTCGGTCACATCAGAGGAAATTTAAAAGTGAATTTTTTTTTCATTATGTGGTGCAGATTAAACATTATGTCGAAAGGTCTGAATATTTGAGATTAATGTAATTCAGATTTCTTGAAATAACACAATCGTTATGCAGGTGGCTTGTGAAAAAATAGGAAACAGATGAATTTCTCATTGGTAAAAGTGTTTGCTGGGAGTTTTACTCCGTTGTAACCCTCTGCTTGGGTTTTAGAAAGACTGTGTTAATCTGTCTTTTTTTTCCACTGAGATCCTATTTTTGTGATTCTTCTACACATGCATCACCACCATTGTCGCCAAGCACCACTGAGTTCCCTGTCTCCAGAAAATCCAGTTCAAGGGTCTTTGACTCCCTCCAGGGCCTCGTCCACCTTACTTCAGTGACACCTCATTATTCAACACTGTGTCATCTGCATTTGCTCACGTCACCAAGCCCCTCTTGTCCAGAACGCTCTCCATTAATACTTCCACGTACCACCTCTCTCCTTTTAACCCTCCTTTATAACCACGTCCCTCCTTTATTCTCTCCACTTTACCACCTTCATCCTGTTTGGTGTTCGTTGAGGGAGGCAATATTCGCCTGGCTGATGCTCCCTGCTATGGGATCTTCAGCATCCACCGGAACAGGCAGAAGAGACCTTGGTTTAACATCTCATTCAAAGGTAGGCACCTCCAACAATGCAGCTCTCCAATGGGGCAGTAATATTGCAGAGGTATTATCGGTGAGCATCACCTCATTCAATTAAAGGAAGTCCAATGGTAACTGGTCCAATGCTGAATTTTGCATCTTTTTGCAGGACTCTGCGAACAGCAAGAGCCTTGCCCAATAAAAATGGGTCCAATGGAAGTTCTGGGAACTCCCCTGATAAAGGAGACTCCTTGGAGGGAAATATTGTCATGTGCATCAATGGCCTTTATCTAGAAGGTTATGTTAATAGTGTTAGATGAAGAAAGGTGGGAGGAGGCTCATATGGAGCATAAACAGCTGCATGGGCCTGTTGGGTGGAATGGCTTATTTCTGTGCTGTACATTGTGATGTAATTCTATGTAGGGAACAGCTCCAGTGCCGCCAATGGGCTGTGTTGCATGATGCGCACATTATTTGAAGGTGAAGAAGTGCGGGTGGCGAGCTTGTAGGAAATCTTTGTTATTCATTCGTGGGATGTGGGCATCACTGATAAGGCTGATATTTATTGCCCATCCCTATCTGCCCCTGAGAAGGTGATGGTGAGTCACCTTCTTGACAACAGTGTAACTTCCTCGGACATTTCAGAGGGCAATTAAGAATCAACCACATAACTGTGGGTCTGGAGTCACATGTAGGCCAGACTGGGTAAGGATGGCAGATTTCCTTCCCTAAAGGACATCAGTGAACCTGATGGGTTTTTGCAGAAATCTGGTAATTGTCACAGTCACCATTCCTGTTATTAGTCTTTTATTCCAGATTTAAGGATCAAGGAATCCTGCAGGGTGATTATTGTCACATCGAAATTGCAGTTACCTCCACTGGGACTTCCTGTATATTTTTGTGATATTGTCACGCTGTTCTTTTGCTGAGAAGCAAAGGAGAGGGAAAGAAAAGTCAGAAAGTAGAAGCTTGTGATGGCAAGCTTGAATGTTATAAGCTGCAGATGTTTGGAATGAGAGGAGCAGGAACACGAGAGAGAGAGAGAGAGAGATAACAAAGAGTGTGATAGAGGAAGACCGAGAGAGCGAATGTAGGTTAGAAGTGGCCAGCTAACAGAATGTTCCCTTCAAACTTGCCCAGCAATACAATTTATGAGATTTACAAAAAAGACAACAGCCACTAGTTTGATCAACACTTTGGGGAAAGCCGGTTTGATCACTGTTTCATGAATAAGATCAGGAAATTTGTCTCCTTTGAAAAGGAACTACATGTTTTTAAATATAAAAGGCTACTGAGCACATCAGCAAACACAAGCTTTATAATATTGCAAAAAACAGAAGAGTGCAACTATATTAGAAGGAAAATAAGGTAATAATTTGCGAAGAATCCCACATTGGCATAAGCTCTGGCACAGTGAGCTGTTTTGAGAATCAATTTCCTACTGTCAATTGTCTTGAGTGCCAGGTTTTGGGGAGCTTTTGGGATTTGCTACCAGAAGGAGTAGTTGAGGTGAATGCCATAGATGTATTGAAGGGGAAGCTAGAGAAACATTTGAGGGAGAAAGGAATAGAAGGATATGTTGATGGGGTGAGAGGAAGAGGAGTGGGAGGAGGTTCGTATGAAGCATTAACACTGGCAAGGACCAGTTGGGCTGGATGAGCTGTTTCTGTGCTCTACGTTCTGTGTAATGAAAAGAGAAGACCTTTAACTAAATGTGCCGGCACTGCTGAATGAATTATCCAATGCAGTGTGCACACATACACGTAAACACCCGACTAAAACCCTTCCCTATCATATTTGGCTTTGGCTTTATTTTGCTGCACCTCAGTAACATCATCCGAAAGCACAGCGTTAGTTTTCACATGCACACCGACGGCACCCAGCTCCACCTCACCACCAGCTCTCTCCACTCCTCCGCTGTCACTAAATTATCAGACTAATTATCCGACTTCCCATACAGGATGAGCAGAAATTTTCTCCAATTAAATATTGGGAAGACTGAAGCCGTTGTTTTTGGTCCCGGCTCCAGAGGCTGTTCCCTAGCAGCCAAATCCATCCCTGTCTCTGGCATCTGCCTGAGATTAAACCCGACTGTTTGCAACCTTGATGTCATATTTGATCCCGAGATGAGCTTCCAACCACATATTCACGCCATCACTAAGACAACCTATTTTTACCTCCGTAACATCACCCAACTTCACCCCTGTCTCAGCTCATCTGCTGCTGAAACCCTCATTCATGCCTTTGTTACATCTAGACTTGACTATTCCAATGCATTCCTGGCTGGTCTCCCACATTCTACTGTCCGTAAACTTGAGGTCATCCAAAACTCTGCTGCCATGTTGTAACTCGCACTAAGCCCTGTTCACCCATCAGCCCCTGTGCTCACTGACCTACACTGGCTCCCAGTCGAGCAATGTCTTGATTTTAAAATTCTCATCCTTGTTCTCAATTCCCTCCATGGCCTCACCCCTCCCTATCTCTGTAATCTCCTCCAGCCTCACAATCCTCTGAGATAACTGCGCTCATCGAGTTCTGGTCTCTTGAGCATCCCCAATTTTAATCGCTTCACTGTTGGTGGCCGTGCCTTTAGCTGCCTAGACCGTAAGCCTACACCTCTCTGCCTCTCTACCTCACTTTCCTCCTTTAAGACACTCCTTAAAACCTACCTCTTTGACCAAGCTTTTGGTCATCTGCCCTAATACCTCCTTAGGTGGTTCGATGTCATGTTTTGTTTTATAATGCTCCAGTGAAGTGCATTGGGATATTTTATTATGTCAAAGACGCTATATAAATATAGGTTGTTGTTGTTGGCTGCAGTTGTAACTGAGGTCACTTGGTCCCACTCAGTCTGAGGTGGGCGAGTTGCTCACCTCATTGAACTGCTTGGGAGGCGCGACTGGAATGAGGAAACATCATCCTGGGATGGTCCTGTTAAGGCATTTTCTTTATATTTTTTATTGCACAATGAAATGGAAAACAGATTACATTGCTGACACTTTAATTCCCCACTACCTAATGAACGAATATGCTGATTCCCCACTGCAGAACACCCCATCATAGTCTATAACAAAACATCTGCTAAACAGATTGCCTATAAAAATGTCTAATGTTGAATATCATAAACTAGGCCACAGGTGAGGGCTCAGGTCCCTGGAAATCCTTTCCATAATTTTGATCAGCATTGAGGCAACAGAAGAAAAACCCTGAAGGTTGGTTACACCAATTTCATCACACCATTGATGCCTGCACCAAGTTAATTGTACAGGTCAGGGGCAGCAAGAGTGCCCCTCTCCTCTCTCCCTGCTACCTCCCTCCCTCTGCTGAAGACCCTGATTGTTGTTTTGATACAGTTGCGCCGGCCTCCAGCTTTCAGATACCACCTCTCCCCCACCTCCCCACAAGTGGTCCTTCACTTAAGGATTCCAAGACTACTTAACCATAATCGCATTCTAATCCTGGCCCGACAGATTCACTTTGTCAAGCTATTAATGCCCTCCAGATGCACGCAGCTAACAGCATAGACTGGCCACCTAAACTGGGACTGCTGGGTCTGTCATTTCCCATCTTTGAATCAGTGCTGCAATGTGAGAGGTTCTGTCTTTCAGATGAATGTAAAAGATCCCATGGTACTATTTTAACGAAGAGCAGGGGAGTTATCCACGGTGCCCTGGCCAATATTTATCCCTCAAGCAACATCATTAAAACAGATTATCTGGTCAAATATAACTTTGCTATTTGTGGGAATTTGCTGTGCATAAATTGACTGTAGTGATTCCTACATAAGAACAGTGACTGCACGTCAAATGTACATTTTTGCCTGTAAAGCACTTTGGCGCATCTTGAGGTCAGAAACTGCGCTATATGAATGTAAGTTTGTTCATTTGTTTGCACCAAATCCCAGTATGACTCGAAATAATGAGGATTCTTTTACTCGTTCATGGGATGTGGGCATCGCTGGCAAGGCCATTCCTAATTGCCCTTGAGAAGCTGGTGGTGAGTCACCTTCTTGAAATACTGCAGTTGATGTGGTGTAGGTACACCCACAGTGCTGTTAGGAAAGGAGTTCCAGGACTTTGACCAAGTGACGATAAAGGAATGGCAATATAGTTCCAAGCAAGGATGGTGTGTGACCTGCAGATGATGGTGTTCCCTTGCTTGCTACCCTTGGTCCTTCTAGGCAGGCAAGATCGCAGGTCTGGGAGGTGCTGCATTGTTGGTCAGTTTCAAATGAGGAACCTTCACAGCTGAATTTGGCATCGTCCTCACCCAATTGCACATACACAGGCTTTCCTGCAGGGGTCAGTGATTAATAATTAGAAGCAGGAAACCGGCTTAACTCTTGTGCTCACCAAACTCAGGAATATTTGCGGCCAGTTCTGGCAGCAATACTACAACCAATCAGAGATGAGCTATCAGCTCATCCACATAATGGGCTGAATTTTACAAACCCCCTGACGTTGGGGGTCGTGGTGGAGGGTCGGGGGGTGGGGGGTGGGCCGGAAAATGCCTTCGGGAGAGGACCACCATGCACCCCGATGGTGGGTGGGCCCGGCCCGCAATTGCCAGTGGTGGTGAGACCTCATGGTGGCACTCCCGCCGCTCAGCGACAGGACTGTCATTTAAATATTTAAGTAAATTAAAATCATTGAATTAATTATATTCACGTTCCTGCTGTCTGTCCTGGTGCGATATTCGCGCTGCTGGCCAGCACTCCCAGGCCTTCAGATCTCCGTCCAGGGAACCGAGGCGAACACTGGTGAGAGAAGGTGGGGTGGGAGAAGGTAAGTTTCTCAGTGTGGGAGGAGGGGAGCAGGGTCAAAGTAATATCATTGGTGTAGGGGATGTTGGGAAGGGGTATAGTTTAAAGATTATGCACTATGTGGGGGGGTGGGGGGGGAGAAGGTCAGGTGGACAAGGTAAGTGTTTTGGGTGGGGAGAGGGCAAGTAATTAATTTTATGGTAATATAAAAGTAAAATACTGCGGATGCTGGAAATCTGAAACAAAAACAAGAAAAGATGGAAACACTCAGCAGGTCTGGCAGCATCTGTGGAAAGAGAAGCAGAGTTAACGTTTCGGGTCAGTGACCCTTCTTCGGAACTGGCAAATATTAGAAATGTCAAAGGTTATAAGCAAGTGAGGCGGGGGTGGGGCAAGTTTATGGTTATTGGGGAGGGGTGGGAGAGGGGCAAAATAAATGTATTTAATTTTTTTCATTCAATGTCCCTTTAAAAATTCAAATTGAACGGTAGGGCTTGAAGGCCTTTAGAAATGGCGTACTGCCCGTCGCCTCCACGTCGTTGTGGGGAGGGGGGCTTCATATTGCGGCAGCTCTGCGACGTGCGGCCCACGCAAGCAGCCGCCATTGTTTTCACCCGGCAGCGAGCATATAAATTTCAGCCCAATTACTCGAAGTCTGTCTTTGAACACAATCTCCTTTCTACTTGTTATATGTTTAGTTGATGGTCTGTGGTCAACTAGATATTTTGCAATACACTTTAATCATGTTCAGTCTCCAATATTTTTATAACTAATCATAGCCTAGTACAGCACAGAAGGAGGCCATTCGTTCCATCAAGTCTGTTCGAAGAGCAGTTAGTCCCAATTGTCTACTCGTTTCCTATGTTGCTGTGATTTTTTTTTCTCATTCAAGTATTTATCCAAGTCCCTTTTAAAGGCTACTATTGAATCTGTTTCCACCAGCCTATCACAGTGCATTCCAAATCCTAACTCCTCCTTGTGTTTAAAAAAAAGGTTTTCCTCATTTGGGATGATCCCTCTAAATATTCTTTGTCGTCGTGGCTGTTTATTTCAATGTGTGGTACCTTTTAAATGTTTTGCAGATGTGCATGTGTGGTATCTTACAGGGAACAGTTTGCGAGTGGCCAGTGAGCTACCATCACGGTTGCTTTGTGGCCACGCACGCACGCAGCTTAGAGAGAACATTGCTCATGTCACCTCGGTTCTTTTGCCAGTCATCTTAAACCTGTGTCCTCTGGTTATCAACCCTTCAGCTATTGATGATTTTAAACACCTTTATCAAATCTCCTCTGAGTACTTTCCATCTACTACCACCCTCTGTCTTCTATGGGCCAGCCAATTTTGTATCCAGACAGCCAACTTTCCCTGTATCCCATGCCTCCTCACTTTCTGAATGAGCCTACCATGGGGAACCTTATCAAACGCCTTGCTAAAATCCATATACACCACATCCACTGCTCTTCCTTCATCAACGTGTTTTGTCACATCGTCAAAGAATTCAATAAGGCTTGTGAGGCATAACCTGCCCCTCCCAAAGCCATGCAGACTGTCTCTAATCAAACCATGCTTTTCCAAATAATCATAAATCCTGTCTCTCAGAATCCTCTCCAATAATTTGCCCACTACCGACGTAAGACTGACTGGTCTATAATTCCCAGGGTTATCCCTATTCCCTTTCTTGAACAAGGGAATAACATTTGCCACCCTCCAATCATCAGGTACTACTCCAGTGAACAGTGAGGACGCAAAGCTCATCGCCAAAGGCGCAGCAATCTCTTCCCTCGCTTCCCGTAATATCCTTGGGTATATCCCGTCTGGCCCCGGGGACTTATCTGTCCTCATATCATTCAAAATTTCCAGCACATCCTCCCTCTTAACTTCAACCTGTTCAAGCGTATCCGCCTGTTCCACACTGTCCTCACAAACGACCAGGTCCCTCTCACTAGTGAATACTGAAGCAAAGTATTCATTTAGGACCTCCCCTACCTCCTCCGACTCCAGGCACAAGTTCCCTCCACTATCCCTGATCGGCCCTACCCTCACTCTGGCCATCCTCTTGTTCCTCACATAAGTGTGGAACGCCTTGGGATTTTCCTTAATCCTACCCGCCAAGACTTTTTCATGTCCCCTTCTAGCTCTCCTAAGTCCATTCTTCAGTTCCTTCCTGGCTACCTTGTAACCCTCTAGAGCCCTGTCTGATCATTGCTTCCTCAACCTTAAGTAAGCTTCCTTCTTCCTCTTGACTAGCTGTTCCACATCTCTTGTCATCCAAGGTTCCTTCACCCTACCATCCCTTCCTTGCCTTATCGGGACAAACCTATCCAGCAGTCGCAGCAAGTGCTCCCTAAACAACCTCCACATTTCTGTCGTGCATTTCCCTGAGAACATCCCTTCCCAGTTTATGCTCCCCAGTTCCTGCCTGATAGCATTGTAATTCCCCCTCCCCAATTAAATATTTTCCCATCCCGTCTGCTCCTGTCCCTCTCCATGACTATAGTAAAGGTCAGGGAGTTGTGATCACTATCACCGAAGTGCTCTCCCACCGAGAGATCTGCCACCTGGCCTGGTTTGTTGCCAAGCATCAAGTCCAACATACCCTCTAGTCGGCCTATCAACATATTGAGTCAGGAAACCTTCCTGGACACACCTGACAAAAACTGCTCCATCCAAACTACTTGCACTAAGGAGGTTCCAATCAATATTAGGGAAGTTGAAGTCACCCATGACAACAACCCTGTTACTTCTGCACCTTTCCAAAATCTGCCTCCCAATCTGTTCCTCCGTGTCTCTGTTGCTATTGGGGGGTCTATGGAAAACTCCCAACAAAGTGACTGCTCCTTTCCTGTTTCTGACTTCCACCCATAATGACTCAGTAGACAAACCCTCCTCGACGACCTCCCTTTCTGCAGCTGTGATACTATCCCTGATTAGCAATGCCACTCCCTCACCTCTTTTACCTCCCTCCCTATTCCTTTTGAAACATCTAAACCCCGGAACATCCAACATCCATTCCTGCCCCTCTGATATCCACGTCTCCGTAATGGCCACAACATCGTAGCTCCAAGTACTGATCCATGCTCTAAGTTCATCACCCTTATTTCTGACACTTCTTGCGTTAAAATAGACACACTTCAACCCATCATACTGGCTGCAACTTTGTCGTGTCAATTGTCTAACCTTCCTCACAGACTCTCTGCACTCGTTATCTGCCTGTTCAACAGCTACCCCATCCACTGATCCGTTCTTCCGGTTCCCATCCCCCTGCCAAACTAGTTTAAACCCTCCCGAGGAGCTCTCGCAAACCTCCCGCCCAGGATATTGGTGCCCCTCCAGTTCAGATGCAACCCGTCCTTCTTGTGCAGGTCCCACCTTCCTCAGAAGGTATCCCAATAATCCACATATCTGAATCCCTCCCTCCTACACCAGTTCTGTAGCCACGTGTGCAGCTGCACTCGCTCCCTGTTTCTAGCCTCACTAGCACGTGGACAAAGCGGGGAGAAAAATCATTGTGCAATTAAGAAAAAAATAATTTCATTTTCCTTGAATATTTTAATTTATTAGTTATAAAAATATTAGAGATTGGACATGATCAAGCACACTGCAAAACATCATTGGCCACAGAAATTGGCAACATCAACAAATTGAGCAATAGCACCACAGACATCCCTGTTCCACATCATTCATAAATATTGTTCTATAGACTCCATGATAGAATCTCCACCTCTTGTCTCTTTCCAGGTAGTGAATTTTATTCTGGTGTCAAGCCAGTTCTCAATCCATCAAGATAATTTCATGAGTCTTAAGCTTGCTTACCAGCCTCACATGAGGAACTTTGTCAAAGGCCTTTCGAAAATCTAACTGAGTTTAGAATCTACTGATTACCCTCCATTTATTACCTTAGTTAACTCTTCAAGCAATCCCAGGAGGCCTGCAAGGCCTGGTCTTTGCTAAAACCATGCTGACTGCTCCCTGTGATAGTTACGCTCATTTGTTAGCTATCACTCAGTTAGTAAAAACTCTTACCCCTGAATCATAAGGTTTTGGGTTCACATCCCGCTCCAGGACTTCAGCACAAAAATCAAGGCTGACACTCTGGTGGAGTGTTGCACTGTCAGAGGTGCAATCTTTCAAAAGAGACATTAGACCGAGGCCCTGTCTGCCCTCTCAGGAGGACATAAAAGATCCCATGGCACTATTTTGAAGAAGAGCAGGGGAGTTATCCTCGGCGTCCTGGCCAATATTTATCCCTCAATCAATATCATAAGAACAGATGGTCATTATCACATTGCTGTTTGTGGAATCTTGCTGTGTGCAAATTGGCTGCTGCATTTCCTACATTTCAACAGTGACTACAGTCCAGAAGTACTTCATTTGCTGTAAAACGCTTTGGGACATCCTGAGGTCGTGAAAAGTGCGATATAAATGCAAGTCTTTTTGATTTCCTCTTTGCAGATCTCTTCATTGCATCCTATAGAATGCCCTTGAGCGTTTTAATCACTATGCATGCTAGACCTGCTGGCCACGGTAGTGCCCTTGCTACCTTTTTTAATGTCCGAACCACAATTGTCATTTTCCTGGCCAAGTGTTTATAGAACTGCGTAAAATATCAACTAAAGCATCACCAATTTCCTTCTCTAGTTTTACTCTCAAAGCAGATCGGAATACAAGTTATTTGAATAGAAGTTATGCTTCTATGCTATACAAATCCTGGCTAGACCACATCTGGAGTTACTGTGAGCAGTTCTGGGGACGACACCTCAGGAAGGATGTATTGGCCATGGAGGGAGCGCAGTGTAGATTTACCAGAATGATACCTGGATTCCAAGGGTTAAATTACGAGGAGAGATTACACAAAATAGTGTTGTATTCTCTGGCATTTATAAGGTTTAGGAAGTTTTCAAGATATTAAGGGGAACAGATAGGGTAGATAGAGAGAAACTATTTCCTTTGGTTGGGGAGTCTAGGCCTACGGGGCATAGTTTAGAAATTAGAGCCAGACCTTTCAGAATTGAAATTAGGAAACACTTCTACACACAAAAGGGTGGTAGACGTTTGGAACTGTCTTCCACAAATGGCAATTGATGCTCGATCAATTGTTAATTTTCCTGTGCTGTTTCCCCATAGCCTTGCAAATGTTTCATTATTCAGTATTTATTCAATTCCCTTTTGAAAATTACTAATGAATCTGCTTCCACCGCTCTTTCAGGCAGTGAATTCCAGATTGTAACAATTCTTTGCATCGACAAATTTCTCCTCATTTCCCCTCTTGTTCTTTTCCCAGTGATCTGAAGTCCATGTTCTCTGGTTGCCAACCCATTTGGGGTTGTATAATAAATATATGTTAAAATAATAAAATTGTATCCTTGTTTTCTAGGGGATAATGTATAAGTCTCAGGATCCAAGTAAATGTCTCATGTAATTTCTTGTATGGAGTAACTGCCCATGCATGCATTACGGATTCCAAATTGCCGAACACTGCCAGTATATTCTCTGGCACATTATAGATTGTTTTTATACAGCATGAGATTTACTGCTTCTTGAGTGTCACTTTCTTTCTATAAATGTCCTAATGACTACTTTTACGATGTTTCTGAGCTGTTATGGATTCCTGGACATAATGTTGATCAGATGTGAAACTTTGCACAAATACATGGAGGTCAGACGCAAGCTTATATGTCGGATGAAAAAGGCCCTTCACCCCATTTGATCCCATCTTACTGTCTTCTTATTACAGCATCCGATACCAGAACTGAGAGGTTATAACAATCAAGTTGGAGCCCTTCTCTAGAAAAGAGAAGGCTGAGCATTGACCTAATAGGACTCTTTAAAATTATGAAAGGGTTCACTAGGGTAGATGTAAAGGTAATGTTTCCAGTTGTGGGGAGGACCAAACCTAGAGTCCATAAATATAGAACATAGAACATTACACTGCAGTACAGGCCCTTCGGCCCTCGGTGTTGCGCCGACCTGTGAAACCATCTGACCTAAACTATTCCATTTTCATCCATATGTCTATCCAATGACCACTTAAATGCCCTTAAAGTTGGCGAGTCTACTACTGTTGCAGGCAGGGCGTTCCACGCCCCGACTACTCTCTGAGTAAAGAAACTACCTCTGACATTTGTCCTATATCTATCACCCCTCAACTTAAAGCTATGTCCCCTCGTGTTTGCCATCACCATCCGAGGAAAAAGACTCTCACTATCCACCCTATCTAACCCTCTGATTATCTTATATGTCTCTATTGAGTCACCTCTCCTCCTCCTCCTCTCCAACGAAAACAACCTCAAGTCCCTCAGCCTTTCCTCGTAAGACCTTCCAGGTCTTACGCAATACTCCAGGTGCGGTCTCACCAGAGTTTTGTACAGCTGCAGCATGACCTCGTGGCTCCGAAACTCGATCCCCCTACTAATAAAAGCTAACACACCATATGCCTTCTTAACAGCCCTATTAACCTGGGTGGCAACTTTCAGGGATTTATGTACCTGGACACCAAGATCTCTCTGCTCATCTACACTACCAAGAATCTTCCCATTAGCCCAGTACTCTGCATTCCTGTTACTCCTTCCAAAGTGAATCACCTCACACTTTTCCGCATTAAACTCCATTTGCCATCTCTCAGCCCAGCTCTGCAGCCTATCTATGTCCCTCTGTAACCTACAACATCCTTCGGCACTATCCACAACTCCACCGACCTTCGTGTCATCCGCAAATTACTAACCCACCCTTCTACACCCCCATCCAGTTCATTTATAAAAATGACAAACAGCAGTGGCCCCAAAACAGATCCTTGCGGTACACCACTAGTAACTAAACTCCAGGATGAACATTTGCCATCAACCACCACCCTCTGTCTTCTTTCAGCTAGCCAATTTCTGATCCAAAGCACTAAATCACCTTCAATCCCATACTTCCGTATTTTCTGCAATAGCCTACCGTGGGGAACCTTATCAAACGCCTTACTGAAATCCAAATACACCACATCCACGGCTTTACCCTCATCCACCTGTTTGGTCACCTTCTCAAAAAACTCAATAAGGTTTGTGAGGCACGACCTACCCTTCACAAAACCGTGCTGACTATCGCAAATGAACTTATTCTTTTCAAGATGATTATAAATCCTATCTCTTATAACCTTTTCCAACATTTTACCCACAACCGAAGTAAGGCTCACAGGTCTATAATTACCAGGGCTGTCTCTACTCCCCTTCTTGAACAAGGGGACAACATTTGCTATCCTCCAGTCTTCCGGCACTATTCCTGTCGACAATGACGACATAAAGATCAAGGACAAAGGCTCTGCAATCTCCTCCCTGGCTTCCCAGAGAATCCTAGGATAAACCCCATCTGGCCCAGGGGACTTAACTATTTTCACACTTTCCAAAATTGCTAACACCTCCTCCTTGTGAACCTCAATCCCATCTAGCCTAGTAGTCTGTATCTCAGTATTCTCCTTGACAACATTTTCTTTCTCTACTGTAAATACTGACGAAAAATATTCATTTAACGCTTCCCCTATCTCCTCTGATTCCACACACAACTTCCCACTACTATCCTTGATTGGCCCTAATCTAACTCTAGTCATTCTTTTATTCCTGATATACCTCTAGAAAGCCTTAGGGTTTTCCTTGATCCTATCCGCCAATGACTTCTCGTGTCCTCTCCTCGCTCTTCTAAGCTCTCCCTTTAGATCCTTCCTGGCTAGCTTGTAACTCTCAAGCACCCTAACTGAGCCTTCACATCTCATCCTAACATAAGCCGCCTTCTTCCTCTTGACAAGCGCTTCAACTTCTTTAGTAAACCACGGCTCCCTCGCTCGACAACTTCCTCCCTGCCTGACAGGTACATACTTATCAAGGACACGCAGTAGCTGCTCCTTGAATAAGCTCCACATTTCGATTGTGCCCATCCCCTGCAGTTTCCTTCCCCATCCTACGCATCCTAAATCTTGCCTAATCGCATCATAATTTCCTTTCCCCCAGCTATAATTCTTGCCCTGCAGTATATACCTGTCCCTGCCCGTCGCTAAGGTAAACCTAACCGAATTGTGATCACTATCACCAAAGTGATCACCTACATCTAAATCTAACACCTGGCCGGGTTCATTATCCAGTACCAAATCCAATGTGGCATCGCCCCTGGTTGGCCTGTCTACATACTGTGTCAGAAAACCCTCCTGCACACACTGGACAAAAACTGACCCATCTAAAGTACTCGAAATATAGTATTTCCAGTCAAAATATAAGAAAGCTACTAATATATCCAATAGGAAATTCAAATGAAAGTTCTTTACCAAGAGAGTGGTTAGAATGTGGAACTTGCTACCACAGGGAGTAGTTGAGGTGAATATCATAGGTGCATTTAAGGGGAAGCTAGCTAAACACATATGGGAGAGAGGAATATGTTGATGGGGTGAGATGAAGAGGGGTGGGAGGTGTGCAGCAAAAACATTAACATGGACCAGTTAGGCCGAAGGCTTCTGTGCTATACTTTCTATGTCATTCTTAAAAATGTGTTCAGTTTCCTAACCTTCACAATCACCATGGGCTAGAGGTTTCCCTTTGGGCAAAATCAGTGATCCAGATACAAACTACTCTGAAAATTGGGCCTGTTTTGATAAATGTTTTTCTCCTTAAGTTGCCACTCAAACTCATTTGCATATCACCAATTGCAAAATCTACCATGACCCAGCACAATCAGGCAGCATCTTAAAACAAAACTAAAAAAAAAATTGTTGCAAAACATTTTCCTTGATATATTTATATTTATTATATGAAGGAGCAGTTTGATTAAATAGCTGAAAATGTGTTTCTTGCAAAAAAAAAAGTAAGCTTTTTAAACCACAGTGTAAATCCACCCGATTTTAAATTACTGAAAATGACTTTTTAAAAATATGTAGATCTATCTATGTGCTAGTTATATTCAGGTATAGTAGTCAGTTTCTTAGAATTCTTTAAAAAAAACTAATTCAAAGCTTTCTAAAGGTTTTATTACTGTCCTCGCTCCCAAAAGAACCAGTGTAATTTTTGCAGCCTCTTTGAAGGTCGGCAAAAAGGTGCAATTAGTAGAAGCTCCCAATGGGCTGATTCATTCACCCTGGGGGCGTGGCCAGTTTTGTCGACAGGGATGGCTTCTCGCGCCACGTTTTTGTACTGCTGCAAAAGATTGTGGGAACTCAATTTGCACTGAATGTAATTTGCATATAAAATTCTGGGCTCCACTGATTCCAGGTGAATTATGGCAGTAAAACAGCACAACCAAGCAGAATCTCTTTCAGCTTTACTATCATAGGCATAAACCCCTTTCTACAATTTCTTTTCTCAAGGTTAAAGTGCAAAGTTCAGCAGGTTTGTCCTCATAGCTCTTCACTCTGACATGGTGGGTGTCAATCTCATTGCTTAACTCTGCATTGTTCCTATAAAATCTGGGTGGCTCTCTTGTCTTTCAAGGCCCAGAACTTCAGCCTGATCAGGTGACTATTGCTCATTAAGCATCTACGTGGTAGGTACAGGCCTAACCAGTCCATGTGGATGTTTGCATTCTATGTCATGCTAGTTATCTGTGGCTCAGTTGGTAGCACTCTTATCTCTGAGTCAAAAAGTGATGGATTCAAGACTCACTCTAGGACTTAAGCACAAAAGTCTAGGCTCCAGTGTCGTATTGAGGGAGTGATGCACTGTCAGAAGTGCCACCTTTCAGATGATACTTTAAACTGAGAACCTGTCTGCTCTCTCAGGTGTAAAAGATCCCATGATCTTGGAAGAAAGGCAGGGGAGTTATCTTTGCTGTCCTGGCCTATATTTATCCCTCCAATAGCATCACCAAAAGCAGATTATTTGGTCTTTATCTCCTTAGCTGTTTGTGGGAGCTTGCTGTGCACAAATTGGATGCTGTGCTTCCTACATTACAACAGTAATTACACCACTTCCTTGGCTGTAAAGTGCTTTGGGATGTCCATATAAATGCAAGTTATTCTTTCCTCTATGCGACAAAAATGTCCTAATTACATTTCCCCTCTCTGTTTCCATATCATTGTGCCCCATTTTCCTTCATCCACCTATCCAATCTGATTTTGAATATTGCTGCCTCAACCAGTGACCCCGGAAGTGAATTCACAGCCTCACAACTCTCTGTGTAGAGAGGTTTCTTCAACCCTCAGTTCGATATCTCTTCCACTTAACATCATAGCTATGGCTCCTTGTTTCAGATCCCTCGACCATTGGAAACAGTCTGCTTCTATTTACCCTGGCGCACTCTTTCATAATTTTAAACACTTCTGTCCAATCACCCCACAATTTGCGTTGTGCTAGCAAGAAAAGCCCACTTTTTCAAGTCTTTCTGTGCCTTTGTGTTTCCTCATACCAAGCAGCATTGTACCATCTCTATGGCCTCAATATCCCATGCGGAGCCCCATTCCACACTGTACTGTAATTGATAGATGTTTTATACTGGATTATCATCAGCCCTTGGCCTTTCTGTTATATATATTGTGTGGCAAAGCCTAGAATTTCCATAGCCTCTTAGGCAGCCTTATCCAACTTCCTTTAACGTCCGATAGACCTTTGTATCCCCAAATCCCTCTGTTCATCCACAGCATCGGGCCGATTTCCATTCAAATATAGAGTTATAGAGTCATTTACAGCATCGAAGGAGGCCATTCAGCCCATCGAATCCATGACGGCTCTACGCAGAGCAATCCAGTCAGTCTCACTGCCCTTACTCAATCCCCTTAGCCCGACATGTTTATTTCCTTCAGGTGCCCATCCCAATTTCCTTTTGAAATCATTAATCATCTCTGCTTCCACCACCCTCAAGGGCACCGAGTTCTAGGTCATTACCACTCTCTGAATAGAAAAGTGCTTGCTCATACCCCCCTGCATCTCTTGCCCAAAACTCTCAATCCGTGTCCCCTTGTACCATCAGTTAATGGAAATAGTTTCTCCTTGTCTAACTTATCTAAGCCTGTCATAATCTTGTACATCAAATCTCCCTCAATCTCCTTTGCTCCAGGGAAAACAACCCCAGCTTCTCCAACCTAACCTCGTAAATAAAATCCTCCATCCCTGGAACCATTCTAGTAAATCCCCTCTGCACCCTCTCAAGGACCCTTACATCCTTCCTGATGTATGGTGACCAGAATTGGACACAATACTCTAGATGGGGCCTAACCAGAACTTTATAAAGGTTCAGCATAACCTCCCTGCTATTGTACTCAATACCTGTATTTATAAGGCCCAAGATCCCATACACGTTGCTAACCACTCTCTCAATACGTCCTACCACATTCCAGGATTGATGCACATGCACCCTCTGGTCCCTCTACTCCTGCACACTCTTTAGAACTGTACCATTATGTATATATTGCCTCTCCCTATTCCTTCTGCCAAAATGCATCACCTCACACTTGTCTGTATTAAATTCTATCGGCCTCTTGTCTGCCCGTTCTGCTCACCTATCTATGTCATGCTACAGGCAGTTTGTATCATCCTCACTGTTCACCACTCCTCCAAGTTTGGCAAATTTTGAGATTCTACTCTGTATTCCACGATCTAAGTCATTTACATACAGCAAAAAAGCAGTGGTACCAGCAATAACTCTTGGGAAACACAACTGTCTACCATCCTCCAGTCTGAAAAGCAACCATTTACTACAACTCGCTGTTTTCTGTCCTTAAGCCAAATTTTTATCCAATCGGACACTGGCCCTCCTATTCCACAAGCCTCGAATTTGTTGACCAGCTTTTAAGTGATACTTTTTCAAAGGCTTTCTTAAAATCCATATAGACAACATCCACTACATTCCCTTCATCGACCTCCTCTGTTATTTCGTCAAATCTATCGATCTCTGTCTTGAAAATTTCAATTGACCTGTGATGTTTTGCTGATGCTATTCAAACTCAGTCTGTGTCCCTCCCGCTGTGCTCACATTCCTCATGCTGTTCAAATTTACTCCCGCCTTTGCCTGGGTGAACAAGCCTGTTCTTCTAATTGTACAAAGATGAGCTCTTATATCCACTTGAGAGCACAGATAGGGCCAGGTTTAACGTCTCAGCTAAGAGACAGCGCCTCCGACAGAGTGGCACCACCTCAGCACTGCCTTGAATTGTCAAGCCTAGATTCTGTGCTCAGGTCTCTGGAGTGGGACTTGAATTCACAACGTTTATGACTCAGCTGTAAGAGTACTACAACTGATACATGGCTGATGCAAGTAGCAATGAGAGTACAAACAGAGGCAGCCAAAATTGGAGATTGCAGGTCAGAAAAATATCATTAGTCAGATGGTAAACTCTTCCTTGCATCAATCCAGTTCTGGCCTCTTGAGCATCCTGATTTTAATCACTCTACCATTGGCGGCCGTACCTCCTCCAACTCTCTACCTCACTTTCTACCTTTAAGACACTCCTAATACCTACCTCTTTGACCAAGCTTTTGGTCACCTGTCCTAATATCTCTTCACATGGCTCAGTGCCAAATTTCGTTTTACAATGCTCCTGGGACATTTTATTATGCCAAAGGCACTATATAAATGTAAGTTGCTGGTATTGGTGTCAAATTATGTCTGATAACGCCCCTGTGACATAGCCTGGGATGTGCCACTATGATAAAGGTGTTATATAAATACAAGTTGTTGTTGTAAAATTGTGAGGACTGATGGAAGAGGCTCCCAGACAGGGAAGCTGCATGGAGGTTTTGGGTTGGAGCTGAACAGTTCCCAGACGCTGAAGGACCAGGAAACCCTTGTTATTTTTTAAATGCTCAGTTGTTTGACTCGCGGATTTTTTTTTTAACAAAACGTAGACATGCCGAACCTGCCTACGGGTTAATTCTAGTGCAAGTATTAAGTTATAAATGCAGCTTAGCACTCTGCCATGGCATGTAGTTCAAAGCAGAGATGCCTGCAGACAAATGAAATTGTTTGAACACCAGCGGTAGCAGACACAGCGTTATAATAAATTTATTACAGCACGTACCAGTCCCTGAGATTTGATGATTAATGTGCCACATAGACCTCTTGGCTGTGCCCACACACAGCAATGATTAAAGCTGTCTGATTTGTGCAACTTGCTACGTGTGCCAAATTGCTCATTATTAACAGAGTAAGGACAGGGATGACATTAGCTCCGCACATAACAGAATGTATATGTTTTTCTGTTCACTAATGTTACATGTGAGTACAAAGTGTCTCCCTGCTGTATACTGTCTGGGGAAAAAATTCAATAAGGCCCATTAGAGGGCGTGGCAATCGCGATGCGTGCTTACCCTGTGTCCGATCGAACTGATGAAAAGCTTCGTGCTGTCTGCTCATTTCCATGATCATGGCGTGCAGCCCAGCATTAAAAGTGCTGTGGAGTGGCTGTATGCTCAACAAGGGGCCCAAGTTTGTGCGAGCCTAGTACCAATTAGAGATAGCCTGCAATACTTAAAGCCAGACGGCATCTCTTAAAGGCAAAGCGCGTTCTGGCTGCAGCAGGTGCTGGAAAAGCCATTCTGAGCAGGAAGGAACCAGAGTATTGGAGCAGCTGGTCAGAGAGAGGGCTTCATCATTTCTGACGCAGCAGTGGGATAGCCACAGGCGTCAATGTCAGGAGTCTGGCCCTGAGGATCTGGATACAGTGCTAGAAAAAGTTCAATGACCTCACACGAGTGCTCAAGGTCTGTAATATTCAAATGACATCTCCTACCATCCCTACCACCAACCTCACAGTGTTCAATGCACCACAGCCCAATAACTCACCCATCAACAATCTCCAGCAATCAGGACTCATGCCTAGCATTCATATACTTCATCTCACCCTCACGTACTCACAGATTGCAACACTCTGACTGAGACTCCTTCCCTCGCTCTTGCAGGACAAGGTGGCACATAACAGGAGGGAGCAGCTGAGAACTGCTGGGAGGCAGGCACAGCTGCATCTCCTCAGCCCCGTGGAGGAGACTGTGCCCGGCATTATTGGCATAGCCATCACTGGGACCAAGGCAATGGTGTCGCTGAAACCATCCAGGATGATGGCATATTCCTGCTTTATGTGCCATCTCAAATCCCACTTCACCCTTATCCCACAATCCAGTATGATGTACAAGCTGCAGATGTGTGACCATGGGCCTCTTGCTTTCCACCCACTCTGCCCAGTGTCTGAGCAATGGAAGCTCAGACTGAGGCTACGAAATCTCTGCTTGTTGCCATGCAGGTTCAGACTGCTGCCACCATTGCAGTGGACAACAGTGCTCAGAGGGGCTTGCAAGATCTCACTGCAGTCCAGCATTCGGTGCTCCACCAGATTACTATAACTGCTGAGGTACCACCCTGGGGAGTGGCAGTGACTCCACAAATCTGCTGTCCTGCTCCCACCATTGCCACTTGCTACTGCCTGTCAGCCAGCCAGCCCAGACTGCTGCCACCCATGCTGAGGTGGTGCAGTCCAAAGCTGGGCCCTCAAGGCCCAGAGCTGCTCGAGGGTGTCCTGCAAGGCCATTCTGCAGTCTCCACCAGTGAAGGAAAGCAGCCTTCACCCGGCCCTGCTGTAGCCACTGGGGTAGCACTGCATAGGAACATTAGGACAGGCAAAGACACCCACAGGCACTAAGGGAAAGCACAAGGGTGAATAGTTAAGTCTTGTATGGAATATTGGAAATGTTGTTGGATAAAGTTGGTATGGAATGATTGTTTTTTTATTTCAGGATGGTGGCCAAGAGGACGCTGTGATGGGCTGTAACAGAGGGATGGTAAGCTGGTAAAGTCTGCAGGAATGGGGATCTGGGGATCCAGAATCAGATGAGCCACTCACAGACAGCCCATCCGGAGTGATGATGTGCTGGATGCCTCTTTCCTTCCTCCGCCTCCACCTCCTCCTTCTGAGGCGGTTGCTGAAGCCCTAGTGTCAAGACCTGAGCCCTCATGATGGTCAGGTTGTGGAGAATGTAGCAGACCATCTTGAATTGGGACAGCTGCTCTGCAGTGTACTAGAGGGCTTCTCCCAAGCAGTCCAGGCAGCAGAACTGTTGCTTCAGGTCGCCAATGGTCTGTGCTATGACGTTCCTCATTGAAGGATGTAAATGCATTGGAAGCAGTTCAGAGAAGGTTTACTGGACTGATACCCGGAATGGGCGGGTTGTCTTATGAGGTAAGGTTGGACAGGCTAGGCTTGTATCCATTGGAGTTTAGAAGAGTAAGAGGCGACTTGATTGAAACATTTAAGATCCTGAGGGGTCTTGACAAGGTGGATCTGGAAAGGATGTTTCCCCTTGTGGGAGAATCTCGAACTAGAGGTCACTGTTTAAAAATAAGGGGTCTCCCATTTAAGACAGAGATGAGGAGAAATATTTTCTCTCAGAGGGTCGTGAGTCTTTGGAATTCTCTTCCTCAAAAGGCAGTGGAAGCAGAGTCGTTGAATATTTTTAAGGCAGAGGTAGATAGATTCTTGATAAGCAAGGGGGCGGAAGGTTATTGAGGGTAGGCGGGAATGTGGAGACAAGGTTACAATCAGATCAGCCGTGATCTTATTGAATGGAGGAGCAGGCTCGAGGGGCCAAGTGGCCTACTCCTGCTCCTAACTCGAATGTACGTATGTATGTTAGGAGTGCTGTCCGATTGTGGTGGGGTTACGGATACATTGCTCCTGGCTTAAGGTGGAGGTAGGAGAAGTGCTCCCTGAAGACACTGGGTGGATAAAGCTTCCTCCTTCTCCTTCTCTGAGCAACTTCTCCTCTCTGCTCCATCTCCCTCCAATGCTGCAGCCCAAAGGAAACTGTAAATAGGGTCCTCATCACTGGGAGAAAGTAATGTATTCAGAGGACAACTCCTTCCAAATATCCAGCACCACTCCCTTCTGACAGAACTTCTGCCAATTCCTCCAAAAGCAGAGTACTTCCACTAACTCAGCAACAGCAAGTTGATAGTCAAAAGCACCTCACCCACAAGTTAGATGGTGATGCCTATCAATAGCACTGGTGTGGGTGTCCCTCGTGCAACTGAATGCATGTTCAGTTATGTGTGTTTAACAGACGGCATTAACAGGGTGACAAGGTCCAAAATGGCAGACTAGGTATTAAATCAGCATTAGCCATTGACAGACGCCATGATCTGCCCACTCTGCATACTTCCGACGTACACATGGGACACCCGTAGCAATTGCCCTCCACAGCATGGTGATTGGCATGGGCCATGCCAGAACTGATCGGGAATGGAGCCCCCTGCCATTTGTTTCCTTACCCGGCTCCCATAGAGCCGAAACCAGTGGCAACTACGGAGCCAAATTTTACAGCCTCTCACTTTACCTTTTCACCCCAGAAATTTGGCTTAAAGCCAAAAAAGACGGGCAACATCGCTTTTCCTCATTATTTTACTTTACCTCTTTCTCTCTCTGCTCCTCTTTGATTTTTCTCTCCATTCTTTGCTTTCTCTTTTTCTCTATGTCTTCCCCATCTCTTTCTTTCTCTCCTCTCTCTTATCTTCTCTCATTCTCTTCCTCTCTTCCTTTCCTTTCCTCCTCTCTCACTCTCTTCCTCTCTTCCTTTCCTTTCCTCCTCTCTCACTTGCCCTTTCTCCCTTTCCTTCTTTCTCTCTCACCATTTTCATCTCCTTGATATATTTCATCCTTTCTCTTCTCCTTCTTTCATTCCTTCCCTTTTTCTTGACTTTTTTTCCTCTTTCCTGCTCTCTGTTTCTTTCTCTTTCTTCTTCTCTCTCTCTGTTTTCCCTACTCTAAAATTAATTCAGCTAGTCTATATAAACTGTGCCCATGGCTGTATAGAGCCATGGGTTGACTCATTTTGCTCAACAACTATAGGAAGAGAGCAGGGCAGTGGAATTAATGGTTTTATAAAGGTGACTGGATGATTGAATCAATGTGCAAGCTGTAAGGGTGCTAGGTGAAATCAGTTTCGGTAGTGACAAAAGTGGAAAAATATATCCTTAGAATCAGAGAGGATCACAGAAAATGCATCATTGTTAGGCAATAAATGTATCATAAATCATAACAGCACAGTTTGGGGGTAGCTGGTTGCAGTAAGCTGAATTAATTCTGTAGTAGGGGAAGCAGAGAGAAGTGGTAGGTATACAGTGAATGGCGGAGCCCTTGGGAGTGTTGACGGGCGGAGAGATCTGGGCGTGCAGGTCCACGGGTCGCTGGGGGTGGCAGCGCAGGTGGATGGGGTGGTCGGGAGGTCATTTGGCATGCTTGCCTTCATCGGTCGGGGCATAGAGTATAGAAATGGGCAAGTCATGCTGCAGCTGTACAGAATTTTGGTTGGGCCACACTTAGAATATTGCGTGCAATTCTGGTCGCCACACTACCAGGGGGACGTGGAGGCTTTGGAGAGGGTACAGAAGAGGTTTACCAGGATGTTGTCTGGTCTGGAGGGCATTAGCTATGAGGAGAGGTTGGATAAACTCGGATTGTTTTCACTAGAACGACGGAGGTGGAGGGGCGACATGATAGAGGTTTACAAAGTTATGAGCGGCATGGACAGAGTGGATAGTCAGAAGCTTTTTCACAGGGTGGAAGAGTCAGTTACTAGGGGACATAGGTTTAAGGTGAGAGGGGCAAAGTTTAGAGGGGATGTGCGAGGCAAGTTCTTTACACAGAGGGTGGTGAGTGCCTGGAACTTGTTGCCGGGGGAGGTGGTGGAAGCAGGTACCATAGAGACGTTTAAGAGGCATCCTGACAAATACATGAAAAGGATGGGAATAGAGGGATACGGTCCCCGGAAGTGCAGGAGGTTTTAGTTTAGGCAGGCATCAAGATCGGCGCAGGCTTGGAGGGCTGAATGGCCTGTTCCTGTGCTGTACTGTTCTTTGTTCTTTGTTCTTTGAATACGAAGAGACAGATGTAATATGAAGAGAGGGGAGGAAAACTGAGAAAAAGGAGAGGGAATGAAGGACAGAAGGAAAGAAAGGTGATTTTTCGTGTAATATTTACTGCCTGGGGATAGCTGCAAAACCTTTCAGAAAGGAGGATTTTATGTGAAGAGAATATTCCTCAGGGGAATAGTTTGCATGAATTTGGGTGCAGCACTGCCATTCAGAATGACACAGTATATTACAATAATATGATGTCTGGATACACACTTTCAGGGTCCTCGTGTTGACATTAAGAGCACCCCTGAATTACACCATGAGAAATCAGTTATGTCCTGTTAAACTTCTTCTGTTGCAAATCCCATGTGTAAAACCAGGACCCATTGAGCAGGACATCAAGGTTAGAAAGAACATGAGGGACATTGGGAAATAATAATTCGATGATGAAAAGCTGGTTTGGCCTCAGCTGGCATATTGTGAACCATACTTTAGGAAGCATTCAAAAGGGAATTAGACTGTTGTATGAAAAGGAATAATGTGCAGGGTTACAGGGAGAAGGCGGGGGAATGGCACCAGTGAATTGCTCATTTGGAGAGCAGGTACAGACACGATGGGCCAAATGGCCTCCTTCGGCGCTGTAACAATTCTGTGATTCTCCTTACAGCACAGAAGGTTAAGGGGAGATTTAATAGAGGCGATGTGCATAGGGAGAAGCTGTTTCCACCGGCCGGAGGGTCAGTAACCGGAGCACACTGATTTAAGATAATTGGTAAAAGAACAAGTGGGAAGACGAGGAGAATCTTTTTTTACGCAGCAAGTTATGGTCTGGACTGCACTGCCTGAAAAGAAGCAGATTCAATAGTAACTGTGGGGAAAGAGCAAGAATGGGACTAATTGGATAGCTGTTTCAAAGAGCTGGTGCAGGCACGATGGGCTGAATGGCCTCCTTCTGTGCTGTAAGATTCCATGATTCTAACCTTTGACTTTAAAATGAGGCTGTGGGTTCGAGGAAGGGAAAACTGAAGGTGAGAAATGACACATTTCTGATGCCCTGGGAGATATTTAACTAGACCTGGACACTAAGCAATCAGGCATGAATTCAAAGCAGTGAGGATGCAAAGAAGAGGAAGAATGTGTATAATAAAAACCCATTAGTGCCTACTCTATCCACGAGAAAGCACAGCCCCAGGCACCCTCTCATCACTAGTAGTGTTGAATCCAGGCAAGTCAAAATAACAGAAAGATAAACCTGTGGCCAATTTCTGCAAAGTTTCTCCAGGACTTCATGAGGAAATTGTGCAGGGTCCAGGAAACCATGGTGACCCTTGGTGAGGAATCTGCTTAATTCAAATGATACATGAACCCTGATATGGCACAATGTCCTTCTCATTTAAGAACTTATTGTGCTGATTCTTTGATGGACTGTAATGGACCCCATGCATAACACATCTGCCATGTAGTGCAAATATTGGACCAGAATACCTTTTTTTTAAAAGAAAAGATAAAGATTATTCGTCAAGAAAAGATAAATCTTGATCGATCAAGAGGGAATACAAAGGCAAAATTATATTATGGAATGGGGGAGGGGAGGGATGGAGAATTGTCAAAGTGTCATTGTCGAAGAAGTTTTTTTTCATTCCTGGGATGTGGGCGTCGCTGGCTAGGCCAGCATTTATTACCCATCCCTAATTACCATTAAGAAGGTGATGGTGAGCTGCCTTCTTGAACCATTGCAGTCCATGTGGTGCGGGTACACCCACAGTGCTGTTAGGAAGGGAGTTACAGGATTTTGACCCAGCGACAGTGAAGGAATGGCAATATAGTTCCAAGTCAGGATGGTGTGTGACTTGGAGGGGAACTTGCAGGTGGTGGTGTTCCCATGCATCTGCTCCCCTTGTCCTTCTAGTTGGTAGAGGTTGCGGGTTTGGAAGGTGCTGTCTAAGGAGCCTTGGCGCATTGCTGCAGTGCATCTTGTAGATGGTACACACTGTTGCTACTGTGCGCTAGCCGTGGAAGGAGTGAATGTTGAAGGTGGTGGATGGGGTGCCAGTCAAGCGGGCTGCTTTGTCCTGGATGGTGTCGAGCTTTTTAAGTGTTGTCGGAGCTGCACCCATCCAGTGAAGTGGAGAGTATTCCATCACACTCCTGACTTGTGCCTTGTAGATGGTGGACAGGCTTTGGGGAGTCAGGAGGTGAGTTACTCGCTGCAGAACACCCACCTGCTCTTGTAGCCACAGAATTTATATGGCTACTCCAGTTCAGTCAATTTCTGGTCAATGGTAACCCCCAGGATGTTGATGGTGGGGGATTCAGCGATGGTTGCTCATCACCAGTCACAGCTGTGGAAAAATGATAGTTACCTTCTTTACAAAGACATCTGATCTAAAATGTTGTCAATGTATCTGAAATCTTGCAGACAGGTGGTCCCTATGCAGCAACTGAGGGAACTTTTAAAAATATTGCTTTTATACAGCACATATCACAATGTCAGGTCATCCCAAAGTTTCACAGCTAATGAAGTGCTATTGATGTGTATTCACTGTTGTAATGTAGGAAACACGGCAGCTAATTTATGCACAGCAAGCTCCCACAAACAGTAATGTGATAATGACCAGCTAATCTGCTGAGAGACCAGACAGAGCCTTAGATAATGTCTGATTTGAAATCCAAGTAAATTATTTATTTGCCTTTAATGATAGGCTTTTTACTCTCTCTTTATACATATATATATTAGACTAATTTTTCCTCCTCTTGTAGGCCACTTGCCATAATGTGGCCTCCTCTCACTGGGAGGTCCAGATGTTTTGAGCCAGTCAAAGCTTTATAAACTGTCAGTCTCACTCCATAACAGCCGTTTTGACAGCATGGGAGATTTAAAAAGGTTTACGATGGGCAATGAGAGTTTTTCCATTCCCCTCCACTCCAATAAGGAACATTTTGCCTTCTGCATGGCCTCTTCATCCAGTACATATCAAGATTTACCAAAAAAAGTTATTTACCGGACTGAAGTTTTTGAGTCAATTCTTTACAAGAAATTAAAGAGACTCTGAACGGGAATAGAAATCAAGGACTTGTACTGACTGCAGATTAAAGGACCATTGAAGACTGAATAAATTGGCAAGATTGCTTCAAATAAAATGCTCAAGTTTCATTACATCTCAATTGAGAGTGAAAGGTCAAAATCATTCCCCAATCCCAGTTGAAAACGCACAAACTGTAAACTTACTTTATATATTTAATGAGTCACTTTTTTCTCCATGTTTACACTCCAGTCATTGCAGATTACATTACTAACATTTTCTATTGACCTTAGTAGTCTAATCATTCTTTTTCTATCTAATATTGGGCAAATGTTAGATAAAAATAGAAAAATGGGGCAACATGCATAGGTGTCGCTGCAGGGCTGGTTAGTTGAGACACTGTATATCATCATCCAGATGAGGTCTAAGTCCAGGTCTTGGGCAATGTGTGGTGCAGGGGGCAAATAAAATGAAAAAAGACTTGCATTTATATAGCGCCTTTCATGACTTCAGGACATCCCAGATTGCTTTATAGATAATTAAATATTTTTTGAAGTACAGTTACTGTTGTAATGTAGCAGCAAGCTTCACAAACATCAATGTGATAATCTATTTTATTGACCTTGGTTGAGGGCTAAATATTGGCCACAACACCAGGGAGAATTCCCCTGCTCTTCTTCGAATAGTGACATGGGATCTTTTCCATCTACCTGAGAGAGCAGACAGGGCCTTAGTTTAATGCCTCATCCAAAAGACCTCTGACAGTGCAGCACTCCCTCAGTACTGCACTGGAGTATTGGCCTAGATTTTGGTGCTCAAGTCCCTAGGGTGGTTCTTGCACTCACAACCTTCTAATGCAGGACATGAATGCTACAAACTGAGCTACCTAAATGTCCAGCTGCACCTTCTGTTCCACCATTGTATCTAGAATGAGAGATAGGATATGGAATCTTGGGATTCATAAATAGAGGCATTGAGTACAAAAGCAGGGAAGTTATGCTGAACCTTTATAAAGCTCTGGTTAGGCAACAACTGGAGTATTGCGTCCAGTTCTGGTCACCGCACTTCAGGAAGGATGTGAGAGTCCTTGAGAGGGTGCAGAGAAGATTTACCAGTGTGGTTCCAGTGATAGAGGATTTTAGTTTCAAGGTTAGGTTGGAAAAGCTGTGTTTGTTCTCCTTAGAACAAAGGAGATTGAAGGGAGATTTAATAGAAGTGGACAAGATTATGACAGACTTAGATAAGTTAGACAAGGAAAAACTGTTCCCTTGAACGAATGGTACAAGAACTAAGGGACACAGATTGAATGTTTTGAGCAAAGATGCAGGAGGAATATGAGAAGTGCTTTTTTTACACAGCGGGTGGTAATGACCTGGAACTCGCTGCCTAAAAGGATGGTGGAAGCGGAGACGATCAATGACTGCAAGAGGAAGTTGGATGGCTACCAGAGAGAAATAGACTTGCAGGGCTGTGGGGATTGAGCCAGGGAGTGGGACTGACTGGACAGCTCCGTAGAGAGCTGGCATGGACTCAATGGGCTGAATGGGAGGAAGTTGTCAAGCGAGGGAGCCGTGGTTTACTAAAGAAGTTGAAGCGCTTTTTTTTTTAGAGATACAGCACTGAAACAGGCCCTTCGGCCCACCGAGTCTGTGCCGAACATCAACCACCCATTTATACTAATCCTACACTAATCCCATATTCCTACCAAACATCCCCACCTGTCCCTATATTTCCCGACCACCTACCTATACTAGTGACAATTTATAATGGCCAATTTACCTATCAACCTGCAAGTCTTTTGGCTTGTGGGAGGAAACCGGAGCACCCGGAGAAAACCCACACAGACACAGGGAGAACTTGCAAACTCCACACAGGCAGTACCCGGAATCGAACCCGGGTCCCTGGAGCTGTGAGGCTGCGGTGCTAACCACTGCGCCACTGTGCCGCCCAATGTCAAGAGGAAGAAGAAGGCTTATGTTAGGATGAGACGTGAAGGCTCAGTTAGGGCGCTTGAGAGTTACAAGCTAGCCAGGAAGGATCTAAAGGGAGAGCTAAGAAGAGCGAGGAGAGGACACGAGAAGTCATTGGCGGATAGGATCAAGGAAAACCCTAAGGCTTTCTATAGGTATATCAGGAATAAAAGAATGACTAGAGTTAGATTAGGGCCAATCAAGGATAGTAGTGGGAAGTTGTGTGTGGAATCAGAGGAGATAGGGGAAGCGTTAAATGAATATTTTTCGTCAATATTTACAGTAGAGAAAGAAAATGTTGTCGAGGAGAATACTGAGATTCAGACTACTAGGCTAGATGGGATTGAGGTTCACAAGGAGGAGGTGTTAGCAATTTTGGAAAGTGTGAAAATAGATAAGTCCCCTGGGCCAGATGGGATTTATCCTAGGATTCTCTGGGAAGCCAGGGAGGAGATTGCAGAGCCTTTGTCCTTGATCTTTATGTCGTCATTGTCGACAGGAATAGTGCCGGAAGACTGGAGGATAGCAAATGTTGTCCCCTTGTTCAAGAAGGGGAGTAGAGACAGCCCTGGTAATTATAGACCTGTGAGCCTTACTTCGGTTGTGGGTAAAATGTTGGAAAAGGTTATAAGAGACAGGATTTATAATCATCTTGAAAAGAATAAGTTCATTAGCGATAGTCAGCATGGTTTTGTGAAGGGTAGATCGTGCCTCACAAACCTTATTGAGTTTTTCGAGAAGGTGACCAAACAGGTGGATGAAGGTAAAGCAGTGGATGTGGTGTATATGGATTTCAGTAAGGCGTTTGATAAGGTTCCCCACGGTAGGCTATTGCAGAAAATACGGAAGTATGGGGTTGAAGGTGATTTAGAGCTTTGGATCAGAAATTGGCTAGCTGAAAGAAGACAGAGGGTGGTGGTTGATGGCAAATGTTCATCCTGGAGTTTAGTTACTAGTGGTGTACCGCAAGGATCTGTTTTGGGGCCACTGCTGTTTGTCATTTTTATAAATGACCTGGATGAGGGTGTAGAAGGGTGGGTTAGTAAATTGCGGATGACACGAAGGTCGGTGGAGTTGTGGATAGTGCCGAAGGATGTTGTAGGTTACAGAGGGACATAGATAGGCTGCAGAGCTGGGCTGAGAGATGGCAAATGGAGTTTAATGCGGAAAAGTGTGAGGTGATTCACTTTGGAAGGAGTAACAGGAATGCAGGGTACTGGGCTAATGGGAAGATTCTTGGTAGTGTAGATGAGCAGAGAGATCTTGGTGTCCAGGTACATAAATCCCTGAAAGTTGCTACCCAGGTTAATAGGGCTGTTAAGAAGGCATATGGTTTGTTAGCTTTTATTAGTAGGGGGATCGAGTTTCGGAGCCACGAGGTCATGCTGCAGCTGTACAAAACTCTGGTGAGGCCGCACCTGGAGTATTGCGTGCAGTTCCGGTCACCGCATTATAGGAAGGATGTGGAAGCTTTGGAAAGGGTGCAGAGGAGATTTACTAGGATGT
Organism: Heterodontus francisci; assembly: GCF_036365525.1. NCBI lineage: Eukaryota > Metazoa > Chordata > Chondrichthyes > Heterodontiformes > Heterodontidae > Heterodontus > Heterodontus francisci. The sequence continues at coordinate 78,619,719 of NC_090390.1, forward strand.
TGCCTGGTATGGAGGGACGGTCTTACGAGGAAAGGCTGAGGGACTTGAGGTTGTTTTCATTGGAGAGAAGGAGGAGGAGAGGTGACTTAATAGAGACATATAAGATAATCAGAGATTTAGATAGGGTGGATTGTGAGAGTCTTTTTCCTCGGATGGTGATGGCAAACACGAGGGGACATAGCTTTAAGTTGAGGGGTGATAGATATAGGACAGATGTTAGAGGTAGTTTCTTTACTCAGAGAGTAGTAGGGGCGTGGAACGCCCTGCCTGCAACAGTAGTAGACTCGCCAACTTTAAGGGCATTTAAGTGGTCATTGGATAGACATATGGATGAAAATGGAATAGTGTAGGTCAGATGGTTTCACAGGTCGGCGCAACATCGAGGGCCGAAGGGCCTGTACTGCGCTGTAATGTTCTAAGTTTCTGTGCTGTAAATGACTCTATGACTCTAGGATAGTGGGGGTGGAATTGACTAATGAAACTATGATACTTCAAAAAAATCTAAACACTTAAAGAATTACACAGAATTATAGCACAGAAACAGGCCATTCAGCCCAACTGATCTATGCTGGTGTTTATGCTCCACATGAACCTCCTCCCACCCTACTTCATCTAATCTTATCAACATAAACCTTTTCTGCTTTCTCCCTCGTGTACTTCTCTAGCTTCGCCTTAAATGCACCTATTCTATTTATCTGAAATAAATAAATAAAGTGGAACAAGGGAAGTAAAATAACATTAAGAAACGTACAATTCCTCTAAAGGTTGTGCTCGTTAAGACAAATATCTAGTTAAAAGATAGTTTTGTACATAACTATGGGGAGCCTGAAGGCCATCTCCAGGGCTCAGGACTTCAATGCAGTACTGAGGAAGTGCTACCTTGTCAGGGGTGCCACCTTTGCCCATTTTGCCTGCTTTGATCCTCTGGAAGAGCCAGGAGGTCTCCCAGTGTCCTGATCTACATTCGTTCTTCAACCAAACAGCACCAAAAACAGATTAACTGGTCATTCGTCTCATTTGCTACTCATTTGGGATCAAGTTATGATGCATCACATTAACATGTCAGTAAATGCACAACTTAATCCATCACATAGTCAGTATTACATAGAATTTGCAGCACAGAAACAGACCATTCGGCCCAACAGGTCCATGCTGGTGTTTATGCTCCACGTGAGCCTTCTTCCACCTTTCTTTATCTCACCCCGTTAACATAACCTTCAATTCCTGTCTCCCTCATGTGTTTATCTAGCTTCCCCTTAAATGTATTGATGCTGCTTGTGTCAACTACCACTGGTAGCGAGTTCCATGTTCGCATCACTCTCTGGGTAAAGAGGTTTCTCCAGAATTCCCTATTGGATTTATTAGTGACTCTCATATTTATGGCCTCTAGTTTTGGTCTCACTCACAAGTGGAAATATCTTCTCTCCATCTAACCAATCAAACCCTTTCATAATGTTAAAGACTCCTATAAGGTCACCCCCTCAGTCTTTTCTTTTTCAGAGAAAAAGCCCCAGCTTGTTCAATCTTTCCCAATAGGCATAACTTCTCAGATCTGGTATCATTCTAGTGAATCCTTTTTGCACCTTCTGCAGTACCCCTATATCCTTTTAGAAAACTGAGACCAAAACAGTTCACTGTTCAAGTCTTGTCTAACCAAAGTTTAAATTAGTGTCTCTGCTTTCCAATTCTATCCCTGAACCCCAGTGCTTTGGTTTGCTTTATTAAGCTGCATCGCTACTATGTGAAGCATTTTGGGATGTTTCTGACAGACATGATGTAAGTTTAGTGGAAGCCAGTTGGACAAGGACGTGTTGGTTACATTGTCTGAAGAGACATCTTCAAGATCTTCCAAGCTACACAAGTGAGAATCTCCCCTTGAGAGACAATAGATGGTAAAATTACTTATTGGAAGGAACACTTCAGATTTACAGCACTCCTCTCTTTCTTCCCCCTCACCTCTTTTGAACTCAGTTCCTGTTTCAGGGGACCAATGACTCAAGGTGGCTCACATTTCAGCACTGGTCAAGGGTCAAGCCCTCAGCGACCTGCAATACAAGGCTACTCCGTGGATCAAAAGCTTGTTTTGGGACAATTACGAATTTTCCCAATGTTATTTCTCCCTCGCCCCTCCCCACCTCCATCCTTAACCCTCAAAATTTGGCATTTCAACATTTCCCATTGTCTCCCACTGGTGTGACAGCCCAACCCACAGATGTCTGAATGAATGCAGTCGATACCACTTCTTGCTCCGCCCACCATCAGACAACTGTCAGAAGGTAGACATCCTGCAGCCAATTTTCCTTCACTCTCTAAGCTGACCCGGTCAAGGCTGGAAAACCAATATCCTGCAGGCAAGCACCAGATTCACAAGTAGGAGTCAAACTTGGGCCTCCCAACTGCGCGTGCCAACATTCTACCGCAATAGATAAACGTTGGGTACATCTCAGGAATGTGACCTCCTCCCAGCAGAAGGGCCTGCTCACACTTTCTCCTCACCTTGGTACAGAAGTGGTTGGTGCTTCATTTTATAATAACTTGCCCCGAGCATCAGGGGTTTTAGTGGTGCGGATGGGAAGGAGTAGATGGTTTTACCGAAAATAAAATTGAGACAGACTTCTGTTGCTTGAAGAAGTTGAAATTAGAAACAGATGTTTGTTGATTAACAGCACGCATGTGATGACAGATGTGACACAATGGAAATGCTGTTAGTTACAGAGTAGCTGCTCTCGAATTCCGCTGCTGAGTTTAGATACATGTCTTACTCCCACTGCAATAGCAATGGTTAGAGTGCTGCCTGCTACCCCACGGAAACCTGCGAAAGACTAAATACTGTTATAACAACAGATTTAATCATTAAATTAAAACACAATGTCTTGGTTAAATGTTAATTTTTCCTTTATGCATTTACGGGATGTGGGGATCACTGGTAAGGCCAGCATTTAGTGCCCATCCCTAATTGCCCTGGAAAAGGTGGTGGTGAACTGTCTTCTTGAATACAACGCAATGGCTTGCTAGGCCATTTCAGAGGGCAGTTAAGAGTCAACCCCATTGCTGTGGGTCTGGAGTCACATATAAGCCAGACCGGGTAAGGACAGCAGATTTCCTTCCCTAAAGGATATTTGTGAACCAGATAGATTTTATGACAATCCAGTATTTCATGGTCACTGTTACTTATACTGGCTTTATAATTCCAGATTTTATTTAATTAATTGAATTTCAATTCTTCAGCCACCATGGTGGCATTTGAACTTGTGTCTTCCTGGATCATTAGCCCAGTAACGTAACCACTCTGGTACCATACACTTAAGATAATTTACAAGGAAAGGAAAACTTACATTTCTGTATCACCTTTCGTGACCATACGACATGCTAAAGCACGTTACACCCAATGTGTACGATTGAAATGTAGTCTTTGTTGTAATGTAGCAAAAGCAGCAGCCAATCTTCACACAGCAAATTCCCACAAACAGCAATGTGATAATAAACTCGATCATCTGTTCTTGTGATGTTGATTGAGGCATTCACAATGACCAGGACACTGGGGAAAACGCCCTGATCCTTTTCACCACCTGAGATGGGGGTCTCAGTTTAACGCCTCATGCAAAAGACAGCCCTTCCGACCGTCTAGTTAAGTACTCCCTTAAGACTGTCAGTTTTTTTTATTTTTGTGCTGAGGTGGTGAGGCAATTGGTGGAAGGGGGAGGTTCGTGCAATGACAACTCCAGGAACATCTGGAGTTTGCGACCCTACTTTGGACACAACTATTGCTGAAAAACTTCACACAGGCCTTGGCTGATTGCCAAGCGTTTTTTAAAAAATGAGTAAAAAGACGCATATTTTCTAATGCGCCTATTATTTTTTTCTCTTGGGTTGCCACAGTAGCATCTGGAGGATTTACCTTTAATTCCTGGAAGGCTCAAACCCTAGTCCAAATGGAATTGCAAACTCTCAGAGTGTTTTCCCTTGGCTGGTTAGATACATCGGGAGAATGGGTATGGTGAGTAGATGGGTTTAAACTACTAAAGAGGTATGGGGTTAATGATCCTTTTGTATGCCTTAATAAAAGACCTCTAATATTGCTACATATCTCGAGTTCTGTTTTGTAATTTTCCAACATCATAACTGCACAGAGAATCTTCCTAGCAGGTGTTGGGGGTGTAAACAAGAACATATTAATATAAAGTTAGGAAGGAAGTTGGGCTGTGAGTGGGTGAGGGAGCAGCCACTGCCTGCCCTCCAGGAGGCCTTTTGAAGTTAATATGAAACGCACAGTTGTAAAGTCACCCAACCGAGCAGCTGCTGCAAACTCCAATACTGCTGTCATAGGAGCAGGAGGAGGTCATTTAACCCCACGAGCCTGCTCTGCCATTCAATTAGATCAAGGCTGATCTGCATCCTAACTTCATCTTCATCCCTTGGTTCCATATCCCTTAATACCCTCACTGAACAAGAATTTATCAGTCTCAGTTTTGAAATTTTCTGTCGACCCGCAGGCTCTACAGCATTTTAGGTGGCTGAATTTCAGATTTCTAATACCCTCGGTGTGAAGAAGTGCTTCCTGACATCACCCTGCCTAGCTCTAAATTTAAGGTTATGCCCCCTTGTCCTATACTCCCCCCACCAGAGGAAATGGTTTCTCTCTATCTACCTCATCAAATCCCTTAATCATCTTAAATGGCTCAAATAGATCACCCCTTAATCCTCTGAACTCAAGGGAGTATCAGACTAGTCTATGCAACCTGTCCTCATAAATTAATCCTTCTGACCCTGACCCATTCCCCTTACAGTGGGTCTGTCGTCCACAACAAGTTATCACCTCAGACTATGTAGGCTGTGGTTTATTGTCCCTGCCCCCTGTTCCCTTCCTCTTGCAATAGACAAAATTTAAAATTCAAGCTAGGAATCACTTAATCACTACCTCTTCATTAATGTGGTTTCCTTTTAAAATTTGGTGATGTTCTGCACCAGGGGTATTGACGGTTCACATTAAACTAAAATCCCTTCCATTGCATTCTTGCTACCATCCTTGCCATGTAACAACAGTCAGAAATGTTTTAAATTTCAATACAGTATACATCACAGGATACGAGCTCCCCCCAGGCAGGGGAAGTGGGGTCTTTTTAGGTTGAGATGGCTTCAAGGTGATGTGCCCAGTGATGGAAGTTTGGAACTGTCAACACTCTGTGGTAAACTTGCTCATCTGATACCTGAGCCAGCTTGGTCCTCATAGTCCGGGACTGTCCAGCCAGTTTGGTTGATGACCAGTACCGGGAAGCTCCACACAACTCTGTAAGTTAATCGTCCAATAGGTAGGTTAGTTCTAACTGGGTAAGTGGCAGGGAGCTTTTCAGTGTTCAGTGGTAAATATAGCGACAACATCATGTACATTTTGGGGAGGGGGGGCGGGGATTCCCTCAGCCTTGGCATTGCCAACCTGCACTTAAACTGTCTGGATCATTGGGGTGTAACCCCATGAGGAGACAGTGCACTCCATATCAGCAACATGGAAACCTGACAGGTAGATTTCTCAGTGGTTTGGGTTGGAGACACTAACAGATGGTAATCGGTGACTCTACACATCAGGTACCTGGGGGAGAAGACAAATGTATCACTATATATAATAATTAACTCTTGTCACCTTTTGGGATTCAGCTGGTATTTATTAATCTCTTCAGTTTTGCCTTTGGGTTGATGATTATGAATCACAGTCCTTGTTCGAATCACTGCCCGGCATCCATTGTCCTATTTTCAGTTAATTCAGTGAAGACTGCAATCAATAAAGAGCTCAATCCCATTTAACAATTGGTCTCAAGCTGTTTAATCACAAGGGCAACACTCTGCCAGCTGCCTGACAGGGAGAGATGAGCAGGGAGAGGAGACAGTTGTCGCTATTAACTCTGCTTTGGGGTGTTCACAGTGCATTTAGGCTGTGGTTTTATGTGACCTTCTACAGAATTATAAAGATAATTTTCAAATTCTAATTACTGATATTGGACAGGGCTGCTGCCAGAATTAAACTTAGGGCGGCACAGTGGCGCAGTGGTTAGCACCGCAGCCTCACAGCTCCAGGGACCCGGGTTCGATTCCGGGTACTGCCTGTGTGGAGTTTGCAAGTTCTCCCTGTGTCTGTGTGGGTTTTCTCCGGGTGCTCCGGTTTCCTCCCACAAGCCAAAAGACTTGCAGGTTGATAGGTAAATTGGCCATTATAAATTGTCACTAGTATAGGTAGGTGGTAGGGAAATATAGGGACAGGTGGGGATGTTTGGTAGGAACATGGGATTAGTGTAGGATTAGTATAAATGGGTGGTTGATGTTCGGCACAGACTCGGTGGGCCGAAGGGCCTGTTTCAGTGCTGTATCTCTAATCTAATCTAAAACTGGCACGTTGAAAAACTGAGTCACGTTTTGCTGCAGTTTTCAAAAGGGAAGGTGTTTAAAACTCTTGATCGAAGTTTCTTCTCAATGTACTTTGTTACTATTAGCTAAAATTCTCCCTCACCAAATACCTTGCCTTAAATGACAGAAGTTTGCCCCTAGCCAGGGAATATTTTTTGGAGAATCAATCTGACCAGAAGATTTTAGTTTTAAAACTGGTCCACCCATGTATTATTGACCCTTTTTTTTTTGATAAACCAGATCTCTATCATGTGTGGAAAGCAATCAATATGCTAAAATCGCCAAACGAAAGCTGAGGAATCCCCATCCTTGTAGGATCACCTCACACAGCGTCAGCCCCAGAGTCAGCAAGTTGTGGATTCAAGTCCCACTCTGGAGACTAGAATGTAAAATTCTAGACTGATTCTCTAGTGCAGTGCTGAGGGAGTGCTGCACTGTTGTAGGTGCTGTCTTTTGGATGAGACATTAAACCGAGGGACTCTCTGCTTTCTCAGGTGAACATAAATATCTCATGCCACTACTTAGAAGATCATCAGAAGATTAATACGTGGTGTCCTGGCCAATATGTCCCTCAATAAACATCACTAAAACAGATTATCAGTCATTATCACATTGCTGTTTGTGGGAGCTTGCTGTGTGCACATTGACTGCTGTGTTTCCTACATTATAACAGTGACTGCACTTGAAAAGTATTTCATTGGCTGTATGGTGATTCTAAGGTTGTGAAAGGTGCTATATAAATGCAAGCCTTTCCTCTTTCACTTATTTAAGGCTATGGATCTTTGGTGCTGGCTGGCACAGACCATGGTTTAGGGGCTATTGCTGGAATTTAGTCAACCAAAACTGTACAGGCACAAAGCACGGGTGAGCTTCCTGCTGCTTCTTCAGTCAGGACCTGCCTGTTAAGCCATTGATTTATCTGGTGCCAATCAGGAGGCAGTCCCATGCTCAGTTACAGGTCTATGCCATCATGTCCTCTTTCCCCCAACGCACCTCGTCCGGTTGAGCTTCCATTTACCAGGATTATTTAAAAAAAAGATAGGACTTACATTTATATAGCACCTCAGGACATCTCAAAACAGTTTACAACCAGCAATGCACTTTTTAGAAATAAGGATAGGTGGCATTGTAAACAGTGTAGAGCGTAAAATTACAAAGAGATATTGATAGATTAAGTGAATGGGCAAAACTCTGGCAAATGGATTTCAATGTAGGCAAATGTGAGGTCATCTACTTTAGACCTAAAAAGGATAGAATGGGGTAATTTCTAAATGATGAAAAGCTGGAAACAGTGAAGGTCCAAAAAGACTTGGAAGTCCAGTGCATGTCATGGATAGGTACAGAAAATAATCAAAAAGGCTAATGGAATGCTGACCTTTATATCAAGAGGTCGAGAATACAAGGGGGTAGAAGTCATGCTTCAGCTGTACAAAGCCCTAATTGGAGAGCTTGTATTGTGAGCAATTCTGGGCACCACACCTTAGGAAGGATGTGTTGGTCTTGGAGGCAGTGCAATGTGGATTTACCAGAATGATATGTGGACTCCAAGGGTTAAATTATGAGGATAGTTTACACAATCTAGTGTAGTGTTGCCTAGAATTTAGAAGGTTAAGGGGTGATTTCATTAAAATTTTCAAGAAATTAAGGGGAACAGATAGGGTAGATAGAGAGAAATTATTTCCGTTGGTTGGTAGTCTAGGACCAGAGGGGTATTGTCTAAAAATTAGAGCCAGACCTTTCAGGAGTGAAATTAGGAAACTCTGTAGACATTTGGAACTTTTTGGAGTATTTGCAAGAGTGGTTGGGGAGGGTTTAAACTAAAATGGCAGGGGGATGGGAACTTTTGCAAGGAGTCAGAGGAGGGGGGATCAAAAGCAAGAACAAAAGACAGTAATGGGAATAAGAAAAGTGAAAGGCAGAGAAATCAAGGGCCAGAATCAAACAGGGTCACAGTGAAAAATAGTGGGAAGGGGACAGGTAATGTTAAAAAGACAAGCCTTAAGGCTTTGTGCCTTAACGCGCAGAGCATTCGCAATAAAGTGGATGAATTAATCACGCAAATAGATACAAACGGGTATGATATATTCGGGATTACGGAGACATGGCTGCAGGGTGACCAGGGATGGGAAATGAACATCCAGGGGTATTCAGTATTTGGGAAGGACAGACAAAAAATAAAAGGTGGTGGAGTTGCATTGCTGGTTAAAGAAGAAATTAATGCAATAGTGAGGAAGGATATTAGCTCTGATGATGTGGAATCTGCATGGGTAGAGCTGAGAAACACTAAGGGGCAAAAAACGTTAGTGGGGGTTGTATATAGACCCCCAAACTGTAGTGGTGATATTGGGATTGACATTAAACAGGAAATTAGAGACGCATGCGATAAAGGAACATCTGTAATTATGGGTGACTTTAATTTGCATATAGATTGGACAAATCAAATTAGTCACAAAACCGTAGAGGAGGAATTCTTGGAGTGTATACGGGATGGTTTTCTGGACCAATACTTTGAGGAACCAACTAGAGAACAGGCCATCCTAGACTGGGTCTTGTGTAATGAGAGGGAAATAATTGACAATCTAATTGTGCGAGATCACTTGGGGATGAGCGACCATAATATGATAGAATTCTTCATCAAGATGGAGAGTGACATAGTTGATTCTGAGACTAGGGTCCTCAATCTTAATAAAGGAAACTACGAAGGTATGAGGTGCGAGTTGGCTATGATGGATTGGGAAACGTTACTTAAAGGGATGACGGTGGATAGGCAATGGCAATCATTCAAAGAGCGCATGGATGAACTGCAACAATTGTTTATTCCTGTCTGGCGCAAAAATAAAACAGCACCAAGATGTAGCTTGGCTGGTGGTGAGAAGGGCCCTCCCCGTCAGATCCTTCATGCACGCCCGAAGTCTCGCCCCCTCTGCACAATGCCCCCGCGGTGGCTGTGGTGGGGAAGAGACGGTTGCCCACCTCCTCCTGGAATGTGTCTTTGCAAAGCAGGTGTGGAAAGAGATGCAGTGGTTTTTGTTGAGGTTCATCCCAAGCAGCTGTGTAACACAGGAGTCTGTGCTCCACAGGCTGTTCCCAGGGACGCACACCAAGATAAACATCAACTGCTGCTGGAGGACTATCAATTCGGTGAAAGACGCCCTTTGGTCTGCCCGAAACTTGCTGGTCTTCCAGCGCAAAGAGTTGTCCACGACCGAATGTTGCAGACTGGCACATTCCAAGGTCCAGGACTACGTGCTGAGGGACGCACTAAAGCTTGGGGCAGCCACAGCAAAGGCTCAATGGGGAAAGACCACAGTGTAAGGTCCCCCCCACCAAGCTGAACTGAGGGGCTGGATTCATGGGAAACCCCTCGAACTGTATCGGGAAAATTTTGTGTGCTGTAAATGTAAAAATGTATATGGCATGACAATGAAATGGAAGGGTTGTGAGGCAACTCATAATTGTATAGAAGGAAACTGATCACCTTTGCACTGTTTGTATTTTTTGACTTGATGCTGTTTGAAACTGTTTGGGAATGTAATTTTTACAGATTTTTATGAATAAAGTATATTTTGGAAATAAAAAAATAAAAAATAAAAATAAAACAGGAAAGGTAGCCAAACCATGGCTTACAAGGAAAATTAGAGATAGCATTAGATCCAAGGAAGAAGCATATAAATTTGCCAGAAAAAACAACAGACCAGAGGATTGGGAGCAGCTTAGAATTCAGCAAAGGACGACCAAGGGATTGATTAAGAAGGGGAAAATAGAGTACGAGAGTAAGCTTGCGGGGAACATAAAAACTGACTGTAAAAGTTTCTATAGGTATGTGAAAAGAAAAAGATTAGTGAAGACAAATGTAGGTCCCTTACAGTCAGAAACAGGGGAATTTATTATGGGGAACAAAGAAATGGCTGACCAACTAAATGCATACTTTGGTTCTGTCTTCACAAAGGAGGACACAAATATCATACCAGAAATGTTGGGGAACACAGAGCTTAGTGAGAGGGAGGAACTGAAAGAAATCAGTATTAGTAGAGAAATGGTGTTGGGGAAATTGATGGGATTGAAGGCCGATAAATCCCCAGGGCCTGATGGTCTGCATCCCAGAGTACTTAAGGAAGTGGCCCTAGAAATAGTGGATGCATTGGTGGTCATCTTCCAAGATTTTATAGACTCTGGAACAGTTCCTACAGATTGGAGGGTAGCTAATGTAACCACACTATTTAAAAAGGGAGGTAGAGAGAAAGCAGGGAATTATAGACCAGTCAGCCTGATGTCGGTAGTGGGGAAAATTCTAGAGTCCATTATCAAAGATTTTATAGCAGAGCACTTGGTGAACAGTGGTAGAATCAGACAGAGTCAGCATGGATTTACGAAAGGCAAATCATGCTTGACAAATCTACTAGAATTCTTCGAGGATGTAACTAGTAGAGTTGATAGGGGACAGCCAGTGAATGTGGTTTATTTCGACTTTCAGAAGGCTTTCGACAAAGTCCCACATAAGAGATTAGCGTGTAAAATTAAAGCGCATGGGATTGGGGGTAGTCTATTGCGATGGACAGAAAATTGGTTGGCAGATAGGAAACAAAGAGTAGAGATAAATGGGTCTTTTTCCGAATGGCAGGCAGTGACTAGTGGGGTACTGCAGGGATTGGTGCTAGGACCCCAGCTTTTCACAATATAGATTAATGATTTAGATGAGGGAACTAAATGTAACATCTCCAAATTTGCAGATGACACAAAACTGGGTGGGAGGGTGATTGGTGAGGTGGATGCATAGAGGCTTTAGGGTGATTTGACAAGTTGAATGAGTGGGCAAATGCATGGCAGATGCAGTATAATGTGGATAAATGTGAGGTTATCCACTTTGGTAGCAAAAACAGGAAGGCAGATTATTATCTGAATGGCTATAAACTGAGAGAGGGGAACATGCAGCGAGACCTGGGTGATCTCGTACACAAGTTGCTGAAGGTAAGCATGCAGGTGCAACAGGCAGTAAAAAAGGCAAATGGTATATTGGCTTTCATAGCGAGAGGATTCGAGTACAGGAGCAGGGATGTCTTGCTGCAATTATACAGGGCCTTGGTGAGGCCACACCTGGAATATTGTGTGCAGTTTTGGTCTCCTTATCTGATGAAGGATGTTCTTGCTATAGAGGGAGTGCAGAGAATGTTTACCAGACTGATTCCTGGGATGGCGGGACTGACGTATGAGGAGAGATTGAGTCGGTTAGGATTATATTCGCTGGAGTTCAGAAGAGTGAGGGGGGATCTCATAGAAATCTATAAAATTCTAACAGGACTTGACAGGGAAGATGCAGGAAGGATGTTCCCGATGGTGGGGGAGTCCAGAACCAGGGGTCATAGTCTAAGGATACGGGGTAAACCTTTCAGGACTGAGATGAGGAGAAATTACTTCACCCAGAGAGCGGTGAGCCTGTGGAATTTGCTACCACAGAAAGCAGTTGAGGCCAAAACATTGTATGTTTTCAAGAAGGAGTTAGATATCGCTCTTGGGTTTAAAGGGATCAAAGGATATGGGGCAAAAGCGGGAACAGGTGACTGAGTTGGATGATCAGCCATGATCATAATGAATGGCGGAGCAGGCTCGAAGGGCCAAATGGCCTACTCCTGCTCCTATTTTCTATGTTTCTATGTTTCTAACTCTCTTCCGCAAATGGCTTGTTAAACTTGTTAAGTTTAAAACTGAGATTGATAGATTTTTGTTAACTAAAGGTATGAAGGGACATGGAACAGAGGTGGGTATATGGAGTTTGGTCACCGATAAACCACGATCACATTGAATGGTGGAACAGTCTTGAGGGGCTAAATGGCCTCCTCCTGTTCCGATGTTCTTATGTTCCTGTAAGTGTCGCCACTGGTGTAATGTAGGAAATGCAGCAGCCAATTTGCGCACAGCAAGCTCCCACAAACAGCAATCAAATAAATGATTAAGAACTTGAATACAACATTTATACTCCACCAGATCCCAGACCTTTAAATCCAGCTACACAAGTTAATGATGTGAACAGTAAATGGACAATATCGCATGATTGCTCTAGTGACCTCTGCTCTCTGGAGGCAAATGAAAGAACAAATGCAACATCCTATGTCACCCCACCCTGGGTTCATCTGTTATCATGGTTAGAGGGCTGAATTGTGACTCTGATGTGCAGGATTTATATGACCACAATACCTCCTGAATTAACTCCAATCCATGCAATGCATTACATGGTTTTCTCTCCAACTACTCTTAGCATCATGTGTATGTTTATAAGATTTTGTATATATACCTGTGTGGGCATATATGTGCATCTGTCAATATGTCCATGGACATGTGTGTATGTTTATGCAACTTCGTATGCATGTTTGTATTTTTTAATCATTCATGGGATGTGGGCGTCGCTGGCTAGGCCAGCATTTATTGCCCATCCTTAATTGACCTTGAGAAGGTGATGGTTAGCCACCTTCTCAAATCACTGCAGTCCATGTAGGGTAGGTACACTCACAATGCTGTTAGGAAGGGAGTTCCAGGATTTTGACCCAGCGACAGTGAAGGAACAGCGATGTAGTCCCAAGTCCAGGATGGTGTGTGGCTTGGAGGGGAACTTGCAGGTGTTTCTATACATCAGCTGCCCTTGTCCCTCAAGGTGGTAGAGATCACGGGTTTGGAAGGTGCTGGTGAAGAATTCTTGGTGAGTTGCTGCAGTGCAGCTTGTAGATGGTACACACTGCAGACATGGTGTGCCAGTGGTGCAGGGAGTGAATATTTAAGGTGGTGGATGTGGTGCCGATCAAATCAGTTACTTTGACCTGGATGCTGTTGAGCTTCTTGAGTGTTGTTGGAGCTGTACCCATCCAGGCAAGTGGAGAGTATTCCATCACACTCCTAACTTGTGTCTTGTAGATGGTGGACAGGCTTTGCAGAGTCGAGGTGAGTTACTTGCTGCAGAATTCCCAGCCTCTGACCTTTGTCTTGTAGCCATAGTATTTATATGGCTGGTCCAGTTAACTTTCTGGTCAATGGTAACCCTCAGGATGTTGATGGGGGCGGGGAACTTGATAGTAATGCTATTGAATGTCAAGGGGAGATGGTTAGATTGTTGGAGATGGCCATTGCCTGGCACTTGTATGGCAACAATGCCACAAGCCTGAATGTTGTCCAGGTCTTGCTGCATGTGGGCATGAACTGTTTCAGTATCTGAGGATTTGCGAATGAAACTGAACACTGTGCAGACTTCAGTGAACATCCCCACTTCTGATATTATGATGGAGCGGAAGTCATTGATCAAGCAACTGAAGATGGCCCAAGGAACTCCTGCAGCAATGTCCTGGGGCTGAGATGATTGGCCTCCAACAACCACAACCATCTGTCTTTGTGCTAGGTATGACTCCAGCCAGTGAAGAGTTTACCCATTGACTCCAATTTCACTGGGGCTGCTTGGTGCAACAGTCAGTCAAATGCTGCCTTGTTGTCAAGCGCAGTTACTCTCACATCATCTCTGGATTCCTGTGTGTGTCTGGGTGAGTGTGTGCCTCTGTGTATCTGTGCATGTATGTATATTTGTCTGTGTGTATATGTGTGTGTGTGTGTTCGTGTGCACGTATACTCATAATACCTCACATCCAGGAACAACCTTATTATTGACCCTGAGGCCACATTGACATCTGGTTCAGTGGGAAAATAAAAGTTGTGCTGTTGAATTACACAGGTTTTCCGTGCTTTGAATGCAGTTTATGCAGAAAGACTAACTGAGTCTATGCACGCACAATCTGAATGTTCCGGCTGTCAGCCCACACAGCATTTAACATGGCACTGTGCTCTGTAACCTCTCCAGCTTATTATTGCACTAAAGACTCTGCGAACTGTCACACATTGGGACATTCCATTACTTTTTATAATATATCTTTTTCACCACTGCTGTCCTGAAGATGTTGACTCATGATTGGGATGTAGTTTCCCCATTAATCTACCGAAAGTGACTATTAGTGAGCCAGGCACTGAGTGTGAGTGTGCATTTCACCTGTACAGGGTATCACAGTTCAGCACAGTCCTGAGTTCACCTGAATTGCTGAGATTTTCTCTTTTCCCCTCCCAGCTGTCTATCCGCCCTATTCAATCATCTTAAACACCTCAATCAGATCACCTCTTAATCTTCTACACTCAAGGGAATTCAAGCCCAGTTTATGCAACCTGTCCTTATATTTTAACCTTCTTAGACCCAGTATCATTCTGCTGAATCTGCGCTGCACCCTTCCAAGGACAATATATCCTTTCTGAGGGCATTGTCCAATGGGAAGTGTGTTTTCACACCTGCTGCCCGTTGGATTGTCCAATGGGAAGTGTGTTTCATACCTACTCCTCAATGGATTGTCCAATGGGGTGTATTCCACACCTGCAGCTCATTAGATTGTCCAATGGGAAGTGTGTTTCATACCTACTCCTCAATGGATTATCCAATGGGGTGTATGCCACTCCTGCTTCTCATTTGATTGCCCAATGGGAAGTGTGTTTCATACCTGCTGCACAATGGATTATCCAATGGGGTGTATGCCACTCCTGCTTCTCATTTGATTGCCCAATGGGAAGTGTGTTTCATACCTGCTGCACAATGGATTATCCAATGGGGTGTATGCCACTCCTGCTTCTCATTTGATTGCCCAATGGGAAGTGTGTTTCATACCTGCTGCACAATGGATTATCCAATGGGGTGTATGCCACTCCTGCTTCTCATTTGATTGTCCAATGGGAAGTGTGTTTCATACCTACTCCTCAATGGATTGTCCAATGGGGTGTATTCCACACCTGCAGCTCATTAGATTGTCCAATGGGAAGTGTGTTTCATACCTACTCCTCAATGGATTATCCAATGGGGTGTATGCCACTCCTGCTTCTCATTTGATTGCCCAATGGGAAGTGTGTTTCATACCTGCTGCACAATGGATTATCCAATGGGAAGTGTGTTTCACACCTGGTGCTCATTGGATTGTGGGATTAAGTCTATACCTGGTTGCTGAGGTAAGGACAGAGATCCTATAAGATGCATGTTGGAATTTGACTCTATAGTTCTAGTGATCTGGGAGAATCATATTAGTTATTACTGCATTCCTTGCTCAAGCTAATTTAGATAGGTTCTGTTTGGGAAGGAGTTTCTTTTTACAATATTGTACATTGATCCTGTGTTTCAACCAACTAGTTATTAAACCATCCCATCCATTTGGGAATGGCTCAGTTTATTGGCTTGAGATATAATTAAACTAGTTAAAGGCTGAAGTGAGAGATAACCCTGAAACCCAACCTTGAAAAATGACCAGACGAGTGCTTGAGTTACTTTGTTGATGCAGTTTATGGTTGTATTGGGACAGGCACTGTGGTCCCAAATCATCCTTATGAAACCAGCGGGTTGGCATTTTAGCACATTTGAATCCCATTAGAAGCACATTGGCTGCTTGCTTGTCCTTTGTTCTTTTTAGTTTAAAAAGGCACCACAATCCTACACTTTTTCCCCCTTTTATGAAAAGGTCATATTGTTATGAAAAAAGTCCCATTAAGCTGCAATAATTTGGACCTTCACAAGCTGTGCACGATATTTGTGAGGAATTACATCTTGCCAAAATATTCGTGGCATGTTTCCTTGGCTAAACAAAAACCTGCTGCCATGTCCTTTGAGACAAAACACATGGGGCGGACTTAATAAGTTAAAAGTTGTTTTCCCTATAGGCACAGCAATTTACCACTCCCGGTATGTGAGTTAATTCATCTAATATACTTTTTCTTGGGTTTCTCCTCTTTCCCCCCCCCCCCCGCCTTTTATTTTGTTTCATTGATGTTTTTGGACTGCTGACAACAGTAGAATGATGTAGAGCAGAAGCAGAGCCAGGCCACTTCTCAATGTCATGTGGAGCCAACCTGCTGGAACAAGATCACAAGGACTGTTGAGTAGGTGGTTTGGACCAGTGGATGATACCAGAGCAGGGACCCTGGTGTGTGTATTTGTATTGTGTGGGCATGGGTGTGTGTGTTGGTGTCAGTGTATATTCGTGTTCAGGAATGTGTGTGGTGTGTGTGTCGGTGTCAGAGTGTATGTATGTTGGTGTTGAGGTTTGTGTGTGTTGTGTATTAGCGTGAATTACATATGTGTGTATTGGTGTCAGAGTGTGTGTGTGTTGGTGTTGGGTGTGTAGTGTATGGGTGTTGGTGTAAAGGGTGTATGGGGTGTGTGTGTGTTGGCATTGAGGTGTGTGTTGGTGTAAGAGTAAGTGTATGTCTCTGTAGGGGTGTGTATGCGGCCGTTGGTGTCAGGTGAGCATGCGTTGGTATAAAAGGGTTTGTGTGAATTGGTGTAGGGCTGTGTGTTGTGTGTGTATGTCATGATGTGTATGTGTCGAGTGTGTGTATGGGTATAGGGTGTATGTATGTGTCTGTGTATGTTGATGTTTGAGTGTGTGTGTCTTTTGGTGTAGGGTGTGGGTATGCCTGTGTATTGGTGTAGGCGTGAGTGCCTGTTGATTTCGGGGTGAGTGTATGTAGGAGTTAGTGAGTGTGTCTGTGTGTCATGTGTGTGGGGTGGTGTAGTGGATGTAGTGTGTATATGTTTATCTGTGTGTATTGGTGTAGTAGGATTGTAGGGGAGGGAGTGAATGTTTGTGGATGGGGTGCCAATCAAGTGGGCTGCTTTGTCCTGGATGGTGTCGAGCTTCTTAAGCGTTGTTGGAGCTGCACCCATCCAGGCATGTGGAGAGTATTTCATCATACTCCTGACTTGTGCCTTGTAGATGGTGGACAGGCTTTTGGGAGTCATGAGGTGAGTGACTCACCATAGGATTCCTAGCCTCTGACTTGCTCTTGTAGCCACGGTGTTTATATGGCTACTCCAGTTCAGTTTCCAGTCAATGGTGACCCACAGGATGTTGATAGTGGGGGATTCAGCGATTGTAATGCCATTGAATGTCAAGGGAAGATGGTTAGATTCTCTGTTACTGGAGATGGTGATTACCTGGCACTTGTGTGGCATGAATGTTACTTGCCACTCATGCCTGGATATTTTCCATGTCTTGCTGCATTTCTAGATGGACTGCTTCAGTATCTGAGGAGTTGCGAATGGTGCTGAACATTGCGCAATCATCAGCGAACATCCTCACTTCTGACCTTATGATTGAGGGAAAGTCATTGATGAAGCAGCTGAAAATGGTTGGGCCTAGGACACTACCCTGAGGAACTCCTGCAGTGATGTAAAAACAAGAAATGCTGGAAATACTCAGCAGGTCTGGCAGCATCTGTGGAAAGAGAAGCAGAGTTAACGTTTCGGGTCAGTGATCCTTCTTCGGAACACAGTGCAGTGATGTCCTGGAACTCAGATGACTGACCTCCAACAACCACAACCATCTTCCTTTGCACTAGGTACTAAGTACGATGTGTCGGGTGTGTGGGCTGGTGTAGCCAGTGTATGTGTGTGCCTTTGTGTATTGATGGACAGGTGATTGTGTGTCTGCGTTGGGGTGTGTATTGTTACAACCGACCGCTCAAGTCAAAGCCCCCAATCAAAATATATGATTCTGATTGTGCTGGAAGAAACGCACCATTGATTCAGTCCTGTCCCTCCACAGATTACCTAACATATCATTTTAAACTTTCCAAATTAAAGAAAGACCCAGCCAAATTGTACCATCTATTAACCCCCCTGAATGAGGCTAACCAAACCAGGTGTCTTTAGATCAACAAATTAACTGTTTAATTAAAAAAAACTAAATTCCTAAACACTGCTAAGATATAAACAACATTTAAAATAGAAAACATTAGAGTCCTTGCATATTTACGCTCCTGCCAAAGCGAAATCTTCCCATGTGGAATAGTCCAAGGTTGCTTGAAGTCCTCACAGCCGTCCGACGGGGAAAATAAAAGGTTCTTCAACAGTAGAACAGTCCATAGTCTAACTCAGCAGTTGAACTGGTGCTCTTCTTTTCCCAGCGATGAATTCCAACAATTACAGTTCAGTTTTTTTTTTTTTTTTTTTTTTTGCGAGGAGCAGCCTTGATAGAACGGGGTGCGGAGCGGACTTTCAGCTGAGCGGTCAATTTCAGTAAGTTACAAGTTAATCCCTTTTTTGTTTCGGAGGACCGGGGACTGCTGGGTAGGGGAAAACTATTTATTTGGGCAGTTTTAAAATCTTTGTCTTTTGCGAGGAGCAGCCTTGATAGAACGGGGTGCGGAGCGGACTTTCAGCTGAGCGGTCAATTTCAGTAAGTTACAAGTTAATCCCTTTTTTGTTTCGGAGGACCGGGGACTGCTGGGTAGGGGAAAACTATTTATTTGGGCAGTTTTAAAATCTTTGTCTTTTGCGAGGAGCAGCCTTGATAGAACGGGGTGCGGAGCGGACTTTCAGCTGAGCGGTCAATTTCAGTAAGTTACAAGTTAATCCCTTTTTTGTTTCGGAGGACCGGGGACTGCTGGGTAGGGGAAAACTATTTATTTGGGCAGTTTTAAAATCTTTGTCTTTTGCGAGGAGCAGCCTTGATAGAACGGGGTGCGGAGCGGACTTTCAGCTGAGCGGTCAATTTCAGTAAGTTACAAGTTAATCCCTTTTTTGTTTCGGAGGACCGGGGACTGCTGGGTAGGGGAAAACTATTTATTTGGGCAGTGGCAGTACCCGAGACACTACACGTGTAGTGTCTCCCACCCACCCTCCTCCTCTAACCAAAAAAAAAGGACTCTAGGGTGTTGATAAGGTAAGCTTTTTATTTAAAACTTCAGTCCGTCGGATTGCTAAGCGAACAAGTTTTGACTTTTTTTTTTCGTTTGGTTTTTCAGTAGATTTATTGGGAATCTAGAATAGTGGGAATGGAGGTAAAGGCAGTTGTATGTTCCTCCTGCAGAATGTGGGAGGTAGGGGTCGCCAAGAGTGTCCCTGCTGACTGCATCTGCGGGAAGTGCACCCAACTCCAGCTCCTCGCAGACCGCGTTAGGGAGCTGGAGCTGGAGCTGGATGAACTTCGGATCATTCGGGAGGCGGAGGGGATTATTGACAGGAGTTATAGGGAGGCAGTCACACCTCAGGTAAAAGAAGTAGGTAGATGGGTTACCGTCAGGGGAAGGAAAGGGAACCAGCAGGCAGTGCAGGGATCCCCTGTGGCCGTTTCCCTCAACAACAGGTATACCGTTTTGGATACTGTTGGGGGGGACGACTTACCAGGGGTAAGCAATGGGGTGCAGGTCTCTGGCACAGAGTCTGTCCCTGTTGCTCAGAAGGGAAAAGGGAAGAGGAGCAGAGCATTAGTCATTGGGGACTCCATAGTTAGGGGAACAGATAGGAGGTTCTGTGGGAACGAGAGAGACTCACGGTTGGTGTGTTGCCTCCCAGGTGCCAGGGTACGTGATGTCTCCGATCGTGTTTTTGGGATCCTTAAGGGGGAGGGGGAGCACCCCCAAGTCGTGGTCCACATAGGCACCAACGACATAGGTAGGAAGAGAGATGGGGATTTAAGGCAGAAATTCAGGGAGCTAGGGTGGAAGCTTAGAGCGAGAACAACCAGAGTTGTTATCTCTGGGTTGTTGCCTGTGCCACGTGCTAGCGAAGAGAGGAATAGGGAGAGAGAGGAGTTGAACACGTGGCTGCAGGGATGGTGTAGGAGGGAGGGTTTTGGTTTCCTGGATAATTGGGGCTCTTTCTGGGGTAGGTGGGACCTCTACAAACAGGATGGTCTTCACCTGAACCAGAGGGGTACCAATATCCTGGGGGGGAGATTTGTTAGTGCTCTTCGGGGGGGTTTAAACTAAATCAGCAGGGGAATGGGAACCTAAATTGCAGTGCCAGTGTACAGGCTGTTGAGAGTAGTGAGGTAGGGGATAAGGTTACAGGGACGCAAGAGGGCACTGGCAAGCAAGAACTTGGTTTAAAGTGTGTCTACTTCAACGCCAGGAGCATCCGGAATAAGGTGGGTGAGCTTGCAGCATGGGTTGGTACCTGGGATCCTGATGTTGTGGCCATTTCGGAGACATGGGTAGAGCAGGGGCAGGAATGGATGTTGCAGGTTCCGGGATTTAGATGTTTCAGAAAGAACAGAGAAGAGGGTAAAAGAGGGGGGGGTGTGGCATTGTTAATCAAGGAAAGTATTACAGCGGCAGAAAGGACGTTTGAGGACTCGTCTACTGAGGTAGTATGGGCCGAGGTTAGAAACAGGAGAGGAGAGGTCACCCTGTTGGGAGTTTTCTATAGACCTCCGAATAGTTCCAGAGATGTAGAGGAAAGGATAGCGAAGATGATTCTCGACAGGAGCGAGAGTAACAGGGTAGTGGTTATGGGGGACTTTAACTTTCCAAATATTGACTGGAAATACTATAGTTCGAGTACTTTAGATGGGTCTGTTTTTGTCCAGTGTGTGCAGGAGGGTTTTCTGACACAGTATGTGGACAGGCCAACCAGGGGCGATGCCACATTGGATTTGGTACTGGGTAATGAACCCGGCCAGGTGTTTGATTTAGATGTAGGTGAGCACTTTGGCGATAGTGATCACAATTCGGTTAGGTTTACCTTAGCGATGGGCAGGGACAGGTATATACCGCAGGGCAAGAATTATAGCTGGGGGAAAGGAAATTATGACGCGATTAGGCAAGATTTAGGATGTGTAGGATGGGGAAGGAAACTGCAGGGGATGGGCACAAACGAAATGTGGAGCTTATTCAAGGAGCAGCTAATGCGTGTCCTTGATAAGTATGTACCGGTCAGGCAGGGAGGAAGTTGTCGAGCAAGGGAGCCGTGGTTTACTCAAGAAGTTGAAGCGCTTGTCAAGAGGAAGAGGGCGGCTTATGTTAGGATGAGGCGTGAAGGCTCAGTTAGGGCGCTTGAGAGTTACAAGCTAGCCAGGAAGGATCTAAAGGGAGGGCTAAGAAGAGCAAGGAGAGGACACGAGAAGTCATTGGCGGATAGGATCAAAGAAAACCCTAAGGCTTTCTATAGGTATATCAGGAATAAACGAATGATAAGAGTTAGAACAGGGCCAATCAAGGATAGTAGTGGGAAGTTGTGTGCGGAATCAGAGGAGATAGGGGAAGCGTTAAATGAATATTTTTCGTCAGTATTTACAGTAGAGAAAGAAAATGTTGCCGAGGAGATTACTGAGATACAGCCTACTAGGCTAGATGGGATTGAGATTCACAAGGAGGAGGTGTTAGCAATTTTGGAAAGAGTGAAAATAGATAAGTCCCCTGGGCCAGATGGGATTTATCCTAGGATTCTCTGGGAAGCCAGGGAGGAGATTGCAGAGCCGTTGTTGTTGATCTTTAAGTCGTCATTGTCGACAGGAGTAGTGCCGGAGGACTGGAGGATAGCAAATGTTGTCCCCTTGTTCAAGAAGGGGAGTAGAGACAGCCCTGGTAATTATAGACCTGTGAGCCTTACTTCGGTTGTGGGTAAAATGTTGGAAAAGGTTATAAGAGACAGGATTTATAATCATCTTGAAAAGAATAAGTTCATTTGCGATAGTCAGCACGGTTTTGTGAAAGGTAGGTCGTGCCTCACAAACCTTATTGAGTTTTTCGAGAAGGTGACCAAACAGGTGGATGAGGGTAAAGCCGTGGATGTGGTGTATATGGATTTCAGTAAGGCGTTTGATAAGGTTCCCCACGGTAGGCTATTGCAGAAAATACGCAAGTATGGGGTTGAAGGTGATTTAGAGCTTTGGATCAGAAATTGGCTAGCTGAAAGAAGACAGAGGGTGGTGGTTGATGGCAAATGTTCATCCTGGAGTTTAGTTACTAGTGGTGTACCGCAAGGTTCTGTTTTGGGGCCACTGCTGTTTGTCATTTTTATAAACGACCTGGATGAGGGTGTAGAAGGGTGGGTTAGTAAATTTGCGGATGACACGAAGGTCGGTGGAGTTGTGGATAGTGTCGAAGGGTGTTGTAGGGTACAGAGGGACATAGATAGGCTGCAGAGCTGGGCTGAGAGATGGCAAATGGAGTTTAATGTGGAGAAGTGTGAGGTGATTCACTTTGGAAGGAGTAACAGCAATGCAGAGTACTGGGCTAATGGGAAGATTCTTGGTAGTGTAGATGAGCAGAGAGATCTTGGTATCCAGGTACATAAATCCCTGAAAGTTGCTACCCAGGTTAATAGGGCTGTTAAGAAGGCATATGGTGTGTTAGCCTTTATTAGTAGGGGGATCGAGTTTCAGAGCCACGGGGTCATGATGCAGCTGTACAAAACTCTGGTGAGGCCGCACCTGGAGTATTGCGTGCAGTTCCGGTCACCGCATTATAGGAAGGATGTCGAAGCTTTGGAAAGGGTGCAGAGGAGATTTACTAGGATGTTGCCTGGTATGGAAGGAAGGTCTTACGAGGAAAGGCTGAGGGACTTGGGGTTGTTTTCGTTAGAGAGAAGGAGGAGGAGAGGTGACTTAATAGAGACATACAAGATAATCAGAGGGTTAGATAGGGTGGATAGTGAGAGTCTTTTTCCTCGGATGAGGATGGCAAACACGAGGGGACATAGCTTTAAGTTGAGGGGTGAAAGATATAGGACAGATGTCAGAGGTAGTTTCTTTACGCAGAGAGTAGTAGGGGCGTGGAACGCCCTGCCTGCAACAGTAGTAGACTCGCCAACTTTAAGGGCATTTAAGTGGTCATTGGATAGACATATGGATGTAAATGGAATAGTGTAGGTCAGATGATCGGCGCAACATCGAGGGCCGAAGGGCCTGTACTGCGCTGTAATATTCTAATTCTAAAAAAAAAAAAGTAGTTAAAGGAATTTGATTATTTTCTTTTAAGAAATTAATCTGGCTTGACATCAGAATTCTGAGAGTATAATAAATAAGGTTTAAATAAACTGAGGGAACTCTCATTTCCTTCAGTATATGCTGGTCCAGCTGTCCAGCTGAGAGTTAGAACAGTCTGTTTCCACTATAAGCCAGTTCAAAATTAAATTGTAACAATGAATCTCTCGATCATCAGTCTCTGAGCGGCTGTATCCCAGGGCAACAAGAATGCCTTCTTTAATTCAGTCTCTGAGTGGCTGTATCCCAGGGCAACAAGAATGCCTTCTTTGACTCAGTCTCTGGAGCTTGTTGCCTTAAAGTAGTACTGCTCCTTTTCTAGCCTTAAAGGCACACCGCATTCTTCCCAGGGAAAAAAACTGCAGGATCATAACAATATGTAAGAAGGATTAGACTGACATCAGTGCAGTGTTCACATCACAGGCTGTGCAATCATGCTGTTAGGCCCCAGTCTCAGTTTGCTTTGATGTTGAAGCCAGAAGGTGGCACAAAAAGGTGATTGGGAAATTTCAGTTCTCCATGGATCATGCAAACTTTTTTATCCCAATTTAAATTGTGGTATTACCTTACAGTTTTTATTTTGTCCTACTTACTTTGACTGTTGCTTGTTTTTTTTTGGCCCTCTAATTTTATCCCCACTCTCTGAAGGAGGCTTGCTGTCACTGGGTTACCATCCCAGAGGTCTGGTTTGCCTCTGGTCTCTTGCTCAAAGTGGCTGCACTTCCTATGTGAGACCGGATAGTGGGTGCTGACCAGTCAATTGGTTCACAGCTGAGTCCAGCAATGTTTCACCCAAGCAACCACCCCCACCGCGCTCCCCCACCCCGGCTCCCTGATCCCTACCCCCACTCCTGCTGCCCACTGTCCAGAGCTGGAAGCACGTTCCAACCTGAGTCACTGATTAACAGCATGAGCGAGAACACAGGCTGTTTTTATTCCACTCTTTAACATGCTGAGACGCTGATCACAACTGATAGCATTTCCACTGCCCCTGGGCTGAGCTCAACAGCCTCATTATTCATATTTATGTAGAATTTACAGCACAGAAACAGGCCATTTGGCCCAACTGGTCCTTGCCAGTGTTTATGCTCCATGTGAAGCTCTTCCCACCCCTCGTCCCACACTATCAGAATAACCGTCTATTCGTCTCCACCTCGTGTTCATCTCACTTCCTTAAAATGCATCTATGCTTTTCCACAACAACTCCCTGTGGTTGTGAGTTCCATGTTCTAACCACTCTCTGGGTAAAGTAGTTTCTCCTGAATTCCCTGTCGGATTTATTAGTTACTATCTTTTATTTACGGCCTCTGGTTTTAAACTAGCCCTCAATTTTAAAGACCCCTATTAGGTCACCCTTCAGCCTTCTCTTTTGTAGGGAGACAAGTCCCAGTCTGTTCAGTCTTTCCCGATAGTTATAACCTCTAGTTTTGGTATCATCCTAGCAAACCTTTTTTGCACCTCCTCCAGTTGTATGCTGTTCTGCTAATCCCATCCTTAAATTGGCGGAGTTTTACCAGAACAATAAAGATCTTTCTTTGATCTCCTCTTGCCTCTAATCAAACTGTGACTCCCACCGTCCGAAACTGATTTCATAAACAGCTGATGTGAAAATTCTGATTTTTTTTTATTGCAGTAAATGATTTCGTTTTCCAGAAAAAAAATCCTTGATGTAAATGCAGAACTCCAGCCAACTAGAGTTAATGGTGCATAAGCAAAATATTGCAGATGTTGGTAATCTGAAATAAAAACGCAAGATGCTGGAAATACACAGCAGTTCAGGCAGCATCTGTAGAGAGAGAAACAGATTAACATTTCAGGGTGATGACCAGTTGTCAGAACTGGAAAAAGTTAGAAATGTAACAGGTTTAAAGCAAGTACAGAGGAACGGAAAGGGAGGAGGGGAGAATGAAAGGGAAGCTCTGTTATAGGGTGGAAGACAGGAGAGATAAATGACAAAAGGAGTGATGGTGCAAGGCAAAAGGTCAATGGTAATGAGACAAGTAAAGAAACAAAATATGGATCTAGAGGAGATGTAAAAGGGAAAACACAAAATCATCACCAACAGCTGCTGTCCAAAAACAGAATAAACACAAACAACACAAGAAGAAAAACAAATCGAGCAGTGGTTACGATGTGAAGTTGTTGAATCCGATGTTGAGTCCGGAAAGCTCTAAAATGCCTAATCAAAAGATGAGGTGCTGTTCCTCGAGTTTCCGTTGAACTTCATTGGAACAATGTAGGAGGCCAAGGACAGAGAGGTCAGAGTAGGAATGGAGCAAGGAATTCAAATGACAAACGACTGGAAGCTCAGGGTCACGATTACGGACTGAATGGAGGTGTTCCACAAAGCGGTCACCCAATCTATGTTTAGTCTCCTTGATGTAGGGGAGACCACATTGTGACCAGCAAATACAGTATACTAAATTGAAAGAAGTTGTTTCATGGAAGGAGTGACTCCTAGTTCTATACTCTCCAGCCAAGGGAAACATCCTCCCAGCATCTATCAAGTTAAGCTCCTTACGAATTTTATATATTTCAAACAGGGAAGAGAAATTCTGTGGAGTTATGTGTATCTTATTCATTTTACAATAGATCCACTGCTCAGTCAGCGGCAATTACCTATCATTTGTTATTTTAATATTTTCTATATTGGCTGCTCACGCTATCTCTCACCATTAGCATCATACCATCACCGAGATCTGGGAATGGTGATGGTGCTAAATACTTATAGATTGGAGAAAAGAAAAACATTCTTAGGATAGTAAAGATGTGGAATCGACTCTCAGAGAAGGGAGTTGATTTTGAGTTTGAGGCCAACTGAGAGCTTTAGGAAGGATCTGGGTCTATGTCTATTGAGTACGGGAATTGAGAGTTATTGTGATATTAATGATACTGTGTGATTCACTTCTTCTGGGAAAGCAGTAGCAGGAATCTAGTGTCCCTTCAAACAGGATCTCAACGATATTGGAGGGATGTCCACTAAAGGATATTCAGCTATGGGCTCTGCAAGTAGTGAGATTGGTGAGCCCGATTGTTCATTTCTTCTTTCAAATGTTCTGACATTCACAATTGTTGATGCCACTGTGTGGTTAATATACATCAACATCTGAACAGCACCTCTCTGTGCACTGGAATAAAATCTGCAATTGATGTTGGGAGTTGCAATCCGATTACGAGACTAGAGACTGTGATCATTGAATAATTTTAATAGGAGATTCCCCAGATGGCTCAGTTGGTTCAGGTAATATTTAAGTTAGTCATAGAGGTCAGAAGATCCCAGGTTGGGTTCCCACTTTGTGCTGTGTTTGCTGATCTCGACCAGCAATGAGGTAAATAGAGTGTCTCAGATCTAGGGAGGAGGATTTTAATCGGGGTTCCCATGCCTGGTAAATATCCAATGAGCACCAGTGGAAGGTGCACGAGTGCAGATTTTGAGTTAGAACAGAATCAGGCTTGGCTGTGATGCACTCCTGTGGTTTGCTGGCCCACCAAAAATCACTGCCCAGGATCACACACGAAGAGCAGTCTCTTTGGGGTGAGGAATCAGAGGGTGACTGGTACCCATGGAAACATAACCACATCATGGACCCCAAAGACCTGACATCCCACCCTGCTGGATTAACTGTAGAGGATCAGGACTTCCTGTTCACCACATATCTTCCATACACAGGCCTGTTGGAGTTCTCAGGCCTTGCCATCTTATATAAGTGACCTGTACCAACACCAGTGTAGCTGTGGTTGCCTCTAGGTGGCAGTGTTCTCCAGCCTGCTGAAGCAATGGAACAGGTTGGGGCTCTTTAGAAAAGAGAAGACTGAATGGTGACCTAATTATAAAAGGGTTTGAAAACATGGATGTAGAGAAGTTATTTCCACTTGTCGGAGAGACCAACACTAGGGACCATAAACATAAGATAGCCACAAATAAATCCAGTGCACAGTGGCGCAGTGGTTAGCACTGCAGCCTCACAGCTCCCGGGACCCGGGTTCGATTCCGGGTACTGCCTGTGTGGAGTTTGCAAGTTCTCCCTGTGTCTGCGTGGGTTTCCTCCGGGTGCTCTGGTTTCCTGCCACAAGCCAAAAGACTTGCAGGTTGGTAGGTAAATTGGCCATTATAAATTGTCACTAGTATAGGTAGGTGGTAGGGAAATATAGGGACAGGTGGGGATGTTTGGTAGGAATATGGGAATAGTGTAGGATTAGTATAAGTGGGTGGTTGATGTTCGGCACAGACTCGGTGGGCCGAAGGGCCTGTTTCAGTGCTGTATCTCTAATCTAATCTAATCTTCTCTATCAAGAGAGTAGACGAATAGCATAGATGCATTTAAGAGGAAGCACATGGAGGAGGAAGGAATAGAAGGATGTGTTGATAGAATTGAGTGAAACAGGGTGAGAGGAGGCTCGTGTGGACACCAGTATGAGCCACCTGGGCTGAATGGCCTGTTTCTCTGTTGTAAATATTATATAATTCTAAATTCTGGCAGGTGTGGCAGACAGATTGGCAGATGTGTGGACCTGTTTCCTGAAGGGGCCAGTTCCTGTACAGCAGCCACTTTGCCATGGCCTCTCTCACTTTGGCAGCTCCTGCATCGGCTGCATTAGACTATCAGCTCCTGACTGATATTTCTCCTTTCACCATGGCAACATTCTGTTAATGCAAGGACCAGAATAAAGGGGACAAGTGATCAATCAATTCATGTTGGGGACTGGGGGGAGGGGGACGGGCGTGCCGGGTGAGTGAGGAAACAAATTATGACCTTTTTCCTTTTACAGAACACAAGGGCTTTCAAAACTTACAGCTTTTTAAGGCGTTGTAACTTATTCAAATAATGAGGACAATATATTTGGGGACAGGGAGCCAGAGCACAAGACAAGATTGTGAGGAGATGCTGAACATCAAAACTTCAAGAAGTCTAAAGAGTGGAAGGTCAGTGGGATGGATGTTGACTCTGCACAATTTGCATGTTTAGATCTCACCTGTTTTAAACTATCAGAGTATCTGGTCTTTACCACATTGCTGTTTGTGGGAGTTTGCTGTGTGGATACTGGCTGCACGTTTCCTGCATTGCAATCATGACTACACTTCAAAAGAACTTCATTGGCTGTAAAGTGCTTTGAGATGTCCAGTGGTCATGAAAGATTCTACATAAATGCAAATCTTTCTTTTTATCATACAAAGCTAAGATCTACCCAGTGGGTATGCAGGGGAGGACTGGACCCATATTTATTTTTCTGCCTTTCTGAGATGATGGTCTTCATATTGTAACTTGGCTCAAACTGGTAAACTCCTCCATTGAGGACCGATGAGATTTTTGATAACAGCCGACAATCCTTTATAGATAAGGATCAATGGAGCTTGTAGTAGAAACTTTCATAAGTCATCTTACCCTCACTTTTCATCCCTGGAGGAATTATCTGGAGCCAGGTTTGAAGTGCAGTAGATTCTAACTACATACTTGTGCACCAATGAACTGTGCCATAGAATTCAACTGCTTAGCCTTGTCCCCTTTTATGGAGAGTTCCTGATCTCGAGCAGACCTTTAAGCAGGACAATTTGACATGTATAGCTGCTAGGTTATCAATGCCATCATGAGAATAGAGGGGTCTGCACCACCAACACACAACAAGCTCATAGCAAGTCGGCAGTCCAGTCGGACACTACCACCTGACTTCCTTTTCCACTGCAGTAAATACAAACTTGATCTGCTGCTGCAGCCAGCATGTGGCTCAGTGGCAGCAGTCTTGTCTCTGACTGAGGTGATTGTAGATTCAAGACCTACTACAGCAATTTGAGCTGGTGCTCTAGTACACCACTGCAGAGCTGCTGTCTTTCAGATGAGATGTTAAACTGAGGCCTCACCTGCCTTCTCAGGTGGATGTACAACCTTGCATGGCACTCTTTTAAAGAAGATCAGTGGAGTTCTCCTGGCCAATACTTATCTCTAGAACAGATTATCTGGTCATTATCATATCGCTATTTGTGGGAGCTTGCTGTGTGCAAATTGGCTGCTGCATTTCCTATAACACTTTAAAAAGTATTTCAGGCTGTAAAGGGCTTTGGGACATCCTGAGGCTGTAAAAGGTGCCACAGAAATGCAAGTTTTGCTGAACTTTGTTAACGGCTTGTTTCACACAACTGATGCATTCCAATTTCTCCCACAGAGGCTCCTAATGGAAACCATCACAGCACTGAAGTTCTCTTTGCTTCAGACAAGAATGAACTTTGCAAAGCCTTGTCTACCCCTCACAAATGTCTGCCAAATAGGAGGCACCTGCCACTTTCAGGAACATTAAAGCCTGACCATTAAAACCTCTGGCCCATCAATTGACATATGTTTTCCCTAATATCCTGTTGGCCAGAGCAGAACTCCATTGACAAAGACCCAAGGCAGGTCACCTGTCCATGCGTGAGGTTATAGAATAGTGTATGGCAAGCAAAGCAACTCGTGAAATCCTAAGCAAATATTGACATCGATATTGAGGAGGTAGCCCTCAACTTGGATTCTCTGGCTTCGGATGAACTAACCTCCAATCACTGAACTTCAAATCTGCCAAGGATATGTAAACTTGGCTCAGTTGGGTGTTGTCCTTTTTTGGTCAGTCTAATGAAAAAGAGAGATCTACAAATGAACAAGAAATCCAAGTTCAACTCAAAGCCAATTTTGAACGTTGTCAAGGCCAGTTCAGTCAAACTGCTCAAGTTCAACAGAGTTCAGTGTTTTGTCTTTTTATTATTTTTGTAATGTCCAGCCTTGACTGTTGATTTACTCTTAGATTTGTACTCTCTGTCCCTTCCTGTCACGGTCTATTTATCATTTTCCATATTAATAACTTTCTCTCTTGCCTTGTCTCTACACTTTGATTTACCACATCTTCCCAAATTTGATCCCTTGCCCCCACTATTTAGTTTAGAACCCTCTCTACTTCCCCAGAACGGTTCAGGTGTAGACCATCTCAATGATACAGTCTCCACTTTCTCCAGTACTGGTGCCACTGCCCCACAAACTGGAACCCAATTCCACTGCACCAGTCTTTGAGCCATGCATTTATTTCTCTAATATTATTTGCCCTATGCCAATTTGCACATGGCTCGGGTAATAATCAGAGATAATTACCTTTGAGGTTCTGCTTCTTAATTTGGTGCCTCATACTGACAATGCAGAACCTCCTTCCTTGTCCTGCCTATGTTGGTACCTACATGGACCACAACGACTGGATCCTCCCCCTCCCACTGTAAGTTCCTCTTCAGACCTGAGCAGATGTCCTGAAGTCTGGCACCAGGCAGGCAACACAGCCGTCTGGATTCCCGCTCTTTGTTGTATAGAACAGTGTCAATCCCCCTCATTATACTGTCCCCTACTACCACTATATTCCTTTTTGCTCCCCCCACTTGAATGGCTTCCTGTACCATGGTGCCATGGTCAGGTTGCTCATCCACCCTGCAGCCCCCACTCTCATCCAAACAACCCACCATTAAACCAAAACTAGGGACCATAAATATAAGATAGTCAATTATAAATCCAAAAAGGATTGTGGTTAGATTGTGGAACTTACTACTACAAGGAGTAGTGGAGGTGACTAGCATAGATTTACGGGGAAGCTAGATGAACACTCGAGGGAGAAAGGAATAGAAAGTAATGCTTGGAGGTGGGAGGAGGTTCACGTGGAGCATATGCACTGGTATGCACCAGGTGGGTCAAATGGTCTATTTCAGTGTTGTACATTCTATATATTTCCATTGCCATACTTAAGCTATTTATTTTAAATAGCTTAATGCCTCAGCTGAAGTATTGGACAAAGCAATGTCATGAATGTGTCAAATCTTCAGTCGCTAATATCACCAATAGTAAATTCTGGGATCAGAAGAACTATTTACAACATTATAGTAAAGTGCAATCTACAAAAGTCTGTGCACAAAACTATCTCATAGTTTTAAACATTTTTTTAGTTCATTCATGGCATGTGGGCAACACCCGATTCCAGGACTGTGACAATTTGCTCCCAAGCCTTTCTTATTGCCAGTCTTGAGCCAGTAGTTGGGAGTGAAAGTAGCTTGTCCATTTATTTCCCCCCTTCTGAAAGGCAAATGGGTTATTCCCCCCACCCCTACTGTGGTAGGACTGAGATTGGGAATGCAGTTTGAGCGGAACTCTAGCTGAAAATTGCTGTCCTTCCATCTATTGTGAGTAGAGAACATGAATTGAAGAACATCACCAAATACCCAAGGCAGAGGTTAAAAGATTCATAATGCAGAGGGTTGTTAGAGTGTAGAATCCCCTACCAAAAACATTGATGGAAGTAGAATCCATAATAGTTTTTAAATGTGAATCAGATAAATATTTGAAAAATAAAATAATTAAAAGTTATGGAGAAATGGCAGGGACTGGGGCTAATATATCGCTTTCAATGAGGCTGGCAGAGGTGCAATGGGCCGAATGGCTTCTGTAAGGATACAGATGTTCCAGTGAACCTGGACAGCAGTCAGTCAAAGAAGACTACACAAACATGGTAGGTTCGTTAACCAAAGAGCAAATTTGTTCCCCACAATATCCAAATGTAATATCTAAAGGGGTATGGTTAACCCTTTCCTTCACCTTCTTCTGTGCTGTAAGAATATATGATTTTATGAATTAATTTTCATTGCCCCCTATCTCTGTAACCTCCTCCAGCCCTACAACTCTCCAAATTCTCTGCGGTCCTCCAATTCAGGCCTCTTACGCACATTGATTTTAATTGTTCTGTCACTGGCGGCAGTGCTTTCAGCTTCCTCAGTCCTAAGCTCTGGAATGTTGTGCCTAATTTAACTCGGGATGGGAAGATTGACCCTTTTTCCAATTATGTCAAACTCCCAGGCACCAGACACCGGAGCACAAACATAAGACAAGGAGAAGTTTAGTACAACTGTTTTATTTAGATACCAAATAAGTACAAGTCTCACTTCTTGTACAAGATACTAACCGTCAATGCAGAGGTGATCACTGAGCCTCCGGACTCAGGGTCCTGCCTTCAAGAGCTGTTCCTTGGTTCTCGCCGAGGACATACTTAAGAATTAACGCTTATAATATTCTTTAAAGGCTCATTGCTCAACCCATGACTTACATAATCGTGTCTTGCATGGTCTTTAAGATAAAGCTCCAAACATTAGCTCATTTTTGATTAGCAGGCGTTAGTGATTTAGCTGCCTAAGCAGATGTCCAAACTTGTAAGCGACACCCATTGTTTGTTCCCCTGAATCTGCTCCCCTTTATCTGCACCGTTCAACAGTCATTTATTTATTCCCCTTTGTATGCACCGTTCAACAGTCATTTATTTATTCCCCTTTGTCTGCACCGTTCAACAGTCACTTATTTATTCCCCTTTGTCTGCACCGTTCAACAGTTACTTATTTATTCCCCTTTGTCTGCACCGTTCAACAGTCATGTACCTTTAACCACAAGTTTTGACATGTCTGTAAGCTAACTTCAGCAAATTCTGCACCTATCTCAGCTGCCTTAGAGCATGCAGGGTTCAGAACAATACTTGACCAATTTTTCAAGGCCTACAGGAATTCCCTCCTTAAACTTCTCCATCTCGCTCTCCTCCTGTAAGATGCTCCTTAAAATCTACCTCTTTTTCCAAGCTTTTGGGTCATCTGTCATAATATTCCCTATGTGGGCTTGGTGTCAAATTTTATTTGATAATGTCCCTGTGAAGCACCTTGGGACATTTTACGATGTTAAAGGTGCTATATAAATACAAATAATGCAATTGTTTCTATTGTAGGTAATTTTTGTCAGTGTCCTTGTCATTGGTCTCTAGTAGTTTTCCCACCACTGATCTCAGACTGATTGACCTGTAGTTATCAGGCTTATCCCTCTCGTTTTTGAACAGTCCTCTGGTACCACTCCTATATCTAAGGAGCTTCAGCTACCTTCACCTTAACTTTTCTCAGTAACCTTGGTGCATCCCACCTGGACCAGGTGATTTGTTAACTTTGAGTGATGCCCACCTATTTAGCACCTCCTTTTTATCTATTTTTATCCTATCCAATATCTCAACTCCTCCTCTAACTGCTGCATCAACTTCATCCTCTACTTTTGTGGAGATAGATGCAAATTATGCATTCAATCATGCCTCTGTCTCGACAAGAAGTTTTCCTTTTTTGTGTCCTATCAGCCCCACAATTCTTTTAACTATCCTTTTAATTTTTATATGTTCATAAAAAAATTTGGGTTCCCTTTTAGGTTGCATGCCAATGTCATCTCATGTTCTCTCTTTGTCCGTCTTATATCCTTTTTCTATTGCGCCCTGCACTATGTGTATTGGGCCTACATTTTTGACTGTATTCTCTAGCTGCCATTTGTCATAAACCTATTTTTCTGTTTTATTTTAACCGCTGTTCCTTTTGTCATCCAGGGAGCTCTAGCCTTTGATACCGCATCTATTCCGCCATTCAATTACATCATGGCTAATCTTTATCTTAACTCCATCAACTCACTTTGGTTCCATAACCCTTAATATCCTTGCGGGAAAAAATCTATCAATCTCAGTCTTTACATTTTCAATTGAGCCTAGAGCTCAACAACTTGTTCTGGGGGTGGGAGTTCCAGATTTCCAGTATCTTTTGTGTGAAGAAGTGCTTCCTGGCATTACCCCTGAACATACTAGCTCTAATTTTAAGATTATGCCCCCTTATTCTGGACTCACCCCTACCAGAGGAAATAGTTTCCCCCTATCTACCCTATCAAATCCTTTAAGCATCTTAAACACCTCCATTAAATCACCCCTTAAACATCTATATTTAAGCGAATAAAAGTCTAACCTATGCAACCTGTCTTCATAATTCAAACCTTTTAGCCCCTATATCATTCTGGTGAATCAGGATCCCCTCCAAAGTAAATATATCCTTCCTGAGGTCCAATGCAGTCCAAATATATCCTTCCTGAGGTCCAATGCAGTCCAAAGATATCCTTCCTGAGGTCCAACTGAATGCAGTCTTCCAGATAGGGATCTAACCAAAACTCTGTACAGCTGTGACATAACTTCCACTATCTGTTGTTTCAGTTTTCAGTTTAACTAAAGGAATGTCACATGAAACTCTTAAATATTTGTAGCAGTGATTTCTAGGCTAGAGACACTATTGGTTCATTAGGAGAAGAAGCCGGAAGATATATAATCAAACAGCAATAAACTGCAGATAGTTGAAATCTGAAACAAAAGCAGGAAATGCTGGAAACATTCAGCTGGTCAGACAAGTTCTGATGAAGAGTCCACACCTCAAATGGTCTGTTTCTCTTCACAGCTGCTGAATGACTGGCTGGACGTTTCCAACCTTTTGTGTCGTTGTTTCTACTTTACAGAAAGTGCGACGGCACGTTTTTGCAGGACTGGCTTGTTCCCATTCTTCTGTAGATGATTTTTGTAATCAAACTAGAAGCCAAGTATGTGGAACAATACCCAATAGATCAGGTTGGGAATGTATGCTTGGTTCATATACCATCACCAGTAGACCACTTTTGAAGACTTCTGACCAGCAGGATCGGAGTGGTAGTGACTTGATTACCATGGCGATACATTTACTGCCCTGTTCCCACTGGTCGCCATTTTGTTTGGGGCCTCCATATGGGTGACCTAAGCACCCGCCTGTTTCAGATGGGAGCCGAGTTGTAATATGCTTATCGGGGTCCTATGAGGTACTTAGGATCATGATGCAATTTCAAGGCACCAATTCACACTCCATCAGACTTGGCCAATTAGTACCAAACCAGCGCATCTTAACAAACCCAAAGTACAAAGGAGATAGGTTGTATGGAGCGTTTTAAAGGAGGAGAGAGAGGTAGAGAGGCAGAGAGGTTTAGCAAGAGAATTCGAGAGCTTAGGATCTAGGTAGCTGTAGGCATGGCCGCCAGTGGTGGAGTGATGAACACTGAGGATGGACGAGAAGCCAAAATTGGAGGAGTGCAGAGTTCTCGGAGGTGATTTTACAGTCTGGGGAAACCTATCATAGTATTCCCATTGCAAAATACACTGTCACACCATAAAGAGTTAAGCAGACGGTGTGATATAATTGATCTGCCTGGTTTTGTTTAAGGAAATGTTGGGCTTTGGCATTAGAGAATTCGATATGTGTACATTAACCTTCCAGAGTTTGTAATATTTTTGCCCTTTATCCAAAAAGGCATGACAAAGTCAGAATTGGTTAGGTTTACTTGGAGGAATATTGTGATAGGTCTTGAATTTTTGGGTGCTGTAAAAACAAATCCTAAGCAGCAGCTGAAATGAATCATCCGCCTCATTCAGCAGATAAACTACAATTTCAGGAAGCAGCCTGAAATTCTCATCAGTGCAAATTTGATCCTTACACTTGTTTGTTTTTTCTTCACTGATTTGTATGTCCATTTTTTTTTCTATATCACTTTCTTTGCATGTCTCATCTGATGAAATAAGACTCTAAATGGTTCTTTGAGAAGCTTGTGATGAGGAGGGAATGAGCAAAAGACTGTCATCCGATATAGTATGTTGCATGAAAAGGTATCGCGTTCACTAGAACTGAACTTCTGTTATTTTGGTTGATGTGGCAGTACTGATTAACATCACTTAATTTTTTTTTTGATTTTAAAACATAAAAATAATTGTATTAACATTTTTACTGAATGCAATGCAGATGTGAAGGGATTGTCAGTCATGGCCCTGGATCCCCAATCGCAAGTTGGGATTTGCCTGGGCGGGTGGGTGCATCCAGCTCGCGTCTAAGAATAGTGGTGTTAGTAAAAGGCTTTCACTGTGGCCTTCACTCTAAATCAAACATTGATGGTCTGAGGTCTTGTTCATGTTGGACACCTGTGGTAGAATTCTTTGCAAAGAAAAACCAGAAACCATGAGTTCAAGCCCCACTCTAGCGATCTGAGCACAAAGTCTAGGCTGTCACTCCCAGTGCACGTACGGAGGGAGTGCTGCACTGTTGGAGTTGCTGTCTTTCGGATGGGATATTAAACTGAGCCCCTGACTGCCCTTTCAGGTGGACGTTTAATCCCTCAACCAACATCACTATGGTATCTTGCTGTACACAAATTGGCTGCTGTGTTTCCTACATCACAACAATGACATGACTTCAAAAGTACATCAATGGCTGTAAAGCTTTGGGATGGCCAGAGTTTCTAAAAGGCATTTTATCAATGCAAGTTCTTTCTACTTGAGGCAGTGTCTCCATTTTAAAATTCTCTCCCTTGTTTTCAAACCCCTCCCTGGCCTCACCCCTCCTCATCTCTAACCTCCTCCAGCCCTTCATCCCTCCAAGATCTCTGCGCTCCTCCAATTCTGGTCTCTTGAGCATGCCCAATTTTAATCACTCCACCATTGGCAGCCGTGCCTTCAGCTCCCTAGGCCCTAAGCTCTAGTATTCCCTCCCTGACCTCTCCACTTCATCATCAATCTCTCTCTCATAGAATAGAATAGAATCATAGAATGGTTACAGCACAGAAGGAGGCCATTCAGCCTGTTGAGTCTGTGCCGTCTCTCTGCAAGAGTCATTCAGCTAGTCCCACTCCCTGGCCCTTGTCCTGAGGCCCTGCACAATTTTTATCTTCAGGTGCTTATCAAATTCCCTTTTGAAAGCTGCGATTAAATCTGCCTCCGCCACACTCTCAGGCAGTGCATTCCAGATCCTAACCACTCACTGTGTAAAAATGTTTTTCTTTATGTCACCTTTGGTTCTTTGGCCAATCACCTTAAATCGGTGTCCTCGGGTTCTAGACCCTAACGCCAAAAGGAACAGTTCGCACCTTCACACTCTGACTACGTCTCACTCAGGCGAAGTCTCCACTCGTGCGCCCCTTACTCCTTAAGCCTTATATGGCTGAGTACAAAAGGTAGATGAGATATCAGGTGATGTACCTCATGCTCACTGTTACCTTGTCTCTGATCATCCTCAAGGTTCAGGGAGGCATTTCACAGAATTTTTTATTCCCTGGGCTTTTTTTTTTTGCTGTGAGACCCTGCAAGGCCCCTCTGAGCACTGGTATCCTCAGCTGTGGTAGCAGCAGTCTGAGCCTGCATGGCACCAAGCTGGGCTTATGTGGCAACAAGCAGAGATCTCATGACCTCTGTCTGAGATTTTGCTGCAGCACTCAGATGTTGGGTGGCTTCCACTTGTGCTGCAATGGAAGCTGAGGCATTGTCCATCAGATGCTGCATCACAGTTGGGTCCACATGGGTTCTCATAGAGTTGGCCATGCTTGTAAGTTTCAAATTCTGTGTTAAGTTAGAGGCAGACTCTTCCATGCTGCTTGACAGTGACAACAGTCTGGCAGGCATGTCATTACACCAAGCATTTTAGTGTGCGTGCCCATCAGCCTTTTCTTGTACGCCTCCCTATCGAAGTCCTCATCTGAGTCCTCTGCAGCAGAGCTGGTCTGCGACCTTGCTGTCTGGTGAGCTGGCACATGCGTTATCCTTTCCCCCTGGCCTGGCTGCAGCCCACTCGTGCCCGGTGACTCACCACATACTGATCCTGTCTCTATACTACCCTCCAAGGTACACGCAGTGCCAGCATCTAAGCTGGCGGCTGCGAGTGTTGGACTAAGTGATGGTGCTTCTTCCTCAGAGATCTGCTCTTCCTCTGTGTCTTCATCCTCAGGCAACTCTCGCTGGCCAGGCGGCAGTTCTTGGGCATCTGAAAGCATAAATGCACAAGGGGAGGGTTGGGGTATGGGAAAGATGGGGTGGGTGGAAAGCAAGAGGAGTGTGATCGCACCATCTGCAGTTTGTATATCATATCAGATTGTGGGATAAAGGTGAAGTGGGATTTGAGATAGTGCATAAGGCAGGAATATGCCATCATCCTGGATGGCTTCTGCAATGCTGCTGGCCACAGCCTCAGTGATGTCGACTCCTATTATCACCAGCAACGTCTGCTCCATGGGGGTCTGCTGCTGCCGTCTATTGTGAGCCACCTTGTCCTGCAAGAGAGAGGGAAGAGTGTCAGTGAGTGTGTTGCAATCTGTTTGGGTGATGAGCCTCTTATTGCTGAATAGCTGGAAGTATGTGCAAGCTGTGGAAAGGCGTGAGGTTTATAGCAGTGGTAAATGTGTGAGGGTGAGGTGGAGTATATGAATGAGTCCTCGTGGATAGAGATTGATGGTAGGTGAATGATGGGGAGGCGGTGCAGGTGCATTGAGCAATGTGTGAGGTTGGTGGTACAGTTACGAGATATGGCATTTGAAGATGTGTTCACAAACTTTGACCTCTTGTGTGGGATTATCGAACCTCTTCTGGCACCATGTCCAAGTTCTCAGAGCCAGACTCCGGGCATTGTCCTGTGACTATCTACGCCCATGCCTTCTATCTGGAGGGGCTTGTGGGCCCCCGTGGAAAGATGACCTGCATCTCCACGTCTTGGACTAAGGCTTCCAGCGCCGCATCAGAGAAGATGTGAGGACTCTCTCTCTGGTCTGCTGCACCAATACTCTGGTTTCTTCCTGCCCCTAATGTACTCCTCAGCCAGTTGAATGAATTGCTGCAGCCAGAACGCACCTGCCCTTTAAGAGGTGTAAACCGTCTTGAAGAAGTGCAGGCTAGCTTTAAGTGGTGCTAGTTCTGCATGAACTTGGGCCCCCAGCTGAGCATGCACACTCAGCAGCGCGCCCAGGGTGCTGGGCTGCACACTACTGTCATGGAAATGAGCAAGTAATACAAGATTTACGTTCATGATCAGATCTTATTGAATTTTTAGTCAACTTTCGCCCTCTGAACCTCCTTCATTGTTCTGGGATGCATTCTATCTGAGGCTGGACTGGTAACTTGGCCATTTTGAACACTATTAACATTTTTAGTACAGCGGTTGTTTGAATATTTATCTCTAGTTGTGGCTCTTTCACATTTCCCTTTGGTTCTCTTACAGTTCCACTATCACCTCCCTCCATACAAACCATGGAAAAATGCTTATTAGGATTTCAGTAGCATCCTCTCACTCACTAATACACGGTGGGTGCCTTAATTACCATGTGATTCCACCCCTTTTTTGACTATCCTTGTACTTCTCGTGTGGACCATTAACACCAGCTTGGATCAGTTGGGCCAAATGGCCTATTTCTGTGCTGTAAATTCTATATAATTCTCTTGCAATAATGAGCTACTGAATAGTAAAGAAGCGACTGAGTATGTTGTGAATCAGAGATCCAGTTACAGTACATGTGCCAGGAATGGAGAACAATTGGGATGGGAAAATCAATGGCAGCTAGATCAGAGGAGTTAGGACCATGTGTAATTCCTACAGGGAATTCTTGGGAAAACAAAGATTTGTAAGAAAGCACTGATAGATTGATTTCTTCCCAGAGCACTTATTAAAACAGGTTGAGATGTTAGAATTGCAATTTCACGATTCCTGTTAAAAGTCAAATTCTTGTAAAGAATTATGATTAATTTTAACATTGTTTTATTTTGCGCGTCTTCTTTTCAAAATAAGGACATGCAGATGGAATATGATGTGAATAAGTGTGAAGTGATCTACTTTGGTAGAAAAAAACTAAAAGCAGTGTATTTTTTAAATGGTGAGAGGTTAGGAAGTGTTGATGTCCAAAGAGACCTGGGTATCCTTGTTTATGAGTCACTAAAAGCTAGTTTGCGGGTGCGGCAAGCAATTAAGAAGGAAAGTGGTATGTTGGCCTTCATTGCAAGGGGATTTGAGTACAGGAGTAAAGATGTATTGCTTCAATTGTATAAAGCCTTGGTGAGACCACACCTGGAGTACTGTGTACAGTTTTGGTCTCCTTATCTAAGGAAGGATATACTTGCCATAGAGGGAGTGCAACGGAGGTTCACCAGACTAATCCCTGGCATGGTGAGATTGTCTTATGAGAAGATATTGCAGAAACTGGGCCTGTATTCTCTAGAGTTTCGAAGAATGAGAGGTAATCTCATTGAGACTTACAAAATTCTTACAGGGCGTGACAGGGTAGATGTGGGTAGGATGTTTCCTCTGGGTAGTGAGTCTAGAACAAGGGGACACAGTATCAGAATAAGGGGCAGGCCTATTAAGACTGAGATGAGGAAGAATTTCTTTACTCAGAGGGTGGTGAATCTGTAGAATTCTCTACTCCAGAGGGCTGCTGAAGCATGTTCAAGACAGAAATCAATGGATTTCTGAATACTAATGATATCAAGGGATATGCGGATAGTAGGGGAAAATGGCATGAAGGTAGATGATCAGCCATGATCTGTTTGAATGGCGGAGCAGGCTCGATGGGCTGAATGGCCTATGCCTGCTCCTATTTCCTATGTTCCAATAACTTTTACAATATTCCAAAGTACCAATAAAGTGCTTTTGGAATCTAATCACTGTTACAATATAAAGAAATGTAGCTGTCAGTTTGCACACAGCAAGATCCCACAAATAGCAGTGAGATAATATTCTGTTTTGGCAATGTTGGTTGAGGGATAAATGTTGACTACGACACCTTCCTTCCCTTTCTTCGAGTAAGATTTTTGTATACCCACCTAGGAGAGTAGAGGGGACCTCAGTCTAACATCTTATCTGTCAGCTGGCACCTCGGACAGTGCAGCAATCCCTCAGTATTGCACTGAAGTGTCAGCATAGATGATGGAAACATCCTCTGGAGTGGGACTTGAACTTTCTGACACAGAGCTAAGACTTCTGGCAACTGAACCAATGCTCTCTCTATGTTTTGCAATGCCTGATCCATGCTGC